>NW_023425401.1:104642950-104980450 GCF_014108415.1 Molossus molossus | reverse complement strand
AAATGGAAGTTCAATTTTTTTATTTTTTGAGGTAGCACCATATTGTTTTCCATAGCGGCTGCACCAGTCTGCATTCCCACCAGCAGTGTACTAGAGTCCCCTTTTCTCCACACCCTCGCCAACACTTGTTGTTTGATGATTTGTTGATGGAGGCCATTCTGACAGGTGTGAGGTGATGTTGTTTTAATTTGCATCTCTCTGATGATTAGTGATGTTGAGCATTTCTTCGTATGTCTCTTAGCCATTTGTATGTCTTGTTTGGAGAGGTGTCTATTTAGTTCCTCTGCCCACTTTTTAATTGGGTTCTTTGTCTTCCTTTTGTTGAGCTGTATGAGCACACTATACATGTTCATAACAGCACTATTCACAATAACTAAGATCTGGAAACAGCCTAAATGTCCATCAGTAGACGAATGGTAAAAAAGCTGTGGTACATGTACACAATGGAGTACTACGCAGCTGTAAGAAAGAAAGATCTCTTATCCTTTGAGACGACATGGAGGGACCTGGAAAGTATTATACTAAGTGAAACAAACCAAACAGAGAAAGACAAGTATCACATGATCTCACTTATTTCTGGAATATAATGAACATAATAGTCTGAAGAACAGGGTAGAACCAGAGACGTGGAAGTAGAGTACAGACTGACAATCCCCAGAAGTGGGGGTTGGGGGCGAGCGATAAACCACAGAACTTATATGCATGTATGCATGAACAGTGGACATGGACAACAAAGCTGGGGACAGGGCAGGGAGGGAAGGGGAGTAGGGTGTCAATGGGGGGAAAAGGAGAAACATCTGTAACAAAAATAATAAAAGAATGAATGAGTGAGTGAATAAGTAAAACAAAAAAAGAAAATTGTTTTCCAAAGCGTTGAGTTAGAATACTGGGGGATTATAACTCATTAATGTCTTTATATATTTTTTTTTTAAAAAAACTTTATATTTCTGGAGATTAACATTGATTAAATAGTCATTTTTCTTATCTGTTTGGGGGCAACTAAGGAAACTTGGAAAACATTTTACTCATTGCATACTCATAGATGATATAAAACGTGAGATGGGCATTTCTTTCATTTTTCCTAAATAGTCAACAGTGAAACAAACATCTCTATTGCAGGTAGAGTTATAGGAACACAAATAAATAATGAAAACCACACAAAAGAGTATGCAGTGAAAAGTGTAAGTACCCCTTCTTTAAATTCTTAGTCTCCCTTCCTAGAGGTAACCAGTTGCCAATTTCTTGTGTGTCTTCCCAGAGATGTTCAATGACTGCTCTATACCCAACCCAACGTGATCTCTCTGTGCACATTCCAACATTCAGCACCTGAAGTGGACTGCCTTTATTATTAATTATCATTTCACATGCATAAAAATGATGTTTCCCACTGAGAGTACAACCATATGCTATACTTTCTTTTTATTTCACCAATGGCATAGTAACTCATGACCTTTCCCATTGTAGATATCCCAATAACTATAGTTAATTGGCGAGGTTAGAGAAAACAGGGAAGAAAGATCTCAGCTCTATGCTGAAAGTAGATACTAATACCTTAAGAAGGAAAAAGAAGCAGAGATGAATAGAAGGATATGGAGGAAATATTTTCTTGAATGTTTTTACAAATGCATAGGGATTAAAAAAAAAAAAAAAAAAAGAATGTTAACTTCCATGGAGAATAGTCAAACTTGCTGTTACCCTTCTGATAATGTTATATACTGGCTGAGAGTAAACCATACAAACCGCGAGGAAATTCATGGCCAATGAATCATGCTCATGGACTGTTACAGTATACACCCTAAATCAATATTTTTTGTCTGGAGGTCAATGGGGTGTTACACTGGATTGCAAATTCATTTCTAGTGACGCAAAAGATTTTCTCCTTGTAGATCAAAACCTAACAGTGAAGAGAACAATGAAACAATGGTTCTATTCATGTCTCCATAAGTATTTGATTCTTGGTATTAAGAGAAATAATGTTTCTCTTCAACTAACCTTTGTAACAGTTTCTCTTTTCATGCATTTTCTTAGATACATTCTTTGAATTTTCTGAGAAAGTCACCATTTCGTTTCCTTCCTTTCTCCTTTCTATAATTTTCATAATATTTAATAACAATATTAGTTTTTGTACTCTCTTTTTACTTTGCTTCACTTATAAGGAGCTAAGCAAATATTCCCCAGAACAACACAAATACAAAAGTGGGATGGATTCATCTTGCATTGTTAAGGAATATGTTTTGCCATTGAACCTAGTTCTCCAAGACCCGCCAGTCTTTATTTTTCCAGAGAACTGGAAATGACAGCATCATACTAACTTGCCTGGACAAAATGCTTGAAATGAAACTGATAAACCTCACTAATTAGTGAGCTAGGGGAATGAACAGTCTGAATATATTATCGTTTGAATTGTAAGACATTATAAAGCAAACAACCAGCCACTTTATAATATAGAGAGTAACAGTTGAAATACCCAAGTGATGTATTTAAATGTTTCCAATTGCAGAACTTGAACTTGGTAGCAGATATGTTCATTTGTTCGACTGTGCTTAAAATATTAATGTGATTAAATATTTTATTTCTTCCTTCTGTAGGGCAGTGATTAATTCTATATTTCATTGCAAGATTTATTTTCATCAATGTGCCTTGACTTGACTCAAACTGTTATGGCTAACAGTCTAAATTAAAACTTGAAAGTCTATTTGAATTTCAAACGCAGGGAAACACCCCAAATTAATTCAAAAATTTTATATACTTTTTAGATAAGCTTGGTGATTGACATCTGGCCTGACATATAACTACACTAACCTCTCTCATTTATGTAATATGTTTAATAAAACATACTCAATGATATCTTTACTTAAGAAGCCTTCAAAATGCTAGTTAATAAATGATAGAGTATATATTATATTTGAGCACTGCAATATTTTTAAATCACACTCATTACAGACATTGGAATTATCCTTCGGTTGAGCATCTACTGCAGACCCAGAGATGAAGCCATGTGCTGAGTAATCTCATCATCTTTTCTCCAACCACAGACATTCTAAGTTCTTTCTTTAAACTTACTTGTCAGATTGAAATGGGAACTGTCTTATGTCAGCCTAAAACTGAGCCTAAATAACCAGACGCACGGAGCAGAGGCAATGAGGTAAAGACCTCACTGGCCACCAAAGGCTTCAGGAGCTCTCTCTCACTTACGTGAAGCTATTCATAGCCCGTCAGAAAGTGACAACTTAGGCAGAGAACGTGTTCCCACGGCCGATGAGCACATCTCTCCCTAAGGCTGACCAGTAGAGTCCTCAGCCCAGAAAGCTCTTAACAGAGTAATTTAAACATCACTGTTAATGTACACATTAACATTTATGTTCCCAACAACTGTCAAGTTTCCAAACTGAGCCAAGACGACATCAGACAAGTGACTCTGTACGACCAACGCATCCCAAGCTTTGGGCCTTGATGCAGATGGAATAATCACATGTCTTTTTTTTTTAAACCTGTTTTTTTTTTTTTTCTTTATTGATTTTTATAGAGAGAGGGGAAAGGAGAGGGAGAGAGAGATAGAAACATCGATGAGAGAGAACATCGATTGGCCGCCTCCTGCATGCCCCCGACGGGGGATCGGGCCCACAAACCGCGCATGTGCCCTGACCAGGAATTGAACCGGAGACCTCCTGGTGCATGGGTCGACGCTCAACCACCGAGCCACACCAGCCGGGCCAATCGCATGTCTTAAGTGCATTTTGCGACGGAATGAAATGAAAGAGTGTTCAGAAGACTCATCATTGTCTGGGTTTTTTTATAAAATAAAGGGGAAATACTGACATCTTCAAGATTCATCCATTTGGACGCCTAACCCTTCTGCCCCATCTCTGACCACTAGCTATTGGGCGTTTGCTGGGAAATGCTGTTACACCGAACTGAACTCGGTTACTAGAGAGGCCAGATTTCATTTTCTTTTTCTTATGTTTAATCGCAAGCAACTTTCTGTGACCTCTACTCATTTGACCTCATGGAGAAATATAAATCAGTCTAAATTCAAGGGATAAATAATTGTAGACGACAAAAAAGTGCATTTCAAATATTTAGTTTTCTTGAATTCTTTCTTAAATAGACACACACACACACACACACACACACACACACACACACACGAACCTCCCAAGGTACATAGACTCCCAGTGAGCAACGAAGCCTTCACATGAAGAAAAAGACCCTGTTGACACCTGAGCGATGAAACGGTACATTTGTGAATACTTCTCCTCCCACTTAGTGGCCTTGCTTCTAGTTTCTTCATCCTCCCTTTAAACGAAAACTCCTTCCCACCAGGAATGATTCAGCTGGGTTCCTCTCTGGTGAAAGCAAATGGCATTTGCTAGAATGAGGGATCATCTAATCATCTAATCAGTGAAATGCAAACCTAGAATAGTTGGGCGTTTTGCTTTTTACCACCCCAAGGAACCAATCTTCCTTCTATTTACCTCAGGTAAGCCACCAGGGGGGCAAGCGCAGAGAGCCATTCACGCTGCTTAGTAAATGTACAGCACACGTTATTTGCAAAGAGCTCAGCCCTTGCAGGGAATAATGCCTGCACACCGGAACCAAACACAAGATAGCCTCTACCTCTCTGGCAGGAAATGACCCTCAAAGTCAAAGAGTAACATACTTTTCTCTTTTAAATGCCAGCACTGTATTCAGATTGAATTCCGTCTCTGTTTGCCCTGTGCAGAGTCAAACAAAATCCTCAGGTTACAAAAGGATGCAGTTCCACAGTGCCTGAAATCTCCCCCTCTGTGGGGACGTGATAAATGAGGACCGCGTCGGAAACTCAGTGGCCAGAAGTCAGGCTAAATGTGAATTTGAACCCAATCCAAAGCCGGACGCATATTTGGACATTAAAACTGTCGGGTGATCCTATAAAATATGCCTGGTGCTTGTTTCACGGGCCAATTGGCCTTTGAAGTGTACTGACTTCCAAGTTTAATCCCACACTGGGAGACTCAGCTTGGAGAGCCAAGAGCCATGAAATTATTGACACCAGAGGATACAATGTTTGCAATTAAATATTCCGTTTGTCTTTTCTGTCTATGCATTTTTTGAAATGTACAGGGCACTTAAGGATGTTGTTCAGGCAATCAATGTTTGGGCAGGTTTAACATTTAAACTTTGTTGTGGGTTTTATGCAATGTCACTTTGTAAACTTCTTATATCCACATATATTTATTTTAACTCTGTGTTAATTTAATGGTTAATTTAATGCTTTTTAAGTCTGAGCTTTTGAAGAATTCATGTTCTGTGATGAAACAATATCACAGTACAAATTGCTTCTTGTTTTAAAGAGGCATTGTGGGTTTTGTTGGTTTTTTTTTTTTTTTAAATGTGTTTAAGAAGGCATAACTTTCTGTTTATACTCATAGGTATAACCATGCAAACAGTTGTTAATGAAGTTTGCATTGGGGAAGAAGGTAAGAATGGAAGCGTGAAGTAGTCATTTGAGCATCACAGCCTTTCTATTTAGATATGTGGCCACTTGTAATAGATGGAAAACTATATTCTACTGTTTCCTTGGAAAATTTTCTTAGACTTTCACGGCCTCAGATTTGTCATTTATGAAATGGATATAAAAATGTCACGTCTTAGCAAATCTAAGACATCACTGACTATAACACACACCATTATTTTTATGTACCACTAATGAAAACAAAATACTGCTTAAACTACAACACACTACTTTCTTATCTTTATCATTGTTACCGTTGTAAAATGTCTTTCGTTCACCTTTTTTAGACATATTTAATCATCTGTCACCCATTTGTTCCTCTGATTTTCCATGTGCACAGTCATTCTTAGTACACAGTACAGTAAAAAGCTGTAACCAAACTGAATTTGCAAGCAATGAAACTATGTCCTCTGGCTGGCAATGACTATCACCTGCCATTAATTACAGGCTCTCCCATGGCCAGAGATGTCAGTAAGTGAAGAAAATAATGTGTCTTTGACTCTTGAAGTATGGAGTTATATTATTATCTATACAAATAATATGGTCACTGTGATTATTACCGTTGTTACTATTATGAAAATCACTCACATACCACAGATGAGTATGTTCCAAAATGAATATCCCAAGATAATCCGCTTTTGCACGGTGGAAACGATTTGCTGAAGCTCATTTTTTGAGTGGAGTAGAGAAAATGGAGGTTCCTTTTGTCAGTATAAATTTTGTGGCAGCTTCTCGGACCAAATGTCATCAGTAATTGGACATCCGATTATTTCATTGTTTACCTTTGTACCCAGAGCTACCAACAACTTCAAGATACTATGGACAGCACTACTTTTGAATAAAGTAATTTTCTCTAATTAAGTAGGCGTGAGAAACATTAACAGTAACTCTCTGTGCTATTGACCCAGAAGGGCAGCCGGGTGGATGAGCCAGACCATCCTACTTGCTTTCTTTGAACTTCAGTCTCCTCCTATGACAGGAAACCCTAAAAAAAAAAAAAAAAAAAAAATGATAGCTCCATTCTGTCCAGCTTTACAGACTTTAGGACTTTATATAAACTCCGTTGAACCTACATACTCTGACTTGATGGCCCTCTCCTAGCTGAACACTGAGCTGCTTCCCAGTGAACAGAAGTGACTTCTGATCATTCCGCATGTGCTTCCCCTTCTGCCGTTCACCGTGTGTGGCTCATGATGCTGGGTACACAGTCCTGCGGCATTTCTCTCTCTAACTGCGGGAACATTCCGAGTACACTCAGCCAAATTAAGAAAACCATTAGACTGCATAATGTAAAAACAAATTCCTAGGCATGATCTTTGCAAGGATCAAAAAATATTTATAGCTCACATTTCCACTCCCTGTCTGTGTAATGAACACAAGCCCAATCTGTTAAAATGCATCACTTTTGTGTTTTAATGAAAATAAGAGTTAGTCCTTAAAGGGAAAACTTTAAGAAAAGCCAGCACCTGCTATTGTCGATAGTAATGTGTTTCCTATCCCTGAGAATAAGATATAAAATGTATCTTTTCAAAATCATGTTTAAAATTCTGCGGGCTTTCCAAATTTTGACACATTTTCTGACTTCATAGTCACTATATTTTTGCAACTGTATCTTCTTAAATTGCTTAAATATTTCTTTAAATGACCTGGGTGCATATCATTCCAAGGGGAGCCCTGTCAAAAGGGCGGTGCATGTGACCCAGAATTTTCATCCTGAGATGTGCTCCTCTACTGCCCTCTACTGAAAGTACCAATAATTTCTACAAAGCTGCCAGAATATGTAGGATGTTTTTCTCAATTAAAAAGCAGAATACCAAGTAAAAGCTTTCTTTTGGAAGGCGAGAATGCACACAGGTAACCTACAAACAAGAGGCACTCATTTTTCACTGTTATAAATGAGCCCCAAAAGTTGCTACTTTGAGTCACCATTATTAAAACAATGCTCCAAACACATGATAAATCCCGCTAAGCAGAGTCAGCTGTATTTATAGTCATAGGCGATAATGATCTCAGGATCTCGAGTTGGAACATTGTGTTCATTCTGTGATAAGAAAATGAATTAAAACTAGAAGTTTGAAAAGTCCGTAAACTTTGACTTTTGCTCCAATCTCCTCTTTCTAAAGGTCTCCTTTCTATACTGAGGGGGAACAAAGGTTCATTTATTTTCCTCTCTTATCAAAACTAGAATGAAACTGATTTCATTATTTGCCCTTATTTATATTTGTTTGTTTTTGTTTTGTGTGTGTGTGTGTGTGTGTGTGTGTGTGTATATATATATATATATATTCTTCCATCGATTTTTAGAGGGAGGGAGAGAGAGAGAGAAACAGCAATGTAAGAGAGACACATTGATTGGTTGCCTCCTGCACAACCCCAACTAGGGCCAGGGATCGAACCTGCAACACAGGTATGTGCCCTTGATCAGAATTAAACCCTCGACCTTTCAGTGCACCGGCTGATACTTTAACCCCTGAGCCAAACCAGCCAGGGCTATACTTGGATCAATGTCACTTTAACAAAAGTTTATTCCAAGTAAGTCTTATAGCATGTCATTTCCTTCTTTCTCTTCTTTCATCCTTCAATGAATATTTATTGAGCGTGTTCTATGCCCCAAGTAGCTTGCTAAGCGCTGGAACAAAACTGTTGCCCATCTTCATGGAACTTACAGCCTAGGAGGAAATATTGAACAAAACAATTCTCAGGACTAAGTATTGATTAGAGTTTTCTAGAACAGCATTACAAGCAGGGCAAGAAGTGTATGCAGAGGAGCCTCCCTGGAGGGGAACTGGGAGCACTCAGGCCCTGAGGGGTCAGTGTGCTGGAGAAAGGGGGTGTTGATGCTGGGGAATGAGGCAAGAGTAAAACACAACACGTTACAGATTTTGGCCTTTATCCCAAGACTATTGGAAATCGTTATTATTTTTTTTTTCTTTATTGATTTTAGAGAGAGAGGAAGGGAGAGGCAGAGATAGAAACATCGATGAGAGAGAACATCGATTGGCTGCCTCCTGCATGCCCCCCACTGGGGATTTGGCCCACAACCTGGGTACGTGCCCTGACCGGGAATCAAACCAGCAACCTCTTGGTTCATGGGTCGATGCTCAATCACTGAGCCACACCGGCCGGGCGGAAATCGTTATTTTAGACAGAGGAAAGACATGATCTGATTTGTGTTTAGGGGAGATCACTATGCCGTCTGTGTGGGGATAAGACTGAATGCGTATCTTTTTCAGGGGCTATTGCCCACGTCCAGTGACGATGATGGGAGATGAACCAGCAGGAGGCAGTGGACACCTCGGACAACCGTTTAGAGCAGCGGTTCTCAACCTGGGGGTCGCGACCGCTTTGGGGGTCAATGACCCTTTCACAGGGGTCGCCTAAGACCGTCGGAAAACACATATTTCCAATGCCGATTCATAACAGTAGCAAAATTACAGTTATGAAGTAGCAACGAAAACAATTTTATGGTTGGGGGTCACCACAACACGAGGACCTGTATTAAAGGGTCGCGGCATTAGGAAGGTTGAGAACCACTGTTTTAGAGGGTACAGTGGAGCGGACTTGGTGTGTAGTCTGATGAGCCTGTAGAAGGAAAAGGTTGTGGAGTTGGGCTATAAGGGAAGAGTCACAGTGAGGCAGCAGAGGCATGGAAATTCATTTTTAGGTGTGCTAAACTTCCCCTATAATTAAAAATAAAACTGTCCTTTCTTTATTCCTCTTCCCCGCTCACACACACACATATGCAGAGACCCCGGCATTCCAAAAGAATTTTAGGGATGTTCCAGCCACATGTCACCTTAACTGGCGCAGAAAACACATCCTCCCACTGTCAATGTATTGAAATGCTAAATATATTTAAGCATATAAGTATGTGAATATATATTTATATGTATATATTTACATATATGAACATTCATATATTCATATACATGAATCTATCCATATATTTATTTTATGCATGTATGTATATCTGTACATCTTGTGTTTATGGCTCATTGTGTAGATATGTGTATGTACACACACACATACATGTGCATACTGATTCAGACAATTTGAATAAAAGATCAGGCAGATTTGAAGAAAAGGAATGAAAAAAAAGAATTCTGAAGATATGAAACTATTAAGAGAAAGCTATCCTTAGAATATGGTTCAATAGCAGAAAAATAAAATTGGAGAATTGCAGAGCCACCCTAGGAAAAATGAAAGGTTTCTCTTTTGGAAACAGTTAACCAAAAAAGATCAGAATTCTGAAAACTTGAATTTCAAAGTGAGATGCCAAAAAGAAAGGTTCTACAGATAATAGCATTTGTAGAGGAGGGCAATGAAATCAATCATTCATTTTATTACATGGTCCAATAGTCAAAATATCCTCATCATGAATGCAGAGCTTCCAATAAATTTCTGGGGATTTAAATGTTGATCTTAAATGTAATGAAAAAAAGAAAAAAAAAAAAGTCTTTCCATATAGAAGTATCTGGTACAGGATTTTCCTTCCTGAATAAACAACCAGAAAACTACAGAAACTATATTAACAGAGCAGAATCATGATGCCTGAGTTATGAGAAACAAAAAGATCAGCCTTATGAGTGTCTCAGCTTTCTATTTGGAAGCAATTTCCCGACTAGAGTTTAGGTAGGAAAAAAATCAAGTAAAACCAATTATCTTACCCAAATGAAAAGAACAGAGATAAAAATTGGGGGAGCCCAAGGTACCTGAAATTTGCAGGACAGAGTACCAAGGAACCATGCAGAGAAAAAGAGCTCCTTCAAGTCTTTGAATTCAATTCTGGTCATGTGTTAACTTTATAAGACTACCCAAAATACAGTATCCAGAAAACTATAAGCTAAACAATTCCCAGAGTTCACACAGGGTTGGGAGATAGTGGAATTCCTATCAGCTAGATTGGGGGGGGGGCTTTTAAATTAATCAGGACATTCACTAGAGGCCTCAGAACAGTCCTACCTTAGTACCAGGACTAGGTAGTGTTAGAGGAGGGGCAACTGTAAATCCATCCTAGCAACGCCTGAAGACAAATCTCAAAAAAAGAGAAAGCAGATCCTCAAGTAACTTAACTCTCTGCCAAAACCAACTTCGGTATCTTTAAAGAAAGAAAAACAAAATGCAAATGCTCAGCCACATAAAAAACATAATGTCTAGCATCCAACCAGAAATTATTAGACATGCTAAAAGGCAGAATTCCTTGACTCATACCAGAAAAAAAAAAAAAAAAAAAAGGCAATAAAGAGATTCCAAGATGTCAGGGATGACAGGGATGATGTAATTAGCAGATAAGGACTATGAAACACCTATTATAATTATACTTAAGCATTTAAAGAAAACTTGTAGATCTTTTTAAAAAATAATAAAATGGGCCTTCTAGCATTGATACATATAGTAATTGAAGTGAAAAAATTCACAGTGTTATCAGCATCATGGTAGCATAAGATGTCCCTGCTAACAACAAAATTTTGGCATCTATCCACAGACAAAAGTGCCTTTGAGGGAGCTGTGGGATCCAGCACCGCACACAAAGGGACGCGGGAGGAGTCTCGCCCACCCACGCATTGGGTAATAGGCAGAGAGACTTCCGTTCTGCCTGTGGCTCTGCAGTAGCCCGTGAATCAGCTCCAGCCTGTCTTGGCTGTGATCCGGGATCTCCTGGAAAACGCTGTCTTAGACAATCACGCGCAGATGAGAAAGCAGGACGTACAGGCTTCCGGAGAAGTTCCAGCCGCCAAAGAAGCCAAACAAGCCCGGGTCTGCACACATGCGAGTGGGTAATAGAACAGTTTGCCTTGACCTCATCATCCCTCCCCCAAGGCACAACAGCGGGGGGCCCTCATCCAAACCAAAGATATTACAAGAAAGGAACACCAGATATTGCCTCATGAACATAGATGCAAAATCTTTAATAAAATAGGAGCAAATCAAACCTAGTAACATACAAAAAAGATAAGACATCATGACCTTGTGATGTTTTCTCCCAGGAGTTTAAATTGTTTTAACATTTGAAAATCTATCAATGTGATGATCATATTAATAGAATTT
The DNA here is from genome assembly GCF_014108415.1 of Molossus molossus. Lineage (NCBI taxonomy): Eukaryota > Metazoa > Chordata > Mammalia > Chiroptera > Molossidae > Molossus > Molossus molossus. The sequence goes on along the minus strand of NW_023425401.1, from coordinate 104,968,908 downwards.
AGTAGAAAAATTATATAATCTTAATAGGTAAAAAAAAAAAAAAAAAGACAGTTCACAAAATTAACACTCATTTACAATGGAAATTACGGCAAACTAAGGAATAGAGGGGAAATTCCTGATACAGAACATTTATTAAAAACCTACACCTAACCTTAAAATCAATGGTAAAATTAATAAATACAATGTGCCTAAGATTTGGAACAAGGCCAGAAGTCTCTTCTCAGTGTTTTCTTTCAAAATTATAATGAAGATCCTATCCTGTGCAATACGTCAAAAAGTAAAAGTGAAGAAATAAAAAGCACACAGTTTGGGAAGGAAGAAATAAAACTCCATTGCAGGTGATGTGATCAGATTTGCAGTCCATGTGATCTGTAGATTCTAATAAACCTATGAAAAAAGTTAAATGACTAATAGATGAATTTAACAAAATCACGGGATACAAAATCAATGTAAAAAATAAACTGTGTTCTATATACTAACAAAAAAACAAGCTGAGGAACAAAATAGACCCAGAGACATGGAAGTGGGGTGCAGACTGACAAACCTCAGAAGAGGTGGAGGTGGGGGGAGGGAAGAGATAAACCACAGAACTTTTACTTATGTATGTGTAAACAAGGACATAGACAATAATGCTGGGGTGGGGGTGGGAGTGGGGGGAGGGTGTCAATGGGGGAAAAAAAAGAGAAACATCTGTAACAAAAATAAATGCATTTTTAAAAAAGGAAACAATTGATGTATAACAATGTATAAATGTCCCTCGTGTGATAACCCTGAAGTATGTTTCCCAGCCCTTCCTGAGGGATTTTGCTGCAGTCTCCCACAGTGGTGCCTGGATTATGCACTCTTCTTTAGCTGCCTTCCCTAATGACTCCACTCTCTAAATGTGGTTTCGCACCTCCAAATCAACTATTTAGGCTTCAATCCCTCTTGTAGGTTCCAAGGAATCCACACCAAAACACGTGGCACTATGGCATGGCCTGGAGTAAAGGAAATAATGATGAAATTGTTACTGTTACTATTACAGTTGTTTCTATTATCAAAATCTCTCATGTTCCTAAATGAGTATCCCAAGATGATCTGCTTCTGCGCGGTGGAAATGATTGTGCTGAAGTTCATTTTTGAGTGGAGTAGAGAAAATAAAGACTCTTCACTCTTATTTAACATTGTACTGGAAGTCTTAGCCACAGCAATCAGACACGAAGAAAAAATAAAAGGGATCCAAATTGGAAAGGAGGAAGTGAAACTGTCATTATTTACAGATGACATGATATTGTACATAGAAAACCCTAAAGACTCCATCAAAAATCTATTAGATTTAATAAATGAATTTGGCAAAGTAGCAGGATACAAAATTAACGTCAAGAAATCGACGGCATTCTTGTACATCAATGATGAACTCACAGAAAGAGAAACTGAAAAAACAATCCCATTTACCATTGCTCCAAAAAAATTATGATACTTAGGAATAAACTTAACCAAAGAAGTAAAGGACCTATTTGCAGAAAACTACAGGTCATTGAAAAAAGAAATAGAAGAAGATATAAAAAAGTGGAAGCACATACCCTGTTCATGGATTGGAAGAATTAACATAATTAAAATGTCCATACTACCCAAAGCAATCTATAGATTCAATGCAATCCCCATCAAAATACCAACGACATATTTCATAGAACTAGAACAAATACTTCAAAAGTTCATATGGAACCAAAAAAGACCCCGAATAGCCACAGCAATCTTGAAAAAGAAGAACAAAGTAGGTGGGATCACAATACCAGATATGAGGTTATACTACAAAGCGACTGTAACCAAAACAGCCTGGTACTGGCACAAGAACAGGCATATAGACCAGTGGAACAGAACTGAAAACCCAGAAATGGACCCAAGGCAATATGCTCAATTAATATTTGACAAAGGTGGCAAGAGCATACAGTGGACTAAGGACAGCCTCTTTAATAAATGGTGTTGGGAAAATTGGACAGCTACATGCAAAAAAATGAAACTAGACCATCAACTTACACCCTACACAAAAATAAACTCAAAATGGATAAAAGACTTAAATGTGACCCGTGAATCCATAAAAATTCTAGAAGAAAATGTAGGCAACAAAATTTCGGACATCATACGGAGCAGAATTTTCACTGATACATCACCTAAGGCAACAGAAATAAAGGAGAAAATGAACACATGGGACTACATCAAACTCAAAAGCTTCTGCACAGCAAAAGAAACAATCATCAAAATGGAAAGGCAACCCACTGTATGGGAGAACATCATTGCCAATGATGTATCAGATAAGGGGTTAATTTCCAATATATATAGAGTGCTCATACAACTCCACAAAAGGAAGACAAAGAACCCAATTAAAAAATGGGCAGAGGAGCTGAATAGACACCTCTCCAAACAGGACATACAAATGGCCAAGAGACATATGAAGAAATGCTCAACATCACTAATCATCAGAGAGATGCAAATTAAAACAACAATGAGGTATCACCTCACACCTGTCAGAATGGCCGCCACCAACAAATCATCAAACAACAAGTGTTGGCGAGGGTGTGGAGAAAAGGGGACTCTAATACACTGCTGGTGGGAATGCAGACTGGTGCAGCCTCTATGGAAAACAATGTGGTGCTACCTCAAAAAATTAAAAATTGAACTTCCATTTGACCCAGTGATCCCACTGCTGGGAATATACCCTAAGAAGCCTGAAACACCAATCAGGAGGAATATATGTATCCCCATGTTCATAGCAGCACTATTTACAATAGCTAAGATCTGGAAACAGCCCAAGTGTCCACCAGTAGACGAATGGATAAAAAAGCTGTGGTACATATACACAATGGAGTACTATGCAGCGGTAAGAAAGATCTCTTATCCTTTGAGACGACATGGAGGGACCTGGAAAGTATTATCCTAAGCGAAAGAAGCCAAGCAGAAAAAGACAAATACCACATGATCTCACTTATATACGGAATATAATGAACATAACAGTCTGAGGAATACAGTAGACCCAGACACATGGAAGTAGGGCACAGACTGACATCCCTCAGAAGAGGGGATGGGGGGTGGGGGGGTGGGAAGAGATAAACCACAGAACTTATATGCATGTATGCATGACCAATGGACATGGACAACTAAGCCGGGGACAGGGTGGAGGGGGGGTGGGGTGGGGGGTGCCAATGGGGTAAAAAGGTAAAATATCTGTAACAAAAAAATAAATAAAAATTCATAATAAAAAAAAAAAAAAAAGGAAAAAAAAAAGAAAAGAAAAGAAAGGCTCTTTGCTTCAGTATAAATTCTGTGGCAGCTTCTCGGACCAAATGTCATCAATAATTGGACATCCAATTATTTTGTACCCAGAGCTACCAAAGGTTTCAGGATACTATGGACAGCCCCACAGTGAATGCGTGGTACCAGGCTATGCCAATAGGAGCTATTTTGCACTGATCCTTGTATCAGTGTGTGATGCGTCACGATACCTTCATCCGTGCAGCGTGATGATGTCAGTTTCAGTTCATACTGATGTCTGCAAGCGATCAAAAGGTCCACGAAAACCAGTAGAGCGGGGTCAGCAATGTCGTCTTGGCCGTCGGCGTACCTTCTCCCTCTTCCCACTCCAAAGTTGAGCATCAGTCCCCAAACAGTATCAAGGAGGAAGAAAGGGAAATAAAGGTGCGAGAGCCAGGATGCGTTTCTCCTCCGCTGAGAATTGCTAGCCCCACAGGTCTAGTCTTGGCAGGTGGGGAGGAGGAACATTTTGAATCAAACATGAGATCCAAGTTTTGCAATGGATAGCCCTGAATCTTAACTGAGCCTATTTGAATACTTAGTTTGTAATTTAATGTTTAATTTTGGCATCAAAGTAAGCATATTTTTATACTGAAAGCAACAAAAAATGATGAATTAGAGTGATGTCCTAAGTGAGTCTGGTATTCACTGGGAGGTGGATGGGAGAGTCAGTGGGTAGGTCAAGTGATTTTATTTATTTATTTATTTATTTATTTATTTATTTATTTATTTATCTTTCCTTTATTGATTTTATAGAGAGAGGAAGTGAGAGGGAGAGAGAGATAGAAATATCGATGAGAGAGAACATCGATTGGTCGCCTCCTGCATGCCCGCCTCCCCACTGGGGATCGGGCCCACACCCTGGGCATGTGCCCTGACTGGGAATCGAACCAGCGGCCTCTTGGTGCATGGGTTGATGCTCAGCTGCTGAGCCACACCGGCCGGACTGGTCAAGTGATTTTAAATAGAGAGCAGCTGGCAGTAGTCACTGTAAAACAAACCCAGGTAGATCAACTACATAATGTGTATGTAAAGATATACATATAAATACTGTTTAAGTGAGCTGTCTGCATGTCCTGGAACATGTGTATATATTTAACTATTGGGGGAAAAAGCCTTAAATTAGGATGGTGTTTCTGAAGGATGGTTGTAAATACACCCAACTAACCTGAACTGCAGGTTAACAAGTCAAATCCCAGACCCCATGAGTTAGTATTTCTGGGAGTATGACCTCAAAACTTACATTTTAAGCCCTGGCCAGTTTGGCTTAGCGGTTGGAGCTTTGGCCAGCAGACCAGAGAGTCCCGGGTTCGGTTCCTGCTAGGGGTACATACCAAAAGGAAAAAAAAAAAAAACACTTATATTTTAAAACATGTTCCTAAGGTGAATCTTTTGGTTTTTTGTTTTATTTTTATTTTATTTTTCAATTATAATTTATATTCAATATTATTTTGTATGAATTTCAGGTGTATAGCATCACGATTAGATTGTCGTGTACTTTATGAAGTGTTCCGCCCGATATTTCCAGTACCCACCTAGCACCATAGTAGTTATTACAACATTATTGACTAGATTCCCTGTGCTGTACTTTATATACTGTGACTATTTTGTAGCTATCTCAGATGACTCTTTTGAACATTAAAGTTTAAAACATGTTATGCATATTATTCTGCACCTTGCCTTTTTTGGAGATGTTTTCATCGATGTATATAGAGATCTGTTTTATTCCATTTAATCACTACAGTAGATTGTGTGGTATTAAGTTAATTAAGTCCATCATTCTTCTATTTGGGACATTTTACATTTTTGCTGTTTTATACCTTGCAACAATAACATCTGTATGCACCCATCAAGTAAAAGTATTCTGAGACATTCTTAGAAGTAGCAGAGGTGGATTGCAGGGTATGTGCCTTTAATTTTTTTTTCTTTATTGATTTTAGAGAGAGAGGAAGGGAGAAGGAGAGAGAGACAGAAACATGGATGAGAGAGAACATCAGTTGGCTGCCCCCGGCAGGCCCCCCACTGGGGATTTGTCTCACAACCTGGGCATGTGCCCTGACTGGGAATCAAACCAGCAACCTCTTGGTGTATGGGCCCACACTCAATCACTGAGCCACACCAGCCGGGTGGGTATGTGCCTTTAAAATAATGATAGAACCCTGGCCGATTTGGCTCAGTGGTTAGAGTGTCAGCCCGCGGATCTGAGAGTCCCTGGTTCGGTTCCCACTAAGGGCAGTACCTTGGTTGCCGTTTGTCCCTGGCCCTGGTTGGGGTCGTGTGGGTGGCAACCACTCGATGGGTCTCTCTCACATCGATGTTTCTCTCTCTCTTTTCCTCCCTCTCTCCCTCCTGCTCTGTTGGAAGATAAATGCAAAAATGTCCTTGGGTGAGGATAAAAAAATAATAATAATAAAAAATAAAATAAAATAATGATAGATATTATCACATTAGCCTGCCAGAAAAGGACAGGTTTTTCCCACTTACAACACATAAAGGTGTATGAAAAGCCCTCTTAAGCATTAGTTACTCATCTTTTCTGTTCTTTAAAATACATTTTATTGTTTCTGTTCTTTAAAATACATTTTATTGCATTCCATGGTTATTAGAGCATTGAGCACCTTTGATGTATTTATGGGCATATGGTTGTGGTTTTTGTTTTCTTCCCCTCCTGTGAACTACTTTCATTTTTCTTAATGATTTGCAGAAGCACTTTTTATATTCTGGATAGTAGGTTTCTGCGTGATGTTTATGCTGCATATATTTCTTCCTTATGTACTGTTTGTCCCTTTATATTGTTTTTTACTCTGTGGGAGGTAAAAATATCTTTGTCTAATCTGAGCTGACTTCTGAGTTTTTGAATTGCTGAGTAAGACCTTCCTTCACCAAATACTATTTTTTAAAATCCTTACCCCAAAATGGATTTGACTTTTATATTTAACTTTTTAATACATTAGAAATTTATCTTTATATGATGTAAAGTAGAAATGGACTTCTATTTATTTCCATGTATAGATAATGGTATCAAGAATATTGATTAAATATACCAATATGTTTTTTTCCTCTAATTTAAAAGTCGCCTTCATCCAAACCTGAACTCCCAAACAAGTTTGTTTCTGAGCTCTGTTCTGTTCTAGCAAATGCTCTATTTCTATGTTAACGCTACTGTTTATAAACTACTCTTTATTTTTCTATACCTAGTAGGAAAAGTGTCTTATTGACCTTTAAAACAAAAGTGTGCCAGGCCAGTGTGGCTCAATGGTTGAGCATGGACCTATGCACCAAGAGGTCGCCGGTTCAATTCCCGGTCAGGGTACATGCCCAGGTTGTGGGCCCGATCCCCAGTGGGGGGCATGCAGGAGGCAGCCAGTCGATGTTCTCTCTCATCGATGTTTCTCTCTCTCTCTCCTTTCCTCTCTCTCTAAAAGCAAGCAAGAAAAAAATTAATTAAATAAATAAATAACAACATGCCTTTAAAATAAAAAAGTGTTTCTTCTGGCATACTTACATATTAGTTTGTAAAATCCCATATATGTATATGTGTATGTATATGTATATGTATATGTATATGTATGTGTGTATGTATACATATATATAGTCAGGATTTTGAAAAGCATTGTATTAAATTTATTGAATTTATTTGGGAATTATTTTTTATTAATAATGAGTCTTCTCAATTGAAAATGTGTTAATATTTATGGAAGTCTTATTTTTAAAAAAGGACTCGTTTTTAACATACTTTTTATTTGCAAGGTCCAAAACTTGTCGAATCTATTTATTGAAAACCACGTAATCGTCCAGGCTGCCGTGCACACGGTGTAGCTTTCCTCCGCAGAAGGTTGGCAGAGTGTGCCACCCAATACAGGCCCCTTTGGCATAGAGTCTATGGTATAATAGATGTTTTCCAGTGAGATACAGACCTTTTCTGGTTACTAAATCCTTCACAAATATGTATATACATTATATAATATGTACATTGTACATACATAAATCATATAAATTCCATTATGTCTGTGTGTACACTTGATTTCTCTGACTGAGCGCTTACTCTGCACCAGGTACTGTGCTTGGCGCTGGGACTATCACAGTGAACAGATCAGGCCGACTCCCTGTCTCGTCATAGGAAATAGGGTCAGTAAGTAAATTAACAGGCTGCGTGTTCTAGAGAAGACAAATACATGCTAAGGTAAAGAGTACCTGGGGAAGCGATTCGAGGGAGGAAAACCAGGGAGGCTTCCTGGAAGAAGTGCCATTTGAACGTAGCATGAACCATATGAAGCACTTGGCCGGGGTGGGCATGAACATCTGGTAGAGGAAAAGGGAAGTAGAAAGGACTGTTTAAAACACTTGACAGGCCCTGGCCGGTTTGGCTCAGCGGTTAGAGCGTCGACCTGCGGTCCGGAGAGACCCGGGTTCGGTTCCCGCTAAGGGCACGTACCTCGGTTGCAGTTTGTCCCCGGCCCTGGTTGGGTTGTGTGGGTGGCAACCACTCGATGTGTCGTTTTCACGTTGATGTTTCTCCTTTTCTGTCTTCCTCCCACTCTGTCTGAACAAAATATCGAAAAAAATGTCCTCGGGTGAGGATTAAAAAAAAACAAAACAAAAAAAAAACACATGACAGAAGCAAGTTCGACTGGAGCATCACATGTATGAACATTAGTATAAAATAAAATTGGAGATAGGCAAAGCCAGATTATTCCTGGTCTTTTCAGGTGGGATTTTATTCTACAGTCAGCGGATGAGTGGTAAGGAAGCAGGGACATGATCTGTTTTTTGTTTTTTTAATTTTTCTTTTCCTTTATTGATTTGAGAGAGAGAGGAAGAAAAAGGAAGAGAGAGATGGAAACATAGATGATAGAACATCGATTGGCCACCTCCTGCACACCTCTCACCGTGGATTGGGCCCACAACCTGGGCATGTGTCCTGACCGGGAATCAAACTGGCGACCTCCCAGTGCATGGGTCTACGCTCAACCACTGAGCCACACCGGCCAGACTACATGATCTGTTTTACTATTTCAAAGAGTTGTGGCTGCTGTGTGAGGACCAGGTCAGAGGGGTGGAAGTCTGGACAAGGGCAACGGCCAGAACTTATCACAGAGTTTGTCCTGTTGGCTAGTTCATGCTCAACGGCTCATTTTCTGTTCAGTAACAATGCTCATTCTTTTTCAGTACTTTTATGTCATTTATTTTTTATTGAATTTATGGGGGTGGCATTAATTAATAAGATTATATAGGTTTCCAGTGTACAATTCTATGTATGATACATCGTCTGTATTTTGCATTGTGTGCCCACCACTTAATAACACCCATTTTTATCTGGCCCTATTGCATCTCATCTAAAACTCTACATTTTCCAGCTTATTAAAGCTAGAGAGAACCACACGATCAAGTGCTGGACAGTTAGGTTTAAGCAAAAGTATTCTGTGAAATTTTCAGGAAATCACTAACACTGCTGAACTTCCTCTGAGCCTGTGCCCCAGAAAAACAGTAACGGCGAAGAAATCCTCCCACTGTCTTGTTTTCTGGCCCCCTCCCTCTTCTTGTGTTGCAAGAAAAAGATTGCCTCAAAGAACTACACGTCCCCATCTGTCTTAGATAAGACTCGGTCCCTGGGTTCTCATGACTCTCAAGACTCGGGGTGTCTCTTGTTTTACCCTGCATGTCTGAGGTCAGACACAGTCCCTCTGACTCCCCATTCTTTACTGAGATATAATTGACATACAACACGATATTCGTTTCATTTGTACTCAACTCTCCGTTCTTTGTTTCATGAATGATTAGCTGATATTAGAAATGTTTGTTTGCCCTCAAATAGCTAAACACAGCGCAGCATTTCCTGTCCAGCTGACTAAGATGTTCTCTGATCACAACTATAATTTGTCCCACCTGAGACTCTTCTACGCCTCTTTATAAACATTTAAGACGAAACCACATTGTAGAGATCCTCAGGTCGTAGAATCTAGGGTGTGCTCTTGATTCTATAGCTTGAATAAAGCTGTCTCCTTAGGGACCTGGAGAGTATTATGCTCAGCAAAATAAGCCAGTCAGAGAATGACAAGTACCACCTGATCTCACTTATTTATGGAATATCATAAACAAAATAGATCCAGAGACATGAAAGTAGGGAGCAAACTGACAAACCTCAGAGGGAAGGGGGGTAGAGGGGAGTTGGAAAGAGATAAACCAAAGAGCTTATATGCATATATGCTTAACCAATGGACATAGACGATAGTTTGGGAAAAGCAGGAGGGGGCCAATGGGAGAAAAGAGGGAGACATCTGTAATATTTTCAACAATAAGGATAAAAAAAAATTTGTCTCCCTAATTTTCAGGTCCACAGTCGCACAACTTTTATTATAGTATATTGTTATAACTGTTCTATTTTATTATTAGTTGTTTATCTCTTACTGTGCCTAACCTGTACTTTAAACTTCATCACAGGAATATATGTATGTATGTATCTTTAGGGTATGTGTGTATAGAGTTTGGTACTGTCCTGAGTTTCTGGGGGTCTTGGAACATGTCCCTGATGGAAAAGGGAGGACTACTGTATGTCGGACTGTGGAAAGGGCTGTTAGAAAATATAATGAGATTACAGAGCAAAATAAGGTTAATTGTGAGGGGCCTGAATGAATCTCAGGGAAGATGATCCTTTAGATGGGCTTCAAAATAATGAGAATTTTGATCGATGGATGAGAGAAACTGACAAGGATGATAGAATCTTGATCCAGCTTGACCTCAACAGGTTGGACTGAGTGATCAACAGAATAAACTCTGGCAACTTGCTGAGTTTGTGGGATGAAAGAAAAGGCAACCTGAAGTTATTTGTCAAGGAATGCAGAAGAAGGATGATACCAAGGAGAGAAATGAAGACTCAAAGGAAAGCAATGAATTAGTGATTTCCGTTGCAGCCACCTGAGTCAGAGGTGAAATGTTTAAGTGGAGATGTCCTAAAGGTGGCTAGAATCATCACTTAAGCTGCAGAGAGATGAGAATAGATACGCATTTGAGGTCGAGAGAATGATTTGACTTTTCTGGAAACAATGTGGAAATGGATGAGCTGATGGTTGAACACTGGAAACTCCAAGATGACTTGATGGCAGCAGTGAAGAGAAGTTGGCACTGGGCTCAGTCTCCTAGTTTGTCCCCAACAACTGCTTGGAGCAACACTGTTCTGCCAAGTTTTAGAACATGTACAAAAACCACAACAAAACCAGCAAAACAGTGCTGCATGCTCCAATGTCTTTGAGAAATTCTGGGTTTGGAGATAAACAGCTTCCTCACTGCTGGTCTTCACGAGATGTTTAAAGTGAATGTGTTACAACTCTCTAAAGGGATGGGTGATAGCATGCAGAATTTTCCAAACTTATTTCACTGCAGAAAAATTGTACTATAGAATCTGTGCAACAATATACTCTATATTCTGATCTCCACCAGTTCAAGATCGAGGGAGAGTGGAAGATAACCGGTGAAGGGGATGGGAGAGCCATCTTTGTATCCTGGAGAAAACCACATCATCTACCAGCAAGGGCTCCTTCCTACCTTGTGCAACTTTTGGGGGTCACAGAATCCATTGGACATTTGGTTGAAGCTGTGGAATATCTCCTTGGAAACCATGTCTGTATGTGCTTTGCCTTCTCTAGAAGCCCCTTCCCACACCCCAATATCAATATGCCAAGAATGAACAATAATGATGCGTTAATTTTCTTTTTTTCTTTTCTTTATTGATTTGAGAGAGGAAGGGAGAGGGAGAGAGAGATAGAAACATAGGTGAGAGAGACCAGAGACTGGCCACCTCCTGCATGCCCCGCACTGGGGATCGGGCCCACAACCTGGGCATGTGCCTGACTGGGAATCAAACTGGTGACCTTCTGTAGCATGGGTCGATGCTCAACCACTGAGCCACACCGGCCAGGCAATTTTCTTTTAATATATATTTTTACAGACTTATATTTCTTTAACTTGCCTATTAAAATATTAAGGTAAAAATATACAAAAGTGTGTGAAATTAAAAGTACTATTTTTCTGAGCCTACTGCCTCCTACACACTCCATCCCTTTTTCTCAGAGATCACTTTTAACAATTCTTTCTAAAGATATCCAAATACATTAAGAAATATAAGTGGAGTATTTGACCACTTGCATTTATTAAATTTACTTCATCATGGACGTTTTTTTCACGAGGGCATATTGCTGTCGCTTAATCTTTGTAATAATTCCCAGTGTGATGTACTATACATTTCCATTTGCCCCACCATATATTAATCCACTCAAATATTTACTGAACCCCTACCATGAGTGAGGCATCCTGTTTGGCTGGAGAAACAGCAATGAACAGAACAAGTGGTTCATGTTCTTAGGGAGCTGAACTCCAGGAGGGGGGCCCACATCAGAAACCAGTGAACAACTAAGTTAATTAACTACAGACTGTGAGTGTTGCTATGCAGGAAAACAAACAGTCCTAGGTGAGCTAATGAGTAACAAGAGCAAGAAAGTCACTTTTGTGCTAAGGCTTGACAGATGTGCCAGCTGTGAGAACCGGAGAAGGAGCATTCCGGGAGGTTGCAATCAATTTCATTATGAATATTCAATAAGTAGCCCTTGGTTGTTTGCTCTTTGCCAGCACCTGTATTAGAGAGTGAGGGCTGAAAGGTAAACAATGAAAATGTGGTCCTTATTCTCTTGCAACCTTACATTTTAGGGTAATTCAATCACATATAAAAGATCTTGACACGGTGACTGAAACATAATGATTGCTTAATAAATGTAAGTTTGTTTTATTACTTAAAAATTGTTCACAAGCTGGCAAGTAAATTTATCTCATTGTTTGAATTCTCTGCATGCTAGTGAAGGTGTGTTTGCCACTTGGATATACTCTGTAATTTGCTTGTGTGTATCCGCAGTCACCATTTTACTGGTTTGTTTGCCTTTTACTGATGGATTCTCAGTTCTTCATACGACATAAAGCTAGCAAACACTTGTCTGGTACATGTGCAAATATTCTCCCTCCATCTCCAGTTTGTTGTTGTTTAGTTTCACTAATGGCATCTTTAAACATGTGGACTCTGAAATTTGTTGTAAAGGTTTCAATTATCTTCTTAATGACTTTGGGAGACCTTTGATCTAGATATGTACACATAAAACAATTTACAAGGATGTGTGCTGCAAATATAAACAGGGCCGTCAGCAAGGGATATGTGGGGTACCTACTGGGACATTTGGTGCACACCTGTATGTGCTAGGCAGCCGGTCAATTGTTTATCTGCACCTAAGTCATGTGATCCTCACAGAACCCTTCCAAAGTTGGCAACATTGTTTCCATTTTATACCCGAGGATACTGAGGTAGAGCTCCAATGTCGCCTAAGTGGTAGGTGACATGGTTGAGATGGCCTCATGAACTGTGATCCCAAACTCCTAACATTTCACTTTACAAATATCAACTTGAAGCTTCTAGTATTTTGGTGTAAAATTGAGTGTAAGGTAGGTATATCCTTGACTTAATAGTGAAATGGGCCTGGAAGTTCCATTTGATCTGAGCGCTACAAAAACGGTAACGAGCATTGGCCACCGCGTACTCTTCCGTGGCTGGATCGCTCCTGCGGCATTGTGACCAGAAGTCAAAGTGAACACATCCGGGTTTGAAACAAGCTGTAAAAATAGTTTGTTGAGTAACTGCTGACAGTAGGGCGAAGCGCTGAGCGGAGGCCATCTGGACATTTTAAAAGGAGAATAAGGGCGCGGAAGCTGGGGGAGGGGAGATTCTCAGTAGAATCAGAGAAGTGAAACATTCCAGTTGGCCACGTAACTGCCATGAGGCCGGCGGGCACCCACGAAAGGAAGGATTCTGTTCTCCCACAAAGGCTGGGAGACAAGGCCCTATCCTCCCAGATGCTTGCATTTCAAAGGAATGGCCTCGGGTCCTTGAGAGGGACACGTCTGAGTTCTTAGAGATTAAATTCTCAACTGTAAACCATTTCGGAGGGCAGGAGCCTACCAACAGGTGTTGACTGGAGACTAATTTCTCCTGGCAGTTTTCTCGGTCAGGCATTTTAATGGGTGTGTGGGTTCCTGGGGTCACCCTGGGGACAGACTCAATGCTCCTCTCACAGGGTGTCCGAGACCAGAGCTTTGCATGCGTTGTTAGGTGCAGGTCTCACCGTTCTTGGGACCACGAGTTGTAAGCAACGTTAACTACTGAGGATGGGGGACCCCGATAGTAGAGTCTGAAAACCCTGTCGTATAAGAATCTTGAGCAAGTGGCGTTTAGCCGAGAACAGGGGAAGCCCGGGGAACATAACTGTTCAAGCGCATTGAAGATGGTTCTGAGGGCCGGGGATCCCTCCAACAGGTGAGGGGCCTGGGGCGGCGGCGGGGCGGCGGCAGACACTGGGGATTTCTGCCCCAAGAAAGAGAAGAAGTCTGGAGATTCGGCTGCTCAGTCTCGTAACAAAGGCTGCCTGGCGACAGAATGAGCGCTTCGCCTGGGGGAGCGAGTGGAGCTGCACGGTGGCGGCTTCAAGTTGCTTCCAACTAAAAGGGGTGAAAAGAGGGCTGCGCTGGAAGAGCAGGCGGCGGGCAGCCAGGCGCAGGCGCCGCCGGGCACGCGCGGCCCGGGCGGGGCGCGCGCCGCGGGCTCCCGGAAGGGGGCGGGGCCTCCCCGCGCGCCCGTTACTTAAAGCCGCGCGCGCCGCCCGAGGCGCCTCCGCCGATCGCCGAGCGGTCGATGCCCTCGCTCCCGCAGCCTGCGCTCCGCGGCCGGTGGCTCCACCCGCCATTGTGTAAGTGCGGCTGCCGCCCGGCGCGTCGCCCGCGTCCTCGCGCGCGGGCCCGGGGTGGGGGGGCGGGCGCGGGGAGGGGCCGGCCGCCCCTCGCTCCTCCGGCCGCGGCTGGCGACGGGCGCGCGGGGGGCGGCGCCGTGGGGGCGCGCGCCGTGCCCGCGTGTGCGCCCCGAGCGCCCCGGAGACCCGCGTGGCTGCGGCGTCCCCGGGGTCCCCGGCCCCTGTTCTGGCGCGTTCGCGTGCTGCTTTCTTTAGCTGGAACTTCTAACGTGGCCTTTGTCTCTATGTTTTAACGCAGAGGCCAGTAATCCGCTATGGAGCACGCCTTTACCCCGTTGGAACCCCTGCTTCCCTCTGGTACTGTATGTTTCCCACGTTTCCCAGGGTCAGTGGACGGGCTCCTGCCCGAGTCCCGAAGAGGCGCAAGGGACTGGCCTCCCGCCGACCCGGCGCGGTCTCCGCCCCGCCTCTGAGTCCTCGCCCCGCGCCTGAGGCCGGTTTCCTGGTCCTGGGCTTGGCGCGTTCTGGCGGGGACACACCTGGTCGCATCCATGCCTTCCACCCGGAGAGGCCCCCAGGGCTTGGGGGCTCCTGGTCCGGTTAGCTGCTGGGCCTCCAGCCGCTGTGAGCTAAGCTCGACCAGGGCAGGACCTTAGACATCAGAGGTGTAGGATCAGTCGTGATTGCCTGGCCGTTCTGCACTGTGCCCCGGATGATCCAATAAAAGGTTACGAAGTGGCCGAGTAAAATGTTTCAAAGACACAACACTCACTGAAGGACTTTTTGTTACTTTAAGGTTTCAGAGGATCATTCACGTGGAAGTAGATGGAAGGAGTGGGTTCTGCGGCGGATTGTCAGTAGCGGTTAGTCTCAGCGTAGTAATGGACTTGCGTGGTCATTTTGCAATATTAAATATATTTCTCATTCGCCAGTTATTGTGTTTGTGTTGTGTAGAACTTCTGTAGTTTGTCACCTTCATAATTCAAACAGAGTGCATCATTTTTTAATGTTTAAATTCTATGTTCTTCCACAAACACATGAATTACTGGGTTTTGTTTGATTTCATGGCCTACATAGGTTAATTACTAAAATTCTGCAGCACACCAAAAATGATCAGACCAAAAAAAAAAATAGATACAATTTTGATTCATTCACACTGGATGGCTACTGTTGTGTTGGCTGTTGTCATGTTTTTATTTGACAATCTAAGGGAAGAAAAAGATCAGTTCCCCCGACTAAATAGTGAGGTGTTGCATGTTTTACATATTCTTGCAGCATACCGGTTGAAAACCGCTGGTTCAAGGTATTGAATTTGACTTGAACTCTTCAGTTTTTCCACATCCCGGGAGAAATGATAGTAAAACAATCAAAGGCTAATAGTAATAACAGTAGGGGACACTGACCCCTCACTCTCCAGTCATTCCCTGTGCTAAATTGTTTACGTATACCCTTCCACCTTATTTACAGGTGAAGGAAACAGTGATAGAACTTGAATCTGAACCCAGATATGTTTGACGTGGTTAAGAGGTTGGGTGTTTATACATTTGCACAGCTTTTCAAAAGTTAAGCATTGGCAAACATAAACATTTTGCAAATTAAATTTCATAGTTCTCAGTTATCCAGTGTTGAACGGACTAACGGCATTTCCAACAGTAAACATTGGACCCAGGTGTCCTGTTGACTTTCAGATTTGTTACGAAAACCCAAAAGCTTTGGTGACTGAAGATTTCTTGTGTTTTCTGGGTTGCAAGAAGTATATCATAGGGAGATGAGTGCTGCGTAGTAAAGCTGGGATCGAGGAGTCAGAATCTCTGAGTTTCAATCCTAGCTTTGCCCATTTAATAGTTATCTATTTGCATACTTGATGTCTGAGAGGGGTTGGTTCCAGAACCCCCCTATCCCTGCAGATACCAAAATCAAGTTCCCTATATAAAATGGTGTAGTATTTGCATGTAACCTATGCACACCCTCCCCTCTACTTTAAATCAGCTCCAGATTACTTACAACACCTATGCAATGAAAATAGTTGTCACACTGTACTTTTTTTAGGAATGATGACAAAAAAGGAAAAGACTACATGGTCAGTTCCAAGGCAACAACATAACTTTTTTTCTGAATGTTTTTGACCTACAGGTGGTTGAATCATGGATGTGGATACTGGAATAAGCTGTATTTCAGTTTCTTCTGTAAAATAGGGATAGTTGGCAGGGTTATTGTGAGTATTAATGAGTTATAACACATGTAAATCACTTAGCATCAATAGCGATACGCTGTTACCTTCAGCTGTAAGACTAGAAAAGAAAAGGCATTGGATCTCAGGGTCACTGCTGAGATGGAAAAGGTTTGGAGCAATAGCCTGTAGGGAAGACAGAGGCAGTTCTGTTTTTATCAAAGGCTTGTTGGAGAAGACCTTGACTTCTAAGTCAGACATTTCTAAGCTCAGAACTGGACCTGTACCAACTGTGACATCCTGCATGAGCACAGATCCCCAGAGACAGATCCAGCGCCCCCTTGGGGGCTCTGTGTGAGTCAGTGGTTCTCATCCTTCCTCTCTCTCCTTCCTAAAGGTAGACGGATATAGATGTAGATTCCATGTTTCATCTCAAGCACAGGCCCTGAAACAAGGGCCCAGCAAGTTTATGGTCGACCAGATAACTAAGAGAGATTTTAAAACAACAGTGTATTAAAAGGGACCAGGGCAGTGGTTGGCCCTTTATAGAAAGTAATTCCGAAAATGTTTGAGGTTAACTTTACATTAGAGGAGTTCCCTTCATCAAACAGACATTTAATACTTACCTAGCAGAGAAGTAGGTAGTTTTTCTGTTAATACTTATGTGAACTTATTTTGTAGGTATGATTTTCCTGTAATGTTTTCTCAGATTTAGTATCCTGAACAGCCCAACAATTAAAATTAAGCTTGTTCTCTTCAGATTAACAAATTGCTGGGTGGACCAAAATGCTTATTTCTTTGTGGTGATCACTAGCTCAGAGAGAGAGACTAAAAACAATTTTTTTCTATAACTAAAGTAAGTGCTTATTATTTAAAGAAAAACACCTAATCCAGAATGTGAGTCTCCTGTAATTCCTCGTGTAGAAATACCATTATTAACAGTGGGCATATGTTCTAAATATTTATTTTGCTATCCATACCCCATCATATTATTATTCTTATTTTAAACAAAATGGGTGCATATTGTGAGTTGTTTGGTAAATAAAAAAATGTTGAGGGGAGGCCCTGGCCGGTTTGGCTCAGCGGTTGGAGCATCGGCCTACGGACCAGAGAGTCCTGGGTTCGGTTTCTGCTAGGGGCACGTACCAAAAAAAAAAAAAAAGTTAAGGGGGCAGTAAGTGAAAATATAGAAATATTTTTCTATATTTTCTACTGCCAACACTGTAGGTGCTCTTTGTTTATTTTTTTCTCAAACCTAATAGAAATGGTCCTGCATTAAAACATCTATCCCAGTTACCGAGATTATCATTCTAAAACTTTGTGCTTCTCTGAATTGTGTGCCTGTAGATCAGATAGGACCTGTTTCATGACGTTTTTCGCAGTTTTCACTTACTGCTTTGTTATGGTCCATCTGTGTAGACATTCCAAGTTTTGTGTTCTTTTACAGGCAGTATAGACTCAAATGAACTAATCTTTCTTAATAGATATTTAGGTTATTTTTAGTTTAAAATTTTTTTTTCCTTTATTGATTTTGGAGAGGAAGGGAGAGAGAGAGAGAGAGAGATAGAAACATTGATGAGAGAGAACATCGATGGGCCACCTCCCGCATGCCCCACTGGGGACCTGGCCCACAACCTGGGCATGTGCCCGGTGACTCCTTGGTGCATGGGTCTATACTCAACCACCGAGCCACACCACGTGGACTATTTCTAGTTTTTATTGTTACAATCTACAGTGCATGTCTTTGATCATAATATTTCTGCTTTTTTTTTTTTTTTTTGGTATCTCAGGAAAAATTCCAGAAATGGAATTATTGGATCACGGGTATGTTTGTATTTCTGTTATCCAGAGGAATTAACAGCTAGCTAGTGTGTGAACTTTGATACTGATTGCTGTGGGGTATACAAAAATGAAAGACATGATTACTTCTGTCCAGGAGTGTACAGTCTGTTGGAGAGTCCAGGACAAACCAAGATGGCTTCTAGTTAGATGTTGAATTATGTATTACAGAACCCACATAGGGACCGTGGGACTGGGGGAAGGAGACGAGGACAGGCAGGAGGAGCAAAGAAATCATGGGACACAGACACAAATGGGCCTCCAAAACAGCCCTGGATTTAAACCGTGAGAGGCCTAGAGGAAGAAGACCCAATGCTCATGTCAGCTGATGGGCTGTCCTTGAGAGAAAGCTCTGTGCTACCTGTGACCTTGAATGAGTCCACCTGTGCTGAGTGAAGACAAAGAAAGCTGGACCTGGCTGGAAAGTGCCGCCGGGGATTTTGGAAGAATGTGGTTGAGCAGGGAGGGTAAAACAAGATCGTGGAGAAGAGACATTTTTTGCAGGGTAGGAGAAAGACAAATTTTGAGTTTCTTTGTCGAATCCTCTTGAACATTCATACAAAGCAGCCTTTTGTATACCCTGAAGCTCAGTTAAATGGTCCCATCCATATTGGGTCTGCTTTGCTAATCATTTTAGGTTCAAGTCCTTGTCTTGGCTTTAAAGGTCTTCCAGATCTGATGCCCAACTACTTTTCTAGAATACTTTCATCATTCACCTCTCTGCCCAAGCCAAGCGGAGCTGCTCACATTTGTTCAGGCCCCATACTCTCACCTTAGCTCACGCTAAATGTATTGTCTGGAATATTTTTTTCCAACCCTTCGAATTGTTATTCTATAATTTTAGCCATTCTGGTGGGTGTGTAGAGGTATCTCTGATTTTAGTTTGCATTTTCTGTAAAGCAGAATGCTGATCTTGTCATGTTTATTGGTGTTTTGTATATTGTTTATGTCTCTGGCCATTTTCTATTGCGTTTTCTTTCCTTTAAAAAAAATCAATTTGGCCCTGGCCGGTTTGGCTCAGCGGTTAGAGCGTCGGCCTGCGGTCCGGAGAGACCCGGGTTCGGTTCCCGCTAAGGGCACGTACTTCGGTTGCAGTTTGTCCCCGGCCCTGGTTGGTCGTGCGGGTGGCAGCCACTCGATGTGTTCCTTTCACGTCAATGTTTCTCTCTCTCTCTCTCTCTTCCTCTCTCTCCCTCCCACTCTATCTGTACAAAAAATGGAAAAATGTCCTCAGATGAGGATTAAAAAAAAAAAAAAAAATCAATTTGTAGGAGTTTTAAATTGAGATATAATTGATGTATATTGTATTAGTTTTAGGTGTACAACACTATGGTTTGATATATGTATATATTATAAGATGATCTCCAAGCGTTTTTTTTAATATATAAACTTCTTTAAATTTTGATTTTCTCATCAATGAAATAGGGAGAAGGACATGTTCTAAGGAGATTGTTGTGAAGATTAAAGACTATTGTAAAGCATTTAGCACTAATATACAGTAAGGATGCAAGCTTTTAGTTATTCTTCTCATTGCTTTTCTTCTTATCTAAAGGTTTGTTTTTTGTTTTTTAATTAAGGAAGACTAATATTTAACGTGTAAGGGCATGCACTTGCTGTTCTAAACTCCGCAAATGCAGGTGCCTTTTCAAAACATTCTTATCAATCTGGGCTTTTTTTCTTTGTTCTTCAGTGTATGATCATTTCCGTTTTTATCACGAAGCTTTATCTTTAGAACTGCGTGTGTTTGAAAGGAGAGTTGATTTATTTTACACCCTTTATGGCTGTAATAAAGTGGAGAGTCAAACCATCCTCAGAATTATTATTTCACAATCTTAGACACAGAGCAAACAGGCCCAGAAGTTTTAATTTCTGGTTTAATAAAAATACGGGTGTTATTTTTTATAGCATAGCACATGTACAGGGTGGGGTAGAAGAAGGCTTAGAGCTGTTCGCATGGAAAATAATGTCTAAAACCAGCCATACTTAAACTTTTCCATTGTTCCAAAAATAAATTTTGCAGTTGCTTGATCCAAATGCGCATTCCATTTAGTCTTTTAAAATCTATCATAATTGTCCCTCATATTTTAAATCTTCCTTAACGTTGAATATTGACATTTTAAATAGAGCTTTTATATCACTCTTAATTGGATCTGATAGGATAAAAAATACAGCAGTTTGATATGAAACATTATTGACTTTAAACATATAATAAACCCTGAGTCAAAAGTTTTGTTTTCTTTCCCCCATAATTTTATCATTATAAATAAGTTTTATGCTAGAAAGCCTTTTATCTATCACTCTGTATTTCTTTCCAAAAAGGATATAGAATGATATATATAGAGAAATATATGATATATATATATATAGTGCTCTCTCTATATAAGTGGTATATATATTTAAGTTTTAAAAAGATTCCGGTGACCATAATGCTCTTGGAAGTCATTTCTTCTGAACTGAATTACTATTACCATTGTTGAGGTTTATTCTGAATTTATTTTTATTTTTTGGGGGGGTTTATTCTAAATTTATCATTTGAAGCATTATTGGTATACAGTTCATCATGTCAACATACTTATGTTGGGAATATTTATAGTATCCAACTTTTACACGACGCTGTGGTCCTAGTGCTTTGACAGGGTAGAAACATCATGGAACTAGAAGACACAGGTTTGAGTTTTAGCTTCTTTTCCACTAGTTAGTGTGGCCCTTGACCTGTCACTTTATTTCTCAGACTCTTAGTTTTTTTTTGTTTTTTTTTTAATGTAAAATAACATCCAAACATGAAGTCCTTGGGAAAATTTAAGATATGAAGTATAAAATACAAACTTAGCCCTGGCTGGTTCAGCAGTTGGAGCATCGTCCCATGTACCAAAGGGTCTCGGGTTCGATTCCTGATCAAGAGCAGGTGCCTGGTTGCAGGTTTGATCCCTGGTCCTGTTCGGGGTCATACAGGAGGCAAGGCAACCAATCGATGTGTCTCTCTCACATTGATGCCCCCCCCCTGCAGTCTATCTAAAAAAATCAATGGGAAAATATCCTTGGGTGAGGATTACCAAATAACAACAATAAAAAAAAAAAAACAAGTTTAATAAGTAGAGTCCTATGCAGATGTAAAATATTTCTACTAGATGAACTTTATTATATTCATTATTAAATTTTGAAATCCTTACATTCATTTTTCTAATTTGCAAAGGAGCTATCTATTTACTTCAGTGAATGTGTTCAGTCCACTTAAGTGAAAGAGTATTTAGGCACATCTAGCAGAACTAGTCTTTTTGTTTCCTGAATTCTGTATTTTTCTTCCATGCTTGTTGAAGTTTTGATATATGGATGCATGAAAGTATTAATAGTGGACTCAGGCTTTTGTTTGTTTGTTTTTATCCTCACCCGAGGACATTTTTCCATTATTTTATTCAGAAAGAGTGGGAGGGAGAGAGAGGAAGAGAGAGAGAGAGAGAGAAACATCAACGTGAAGGGACACATCAAGCGGCTGCCACCCGCACGACCAACCAGGGCCGGGGACAAACTGCAACCGAAGTACATGCCCTTAGCGGGAACCGAACCGGGTCTCTCTGGACCGCAGGCCAACGCTCTAACCACTGAGCCAAAACGGCCAGGGCTGGACTCAGGCTTTTGATGCCTTATGGTTAATTGGTAATGAACATAGGAAGTCCTGTTCAGTGTGGTATTCATGCCATCTCTTATATTTCTGGAATTTAATTTCCATTGAAAATGCCTGATTAAGTTCCCAAAAGGCATACTAGAACCTGAAGATGGGAATTACATTCCCCAGTTCACTTGTGGGTAATTTGGGAATTCCTGGGTAAGCTAAGCTGTACCTAGAGTTCTGACTCCTTCATAATGGTAAATGGATACTGGCCACCTACATAAGTCCTCTGTATTTTGCAGCCTCTCAAGACTCCTGGGTGATGTCATTCAAATGTACCAAACACAGCCTTGAACTATTAACTCCCTTCTTTAATTCCCCACTCAGCAAATCGTAGTAATAATGACTTGGGGTAGATTTGAGTCATTTGCATTTTTTAAGATAAAAATTAAAAATGCTTCAAATGTATATAGTAATATAGTGACATTTCTTGGTCACATCTCCTGACCAGTTAAGCACTCTTACTAGGGACCTGTGGTATGGTCCCCACTCCAGAGCTGTACTGTCCAGCACAGCGGCCACAGGCCCTTGAGCACTTAACTCTGGCTCGTGGGACCGAGGGACTGAATTTGTAATTATGTGTAAAAACCAAAACTCCACTCAGTTATTGAAAAATTTTTAAGTGTGTGGAGCTATTAGTGTACAGGGGCCACCATAACAAAGTGCCGTGGACCAGATGGCTTAAATAATGGAAATTCATTTTCTCACACTTCTCAGGCCGAAGTTCAGGGCCGAGGTGTTGGCAGGTTGGTTTCTCCTGAGGCCTCTTGCCTTGGCTTGCAGATGACTCCTCCTCATCGGGGCCTCACTGTCGCCTCTCGGTCTGTGTGTTCTGATCTGGTCTTACAAGGACACCGTCACGTAGAATGGGCCATTCATATGATCTCATTTTGCCTTGCCCCTTTAAAGGCTCTGTCTTCAAACCAGGCACATTCTGAGGGTAGGGTTAGGACTTCAACATGGGAATTTCATGAGGGCACAGTTCAGCCCACAACAACCATCAGTCAGTTGTACATTTTTTTTTTAATTGGTTTGATCTGTATTCTAGAACTCTCATGATTACCAAATAAGGGATTTTAATGTCACTCCAATAGAATATGGATCAAAAGAGTAGATTTCAGTCTTACCTAGTTGTTGTTTTATACTTATATACACCATTTTCTCTGTTCATTCACTTTTTGAGTATCATCTGTTATGGGCCACATCCAGTAGGTGCCATAGAAAAATAAAAAAGAATTGACAAACTTGACTGAGAGTTCATTCAACATCAGGCTATTCCATACAATACAATAGAAACATAATTTCATAGTAATTTAAAATTTTCTAGTAGCCTCATTAAAAAGGTAAAACAAGGGAACTTAATTTTAGTTATGTATTTTATTTAACCTAATATCTAAAATGTTATTATTTCAATATGTAATCAGAATAAACAATTATTAATGTAATGGTTTATTTATTTATTTTATTTATTTTTTTGGTACAAAATCTTCCCACACCAGCGTGTAGTTCACACTTTCAGAACATCCATTCAGATGCTAGATTTTCAGTAGAAATACTTGATCTATATTTTGTTTTCATTCATGTCATCAAAGAACAACTCATAGACTCAGTTTTGGAATGACCTTCAGACTCAAGGCATAGAATATATTTAGAAGGAAAAGACTTTTGAAACAGGTATTGGAGGGAGAGCTGGGACTAAAACCCGGGTTTTCTGACTGCATTTTTCCTGATATCAGCATGGCTTTGTTGATGTTACTTAAAGCATTATGGCTGCTCTGAAACGTGTACAACTAGCAGTATTTTTTTTTTTTTAATCATTTTCTTTTATTTTTACTTTTTAAATTAATTAATTGTATTTTTGTTATAGATGTTTCTTCTTTCTCCCCCATTGACACCCTCCTCCCTGACCGCTCCCCTTTACAGTATTATTGTCTATGTCCATTGGTTATGCATGTATACATATAAGTTATTTTGTTTATCTCTTCCTGCCGTCCCCCACCCCCTTCCTCTGAGGATTATCAGTCTGATCCCTACTTCCATGTCTTTGGGTCTGTTCTGTTCATCAGCTTATTTTGTTCATTATATTCCACAAGTAAGTGAGAGCATGTGATGTTTGTCTTTCTCTGATTAGCTTACTTTGCTTAGCATAATACACTCCAGGTCCGTATTTTTAAAGGAACTATCATCTCTGTGGATGGCAGAGAAACCTCTGACCACGCTGCTGCTGAAGGGTTGTGATGTTTTTGTGATGCAGGGCTAGGTAAGGGAGCTAAGAGACAAAGTCGTGGATTTTTTAGTTTCAAGCTTTAATCCTCTTACTTGGCTGTCTTGCTATTTTCTAAATTTAGAAACCCATCCTAGCTAGTCCTTAAGTCTTGTGAGTGGTCTTGCCTTCCTTGGTGTGTGACTCGTGATCGCTTTCTGTCTCTTCAACTTATGCTCACTCGTTAGGACTTGCTTCCGTACCTGCGCCTTGTGTGTTTGATGGAGTTGAACTTTCCTTATGTTTTACTTGATTTTCATGTCTGCCTTCATTTTTGTTGTCCTTTTAATTACTTTCATTTTATTTGATGACAAAAATGTTTGCTTTATCCTCATTGTAAGTGGCCAGAGAGTTTCTTTTGCCTTAAGTAACAGCTCATCGACTGTACAAGCCATCCTTTCCCATCACCTGGACTCTAGAGAGTCAGTTCCCTGTGTTTTATGGCAACAAGTCTTTCTAGCATCCCCCCATCTTAGCGTTTTAATAGCTACATGTTTTTAGAAATGAAAGCTTCTCACGTTAGTGGGTGTGGCTCCGTGGTTGAGTGTCGGCCCATGTACCGAGAGGTCGCTGTTTCCATTCCATCAGGCACATGCCAGGTTGTGAGCCCGATCCCCAGTGGGGGGCGTGCAGGAGGCAGTCAGTCAGTGTTCCCCTCATCCATGTTTCTGTCTCTCCCTCTCCCCTCCTCTTTCTCTAAAATCAATAAAGGAAGAAAAAAAAGCTGCTTATGTTAGTTTAAAAATAATCTTAATTCTTTAAAAGAATGTTGTAAATTGATACTTGATAGGGTTATCAGAAATAATGGTATTCCTTTAGATGAAACAACTGAAAGTATCAAGTGAAGCTGTGGGGGCACTTTTAATAATCATGATGCTAAAATCTTATGGCTTGATCACACCAAAAAAATAAAAATTTCTGGGTTTTGATACATTAACACCAGATGTCTTTTGAGATTTTCTAAGAAAATGAGGTGTGTTTGTGCTTAACTTCCCATCAAATGAACCTTATTATCTTTTTTTTTTTTTTTTGTGGTGAAATCATCAGAAAGAGTGATTCTTTATAGGTGGCAAACAGATGCTCAAACAAATGGATTTCATCCTGCGAGTATTCCTGTATCTTTATGGCACTATTGTCTTTGAAGGTTTCCATTTATCACAGTGGAGTAGCTTCTTTTGTGTTTATGACTCCCAGAGAATTTAAGCATTTGATTTACTCTTAGGTCACATGTAAGGTTGTGGCTTCTGGCCCAGTTCCTGCTGTTCATGTTGAGGCGATTTTATTTTTCTTTTTTATACTAGGAGAACTGCTCTTGCAGTTTCTCCCCAATCTGAGTAAACTGGTGTGAGGAGTGCACCCCGTGTGTGGGGAGGGGACCTCAGGCATCCGTAGTGTTCAGGGCTGGTGTGTCTTCCTAGCATCCCTCTGAGGTGGCTCCTCAGCTTTTTGGCTTACACACAATGTTTAGAGAAAACATATACTATTGTTGGACAACTGTCTGTTAGAATTGCACTTAGAATAAGCAAAACTGACCTTTAGTTCTCTCTCTTCTTACTGAAATAGTACCAGAAGACTTACTTGCTTTCTACTTAATTGCCCTCAAATATTGAAAAACCTTAACCAGACCTACCTACCTTCCTTCCTTCCTTCCTTCCTTCCTTCCTTCCTTCCTTCCTTCCTTCCTTCCTTCCTTCCTCTCTCTCTCTCTCTCTTTCTTTCTTTTTCTTTCTTCCCTCCTCCCTCCCTCCCTCCCTCCCTCCCTCCCTCCCTCCCTCCCTCCCTCCCTCCTTCCTTCCTTCCTTCCTTCCTTCCTTCCTTCCTTCCTTCCTTCCTTCCTCTCTCTCTCTCTCTTTCTTTCTTTTTCTTTCTTCCCTCCTCCCTCCCTCCCTCCCTCCCTCCCTCCCTCCCTCCCTCCCTCCCTCCCTCCCTCCCTCCCTTCCTTCCTTCCTTCCTTCCTTCCTTCCTTCCTCTCTCTCTCTCTTTCTTTCTTTTTCTTTCTTCCCTCCTCCCTCCCTCCCTCCCTCCCTCCCTCCCTCCCTCCCTCCCTCCCTCCCTCCCTCCCTTCCTTCCTTCCTTCCTTCCTTCCTTCCTTCCTTCCTTCCTTCCTTCCTTCCTTCCTTCCTTTTCCAGGCTAAAGATTGTAGTTATTTGATCAACAATTCCACAGTTGCCTGCCATGTACCAGGCACTGTTTTAGGCATTGGAAGACATGCCATCAATTTTCCTTACATTTCACACTTTCCAGTTCTACTATCCCAGTGTAGGCTTCAGTAATTCACTCCTGGAAAATCTGATGTTCTTCTCGAGAATGCTTACTGGGAGCCTGTTTTCTGTTTTTAAAGACTTTTTATTTAGAGCAGTCTTAGGTTTATAGAAATATTGAGAGGAGGGTACATAGAATTTTCATATCCCCCAGCCCCTCACATATATATCCTCTCCCATCATCCACATCCTGCAGCAGAGTGTTACATTTTTCCTGCAGCAGAGTGTTACCTTTGTTTCAATCAGCGAACTTACAGGGACACACCATACTCACCCAAAGTCCATAGCTGACATTAGGGTTCACTCTTTGTGTTGTACATTCTGTGGGTTTGACAAATGTACACAGTAATGACATGCATCCATCATGATAGTATCATGTAGAGTATTTTCACTGCCCTAAAACTCTTTGCTCTGCCTCCTGTTTTTCTTGCCTACTGCCCCCGACAACCACTGATCTTTTTATTTTCTCCACATAGTTTCGCCTTTGTCAGATGTCATGCAGTTGGAATCATATAGCATCTAGCTTTTCCAGATTGGCTTCTTTCACTTAGTAATAAGCACTTAAGCTTCCTCCATGTTTTCTCAAGGCTGGATAGCTCGTTTCTCTGGGTGTGCCACAGAAGGACATTTGGCTGTTCCCAACCCTTGGCAATTAAGAACAATGCTGCTATAAATGTCTATGCACAAGTTTTGGTGCAGCCATAAATTTTCAGTTCCTTAGGGTAAATACCAAGGAGCTTGATCGCTGGATCATATCCTCAGAGTATGTTTAGTTTTGTAAGAAGTCACCAAACTATCTTGCAAAGTAGCTATACTATTGCCTTCTCACGTCTGTGTAGGAGAGTTCCTGTTCTCCACACCCTCGCCAGCATGTGATGGTGTCAGTGACCAGGTTTTGGCCATCCCAACAGGTGTGTAGTAGTACCTGTGATGGTGCTCTTCTAATTTTCATTTCCCTGATGACACGACATGGAGCATCTTTTCATATGCTTATTTGCCATCTGTATGTCTTTGGTGAGGTGTCTCTTAAGGTCTTTGGCTCATTTTATAATTGGGTTGTTTCCTTTTTGTTAAGTGTTAGTTGTATATTTTGAAACAGTTCTTTATCAGAAGTGTCTTTGGCAAATATTTACTCCCAGCCTGTGTGGTTTGCCTTCCCATGCTCTTGACATTGTCTTTTGCAGAGCAGAAATTTTAAATTTTAATGAAGACCAGTTTATCAATTATTTCTTGAATGGATTGTGTCTTTTGTGTTGTATCTGAGGAGAGATACCCAAGGTTACCTAGGTTTACTCTGATGTTATCTTCTTGAAATGTTATCGTTTTCCATTTTCCATTTGGGTCTGATTCATTTTGAATTCATTTTCTGTGGAGAATGGAAAGTCTGTGTCAAATTCCCTTCTTTGTATGTCTATGTCCAGTTGCTGCAACACCATTTGGTTAAGACATTGTCTTTGCTCCTTGTGTTGCCTCTGTATGTCAAAGATCAGTTGACTGTGTTTATGAAGGTCTATTTCTGGGCTCTTGGTTATTTTCCATTGATGTATTTGTCTAATAGTTTGCTGATATCACACTGGGAAAGCTTTGAGTGTCTCACCATTAAGTAAGATATTTGTTGGAGCTGTTTTGCAGATTGTCTTTATCAAGTTGAGAAAGTTGCCCCTTATTCCTAGTTTGCTGAGAGTTATTATCATAAATGGGTGTTGGATTTTTTTCAAATGCTTTTCTGCATATAGTCATATGATTATGTTAGTTTTCATTTTTAGTCTTGATGTGATTGATTAAATTAATTGATTTTTTCATCATTGGCTCAGCCTTGCCTGCATACTGAATTAAATCCCAGTTGTTCATTGTTCATAAATTTTTTATACTTTTTAAGATTCAATTTACTAGTATTTTGTTGAGGATTTTTACATCTATGTTCATGAGAGTTGTTGGTCTGTAGTTTTCTTTTCTCATATTGTCTTTGTCTAGTTTGGTATTAGGGTAGTGCCTGGCCTCGCAGAATGAGTTAGAAAGTATTCCCTCTGCTTCTATCCTCTGAAGGAGGTGGTATGGAATGGGTATAATTTTCTCCTTAGGTGTTTGGTAGAATTCACCAGTGAACCCACTGGGGTCTCATGCTTTCTGTTTTGGAAGGTTATTAATTATTGATTTAAGTTCTTTATTAGATGTAGGTCTATTCAGGTTCTCTGTTTTCCATTATTTTATATGGTAGCATCTGCAGGATGTTAAGAATCCTAATCAGGAAGGTTTTCATAAATCATTAGAGGAATGTTGCTTATATGATGCTCTAGCACCTTGCTACTTAAAGTCCCCAGGCCAGCAGCATTGGTATTACCTGTGCATGGGGCCGGGGGGGGGGGTATTGCAGGTTCTTGGGCCCCACTTTAAACTGACAAACTAAAAATCTGCATTTAAACCAAACTCCTTTGTGAGTCTTATGCTCCTTAAAGTTTGAGAAGCACTGGCCTAAAAATATCAGATTCCTTTTTAATATAATTAAACAAATCTCTGTTACATTTAAAGATAATATTTATCATTATGCAAAATTTCCTCTAAGCTAGCCCTATAAGGTGGTTTTCTTCTGAGCTGGCTTGTTGTCTGTGGAAATGGGTAGTGTGACGATGGAGTCAGGACCGCTATCCGGTGACGCGCTGGTACTTCCTCTGCCCCAGCAGTACTTGAAGTGCCCGTCCCCTTTGTTGTCAGTCTGTGTGCTTTTCAAAAGGTCTGCATAGCCCTGGCCGGTTTGGCTCAGCGGTTAGAGCGTCGGCCTGCGGTCCGGAGAGACCCGGGTTCGGTTCCCGCTAAGGGCACGTACTTCGGTTGCAGTTTGTCCCCGGCCCTGGTTGGTCGTGCGGGTGGCAGCCACTCGATGTGTCCCTTCACGTCGATGTTTCTCTCTCTCTCTCCCTTCCTCTCTTTCCCTCCCACTCTATCTGTACAAAAAATGGAAAAGTGTCCTCGGGTGAGGATAAAAAAAAAAAAAAAAAAAAAAAAAAGGTCTGCATAACCTGACCAGTGTGGCTCAGTGGTTAAGTGTTGACCCAGGCACCAAGAGGTAGCCGGTTCGATTCCCATCAGGGCACATGCACAGGTTGTGGGCCCGATCCCCAGTGCGGGACATGCAGGAGGTAGCCAATCGATGTTTCTGTTTGTCTCTCCCTCTCCCTTCCTCTCTTTATAAAATCAATAAAGAAAATAAATAAATAAACTATTCAAAATGTCTGCATAGGATTCTGATATTCTGTCAATATAATGGGGGATTAACTTGAGGCTTTTCCCATACAGAATTTTATTTTGGTGTTGTTAACTCTAGAGGAAGCATACTCATACATATTTTTTAGGCTGCATAACACTTTTTATCCATTGAGTCAACATTTTAGTGCCTACTCTGCATTGGGCATGATACTAAGTCCAGGCAGCTCAAACGTGGTCCACGCCTTCGTGGAGGTCATAGACTAATAGGGCAAGTGGGTAAGTGAATCAGAAACCAGAGTGCATGCGATGGGAGACCTTGTAGGGGACATCCTGCTGTTAGGTGGCTCGCTCCGAAAGGCTTGGGGACCTCGTGGAAGCTTCTGGAAAGAAGAGTTGAGCAGGGAAATCCACTTAAATTGTTTCATAATTTAAAAAAATGTTTGTAGTTAACATAATGTGAGATAGATTATATATCTTAGTCCACATCTGGTTATCTGTTGAATGAAAATTTCTGGGAGTGGAGTTACAGAATCAAAGATCGGAGCCTCTGTGGTGTCCAGTACGTTACCAGCTGGTCTCCCAGAAAGGTGGTTCGGAGCCACAGGTCCCGCTGCAGCGTGTCCGTGCCTGTCTGCGCCCTGCCGGCGGGCACGGTCTGCAGATCCTGAGTGCATTCTCGTGGGTTGTAGCTACCCTGCTCTGCCCCCTCCAGTGCTCTGACTTCTGCTTTACCCGTCAGAGCTAACCGCTGTGTAGTTGGGGACATTGTCCAGCACTTGGAAATGAGCAAAAGGGATTCCTGGTGGTCCTTTCAGCAGGAGGCTGGGCTTGGCTGGGGCTCCTCCAGGGATGGTGTCAGGGCACAGCTTTTGCTGGCTCTTCCTTGACTAGGCTCTTTGGCGGTCTGGGTGGGTGTGGGAGGTAGAAGTTGACTGATAGTGCTCCAAGTGATTCTTATCTATAGCAATGCAAGGATTTTTGAGAAACCATCCATTCCTACTCTGAAGAAGAGATATCCAGATATTTGATTGCCCTCTAGTGGAGATTTTAAAACCTCCTCTCAGTCTATGTTACTCCTCCTGCTTCCGTACTTTTCTCCTGGTGCCGCTCAGGAGAGAGGCGCAGGCAGCTCCTTTCTCAAGCGGTGGGGTTCCGGCGGCGCCGTGTGGTCTGTGCATTGTCCCGGGGTCACGAGCCGCCTGCGCTCCGTGGGGCTTGTTTGGAGAACGTTCCTAATGACAGATGGACCATTTTGGCCTCTATTAGCCTATTCCTTTTAGTAGTCCTGTTTGCCTAGGTTCCGATTTGTACTGATACCCTCACTATTCGAGTTGAGTACAGTCTTGGGCATTCTTTTTCATTTTATATTTGCATAAAAATCACGTTTTAAAACTTCTTGAAAAGTATGCTTGAGCAACAGTTCCATTCTTATTGTGTTGTTAATTTAAAAGGTAAGTCGATGGTTGTACATTCCTTTGGATGCAGTTTCCTCATCTGAACATGGCTGTCACGGGCTGGGCTGGGAGAACCCAGAGCAAACGCAGCCCGGAGCTGTTGGATCCGTGAGTGGGGAAGACTCACTCGGGCAGAGAAGGGCGGAGCGCGCCCCTTGCCCGGCTCTCCCCCAGCAGTGGTGCGTGGGCCGGCACTGCTGGGCTGGCACTCCGGATCGGATCGGGAGCAGGGCCTGGAAGAATGGGCTGGTAGCTGGAATTTACAGGTGTCTGGTGCCCGAGGCTGTTGAGTGATTTTTAAAACCAGAGCAGTTTGGGAGTGGGAAGCCGGTGGAAACTCTTTAGAGTTTTTGTTTAGAACTATCAAATAGTTTACCTCTTTGATTTCTGCTGTCTCTTTCTTGATCCAAATTACTATTATCATAGGAACAGTAATTGGTTTGGGAAAGTTCTCTGTTGCCTGTTATCAGCTCGCCTGAATTAATGTTACCTGTTTCAGTGGGTCTGTTAGGATCTGGCTACAGTACTTCCCGTTGATGAGGTCTCAGGTGAAGGGAGCATGTGCTCATACGCCAGCCCGCACTAACGCCCCTCCTGGAACCAGCGGCCCAGCCGAGGTGTGCTGGGACTCGATGTCCCACGTCTGTGGAAGGATCCTGCATACTGTGGTACTGTGCACTTGAAACAGCATCAGTTCACCCTTCCTTTACTGCTAGGACATGAGTTATTGTTTCCACTTGCCAGGTGAGAACAGTCCTTGAGATGAAATCTGACATGACACTTTTGCCCTTGAACTGTGTGGGTTTTTTTTTTAAGTGAAATGCTAATGTTTAGTCATTCTCCTTGGCCTCTAAGAGCCACGGCTGCTGGTGCAGCCATTAACAGACACAGAAGCAGCACTCAGTGGCGACAGGACTGCTGTAAAGACGGTTGAAGTCGCTGTGGTGTTTTCTGCGCACTTGTACCGCCCTGGGTGCCGTGGGTGAGCTGCACAGACCGTGCTCACTCATCTTTATCTATTGTGTCTGCATAATAGCTACTTGTGTTTGCATCATAAGCATAAATATGATGGTGATGATTATGGATATTTGCAGAGAGCTAGTGTGTGCAAGGAGTGATATATTCCTGGAGTGTCACATGTATTACCTTGTTTGTTCCCACAACCACTCTTCAGAGGAATGTGTTGTGACTCCCATTTAGAGATGAGGATAGTGAGGTGCAGAGAGGTTCCCTGTCTTGCCCAAGGCCACATGTGTAGTGATGGCAGAGTCATGGCTTAGAACTAGGCAGTCTGACCACAGAGCCTGACCCATGAGCATCTGGCAGACTGATTTTGTATGCATGCGTGGTTTGCCTGGCGTGGTTCTATTCCTCCGCTTTGTAGGCCTTTCCAGCTCTTCTCTTTGGGGCCACTTTAAACTTGGTCAGTGAGACCACCACTGTCCTTCATTGGGAACGGGTTATCAGTTAGGAATGCATTTGGGTGAAAGTAATTAAAAACTCAGTAGTTTAAACAGGAGTTTCTCAAATGCTAAGAAGTCGGTGGGTAGATGGCTCAGGGCTGGTGCAGCTGCTGAATTCTGTCGACAGGGACACAGTTCTTCCTTTGTGCGCTTCCAACCTTATGTGTGGGCTGTGGGCTTCCTCTTGTCCCATGGAGACCAAATGGTTATTTTGACTCTGGGCATCAAGAACATTTCAAGCAGAAAGAACAGAGAAGGATGCAGGCGTTTTCTAAAAGGCAGCCAGCCTGGGCATTTTTTATATCAGGAGAGCAAGCTTTTCAGAAGATTTATGTAATTGACTTTTGTAACTGTCATATTGGCCCAAACAGGTCCCATGGCCATTCTTAGAGACCAAGCACGTGGGCTCGTGTTGTAAGGACTGGATGCCTTCCTGGACCCCTGCCAGGGCTCCGGATTTGGGACCAGGGTCACCTGCTTGTAGTCGGGATCTGAGCGCTCTCGTCCTAGGGAGACTCTCCAGGGTGCAGGAGTCTCTTCTCTCAGACCAAGTGGCTCACTTCCTTGAAGCCTTTGGACAGTACTCCCAGGAGTCTAGTTTCTTGGGGTCTGGAGTTTTACCCTGATTCTTGCTTTCTGCCCATTCCAGAGCGTCTCAAACAGGAGAGTCCTTCTGAATTTGTCTGGCCTGAGGCCAGGCCTGGGGGCCAGGCTTCTCTGAGGCCCTCCTTTGCCCCAGAGCATCATCTACTTTCAGATTAGAAACATTCTCCTGCCTGAGCTGCTTGTCTGAATACTTGGATTCGTCTGTACTGAACCTTCCTAAAGCAATAGTTTCATTCATTGTGTTCCCCGTCGTGGGTGAGGCATACTTTGGATAATTCGGGGTCTGATGATGTGTTAAGGCATATAAACATGACAGTAACCTGCCACCAGTGCTTTGCCAATAGCAGACACACAGGTGCGCGATCTGTGAATGCTCAGGTGATAAACTGAGAGCAACAGGGTAGAGAAATCCGAGGTCCCCGGCCCCAGGAATAGAGACCCTGCGTTGTATCAATGATTACTATTACCAGACTCAGCAAACAGTTAGCCAATATTATATGGTGCATAGTTATACTAAAAATGATTAATATCTGAAATTCAAATTTACATTAAAAATTATTCGGCAGCCCTACAAAGTGTTGACTCAACAATAACATAAATACCTCGACTGTTGTTAGAGTGGGTAAGGGCATAATTTTAGTATTGAACCTTATATTTACAGTATATTTTAAAAATATTTCTGAGTTTGCTGTTTATGTCTGAGAGAAAGGATGGTCTATTCCTAAAGTTCAGGAGAGGCAGGGACTGCAGATCAAAGCACCGGTCAAGGGGCACCAGGCGCTGCCCTTGCTGAGCGGTGCTGTGATCGAGCGGTGCACTTGCCCGAGCTCTTGCAGGCCAGTGAGTGACTGTTCATCTTTGTCTGTCCTGCGCGAAGTGTCCTGCGGCATGTGTGACGCCACCTTCTCATTCCAATCTTTCATGGCCTCATACGTCCGAGGAAGAGCGGCCAGGTATTTCACAGAATGTCCCTCAGTTTGCACTTGTCCAGTGTGTCCCCACGCCTAGGGTTAGGTAATGCATTTTGGGGGCAATTGTGCCGCAGAAATGATGTGCCCTTCTCAGTGCCTCAGATCAGGCCCATGATGCCAGTGTCTTACTACTGGTGCTCATGACCTTGTTCACACTTGGTTAAAGAGCTGCCCACAGGCTTTCCTCCTATACAATTACTGTTTTCCTTTTGCAATGACTAAATATCTTCTGGTAGATACTTTGAAATTATGCAAATACCCTGTTTCTCGTTCCACCTTGGCTCTGTTTCTGTGTCCTTCCATGAGTTCTGTTTGCGAGAGTTATCACTGTGGTCTAATGTGATGCTCTGTTTCCCGCTTCCCTTTGCACTTACTCATTGGCGTTCTTGTGTACAAGGAGCTGCTCCTTCTCCAGTTACCTGCTTATTTCTATCCGCATGAGCCCATAGGTGTTTTATTTTGTTGGATTGCACGTCGACAATCATGGTTATTGTGTTACCCAAGTTGTTCTAGCTTTGACCACTGGGAGTTCAGAGGGCTTCCTGGACCCTTTTGCATAGTCCCAGACTCCTTTAGACTCTTCATTTCTGGCACCAGGCGATGCCCCGGGCTCATCTTGTATTTTCCTTGCCCCAGTTCTGGAAACAACCACTTCGAGGAGCCTCAGCCCCTTTTATGGGAGAACGTTGAGAAGCCACGATCTCGGGGCTGCCTGTGCTCATAGCTGCTGCTCTGTCCATTGCTCAGAGCCCTCTCGGGGGTGGAGCCAGCAGGGTGTGCACTCATTCATGCACACGCACAGCTGTGTTTACTTCGGTGTGCATCTGTCTCTGGATATCTCAAAACACCATGAGTTCACCCTGACATCTCTGATTGCAAACCACTATCACAGGATTCATGCTGGACTTCCTGCTTTCTGTATTTGTAACTTCTCCAACAGCGAGAAGTCTGGGTCTCGTTTCCTGCAGTATGTGTACTTATCCGTCCAACCCTAGTATGCATGAAAGTGCTTCTAGACTGCTAGCCCATAGTCTGATGAGAAGCACTTTGCTAAACAGAGTATAGAATTTGTGTATAGTTTCTGATGTTAGAGCATCCATCAAAATGCTGTTTTTTTATTTTTTTTTTTTTATTTTTTTATCCTCACCCGAGGACATTTTTCCATTTTTTGTTCAGGTAGAGTAGGAGGGAGAGAGAGGAACAGAGAGAGAGAGAAACATCGACGTGAAAGGAACACATCGAGTGGCTGCCACCCGCACGACCAACCAGGGCCGGGGACAAACTGCAACCGAGGTACATGCCCTTAGCGGGAACCGAACCCGGGTCCCTCTGGACTGCAGGCCGACGCTCTAACCGCTGAGCCAAACCGGCCAGGGCAAAAATGCTGTTTTTTTAAAGTTACTTTGAATGTGCTATTTTTTGACAAACCAAATAGTTATTAGAATTGTGTTAGAAATAGGAGAAAATGAAAAAAAAGGAAAAATATGTAGTAAATTAAGGAATTGGGGCTACTTTTTGAGGAAATTGTGTACTTTGTGTGTTTATGTATATGTCTCTTAATTCTTAGACTTTTGGACTTTGTGTTGGTTGCTTGGAGATATTTTAGATTATTTTGATTCAGTTATTAGTTTGCCAGAGAGCTGTAGTAATATATTAACCCAGTATTTATATTTCTTTATTTAATTGATGCATTATTAAAACTCTTAAATATGCAAGACAAAAATTTTTGCTTTCGATATGTATGTAAAAAGTTAGGCCATAGTGTGTGAGGATGATGTATTGTGCCTTTTCAACCTGATCCCTTTCACCTATTACTTTAAAAGAACTAGGTAACCTACATTTTTTTTTCTTTAAAGATAGTTTTACTGGTTTTGCTAGAATGCTCTCGTATTCCTGCAGAATGTCAGTCCCATTGTGCATTACATATCTGTACAGTGGCCAGACTCGTTCTGTCGCTCAGTTGTCTAGAAGAGACTGGGTTTGAGAAAGACTGGGAAAGATTGTCTGCTGGTGATATATGAATAACCAAATTTAAAAAAGAAATAAAGGCCAGGAGAGAGAGAAAACCTTCAAGTCCCAAAGGTTTCTCACCTTTCGTAGAGATCTGATTCGGATGGTGCATGGCAGCGACTGAAATGCTGGACAAGCTACAGTCACGACTGAACGGGGGCCGTTGGAAATGCCTTAGAAGAGATGAAGCAAGGATAGGGTTTGGGACTAACCAGAAGCATGTTTGAACTGGAAAGCATTGTCAGAAGAGAATGGTTGCATATTTGTAAAGGTTTTAAAAACAATGGCAGTTGTATTTGCTCCAACTCCCATATTTCTTGGTGAGTCAAAACCCAGAAGAATGCCTGTGTATAGTGTCAGTCTAGTGAACTGAAGAAGTAACTCCATTCGATAGCATCTGGGTGAATGTCATATGCATAGCCAGCTTACTGAGAAAAAGTAAGTGTATATTACAGTGTATAGTATGTTAAATATCACAGAGAATACGTGCTGTCAAAGTATAAGGAAAGTGGAAATATATTCGTCACTAGTGTTCATGCTCTGTCTACCAGAGACAACCAGGCTTCAGCGGCTGTCTTTGGAGGATTTGCCAGGCAACACCATTCAGTGGGTCTTGTAAGGATTAATTGCTGGTTGAAGTCATTAATGTTACATTTATCAAAGAGTTTAATGAAAATATAGAGTATGGCCTTGGCCGGTTTGGCGCAGCAGTTAGAGCGTCAGCCTGCGGTCCAGAGAGACCTGGGTTTGGTTCCCGCTAAGGGCACGTACCTCGGTTGCGGTTTGTCCCTGGCCCTGGTTGGGTCGTGCGGGAGGCAGCCACTCGATGTGTCCCTTTCACGTCGATGTTTCTCTCCCTTTCTCTCTTCCTCTCTCTCCCTCCCACTCTATCTGAGAAAAAAAAAAAAAGGAAAAATGTCCTTGAATGAGGATAAAAAAATAAAATAAAATATAGAGTATGAAGTGGCATCTCAGAAAAGCCATAAAAATTATCTCACTGGTTTGATGATGGGACTCAAACTTTTAACTGTAACTTCCACCTCATTGTTATAGTAAGTTATAGTAGCATTACAACAAAAATGATTGATTATAGATTATTCCTGCCCTTTTCCTTTTCCCCTCCTCTCAGTCTTTAAATTTATTTTTTTTAACTTTTCCCCTCTTTTTTTTTCCCTTTCTTTTAAGCCTCCTTCCAATATGTTCCTGATCTGCAAGGAGTTTGTTTATTGATAAATAAATAAAGGGAAGTTAAAGGACTCCTCGAAACAGATTCTTTTTAATGGACTGAAAATATATATATTACAAGTTCTGAAAACCACTTGTAACATAAATTCCTCCTTGTCTACACAGCCCTCTGCTCTGTTCCAGCCCCTTCTCATCACAGAGTCTTTTATAGAATTCGGTCAATAAATTACATATCTCAATATACTCTCTGTTTTTGACAAAGCTAAACAGTATTTGAAAACAGAAACCCGGTCCAAAATGAATTACCAGAGTCATCAACATAGGACTGCGTGGTGCCGGTCCCCTCCACGCCGGTCCTGCTGTAGAACACCATGCGGGCTGGGGCTGCGGGCCGCGAGCATTTTAGAAGCTACTGGATGTCGTTATTGTGAATTTTAAGTCATTTTTGGCTTTTGTGCACAGTTGAGGATAAGATAATTGGCTTAGTTTAGTTTTAAAAAGTCAGTGGTGAATGGTTGGAACTGGAGAGCGTCCTGTTTACCTTTGCAGAAGAAATTTAGCATCGTGCTGATTAGCTCTAATGAACAGTAACTTTAAAAGTATGTAGACAGTACCTTTAAAATTATGTAGACATCTGTATTCAAAATGTATTTTTTGTTTGTTAGTTTTAAACTCAGGGTATATTTTCTCATGAAATGAAGTTGTAATGTTGGTTGAAGCACAATCACAGTACTTCTAGCGATCTAGGTACTCCCCCTAGCTCTGGGATTGTGGCAGGAAGCCGAGGTCTGCGCTCCAGCAGGTAGGGAGGCTGGGAGGGACTGCCCCAGCTGCCAAGCACGCTCAGGTGTGGCTTTGATGTGCGTGGGCCCTGATCCCGGGCACTGATACTGCCTTTGTTGCACATTCCAACTTGTTTTTCTTTGGTTCTCTCCCTCTCTCTCTCTTTTTTTTTGTACAAAAGCTGTACTTGCCCAATAAATCACAGGCTGTATTATAATATTAAGGGGTTCCCCCCCCTTTACATAGTCATTGTGCATGAGCAATTGTAACTTTCAATTGTGAAAGATAATTATAATGTGAAACTCAAATCTGAGTGTTCTTGAAGAAGCTGGGAATATATTGACAGCTTTTCCCTTCAGAATTACTTTAATTTCTTCTACCTTTGTTCGGTATCTTAACTTAAGCTTTTAAAATACGAACTAATTTTCAGAAGAGCTGTTCTTTTCCCCCGTAATGTCAGAATCCCACCAGTGCGAGCAGGCGGACTCCCCGAAGGCTGAAGAGTGATTCTCCTCCGATTTCAATGGCAACACTGCCAACCGGAGGCAGACAACAGAGGCCTCTCCCGCGGGCTGTAGCTAGCACACCTGCACACACAGCTTCAGGTGTATCCCGTCTCCATGCAAGTGTGAGATGCAGGCAGCCGTCAGAGCCTTTGCACATGCCAGGGTGTTAAAGCTTCTCATGTTTTTATTGAAAATTCCCATGTAACGTTTTAAGGGATGACAGAATAGGCCGAGTTACTCTGGAATTAAAGGTTCCATGGTTCTGTCTTTAGCAGGTTTCTGCTCTCCAAGAATGGTTGTGTTTCTTCCAAAGCTATACCCTCCGCATTCCTTTTTCCTTCTTCCCCTCAGCTCGTGTGTGTGTGTGTGTGTGTGTGTGTGTGTGTGTGTCTGTTCCGATAGCACTGGCTAGCGTGGGAGGCCAGGAGCGCTCTGCCTGGGGAGGAACACAGCGGGGCTGTGAGCCCGCCCGGGGACTGGGAGCAGTTTAACAGGGCTCAGCGAGCTACATTCTGGTCCATCCCGACTGCTTTCGGCGAGGCTCTGGATGTGGTGATACTCCCTTTAGATCACAAGGCCTTCTGCGTTCAGATGTGCCCTTTCGGCTTCTAGGTCTCCCCTGCACGTCTTTGTCCTGGTAGGAGGGAGAGGCCTCTGTTCTTCTCTATTTTTATGGTTCTCCTGACTAGTCTTGAGGGTGTCCTTGGCTGCTTCTTGGGTGAGCTTGTGGAGTGGTGCCGGAGAGGTGGCTGGGTTACATCCTGTTCCTTTTCACCCAGGAGCCCTGGCCTGCCCCGCCCCATGTGGTGCCCTGCTGTGTGAGGCAGACAGCGTCTCTGGTCACAGGAGGTGGCTGGGGTTCCGGAGCTCTCGCTGGGGCTGATGAAATCCACGACTTTCCTCTGATGAAGGGGCGAGGAGGACGAGAAGTGGACCCCAGAGAGTGGTCGTGAACTAGGGTGTTCAAACTCCATGCTCCGAACTGACCACCGGTGGCGCAAGGCTTCTGCCCTGACTCACTGGGAGGAAGTAGTTAACGTGGTGAGGAAAGTACGTTTAGTGAAAAAGTGGTGGGCTTTTACTTAATATCATTACAGATACTGCAGAAGATCCTGGCCTTGATCCCTGAACCTTTGAGTAACCCTCCTGGAGAACAGTAGGGGAACGAGAAAGGTAACATCTTTGAAGTGTGATACTAGCAAATGCCAGCCCAGTCTCTGCAATGGTATTCAGAGATGTATTATTAAAAGAAAAGATTTAAAAGAAGTTGCCTGAAGGGCTAGAGTTTTTCAGAGAATTCAGGATTTAAAATACTCTTTTCCTTTTTTTTTTTTTATGATGTGAAACTTTATGATAATATACAAGCAAAAAAGGTAAGTACATTTGCATTGCTACCACAGGGTACATAGAGAAAAATGAGTATAATCTGCTATGAAAATATTTTTATTTGCACCTCAGTGATATTTATATATTTTTGTTGGACTCCATTTTAAATTTAGTTACACACTTAACTCAGTAACACAGAAATAAAACTTAAATTTCAGGAGGCTAAATTAATTTAATAGAATGTTGTAATCACAAGAGTACATGCTAGCTTACCATTTTTCTTTATAGTCAGAGTTTTCATTACTCTAAAATTTCACTTTAAAAAGATATGTGCATAAATTTAATTGGCTGTTTATTAACAAACAAATCCGTTGAGGGCATAGAATCAGTGTGGTTACCTGCTTCTTGAGTTTGATGATGTTGAATTGGGATTACTGACATTTAGCATACATGAACACGCACGTTTTTGTAATTACTTTAGAAATATTCCCTTTATATTAAGTTAAAATTCTTATTCATGAAAAATGAATTTTTGAAGTTTTTTCCCCTCAATTTTTATTAGCGAGAATTGAAGTTTTATGTTTTATTAAGTTGTATTATAATTTGCATAATGCTGATTGGTAGAGGTTGCAGGTGTAAATGTAAATTGGTTTCTGCAATCAGAAAGGCTGGTGCAACTAAGTTTTTCCCCTTCTACTTAGAAATATATCATGACCTATAAAAATGTAGAAAATGAAGAATACATTAGCTTAAGAAAATTTGCACTGAAGGGAAACTAGCATTGTTTTAAAACCCCACAGTGTTTAGTAATTTTGTAATAAATGTTGTGAATTTAATACTCCAGCTAGTAGTGTTTTCAAGAGGGAGGATATTTGTGGATATGTCCCAAGCTAACTAAGCAAGTTAACTTGATACTTATTTTGGAGAGATAAGAGGTAATAAAGCTAAGGCTGTGTAGTTCCAGGTAGTTTAGTAGTGGCAGCAGGAAATGAGCTGTTTGAAAACAGCGGGAGGTGTGATTCAGAGCAGCTGTCTGATTTATCAGCAAGCACGGACTGCTCCCTGTTCGAGAACATCCATTACTCCGCTTCCCATTATCCCCGCTCCGCTGGACGTGGGCTGGGGCCGGAGCCAGGTTGCCGTCGGGTACAATAAACCAAGGCAGCTCCTGCGTTGCACTTGTGTTCTTCAGGTAATTTGTAAATTTATACCCATTGACTATTTTTTTAAAAATCTGTTCGTGACTAATAACCAGACAGTCTTTAACCTGGTCCGTTCTCACCTAGAACGCACCACGTCATCAGCACCAGTCACCTGGCTGTTCCTGCCGGCGACACCGCTGTGCGAGCCAGCGTCCAGTGAGGATTAGATCGCCCAGTGACTGTGATTTCCACACCGGCTAACAGAACTACCAAAATACTGAACATGACTTAATTTTCTGACACTCCTTGGTAAAAGTGATCTTGGAGAATCTCAGCGTAGCCTTAAAATGAAATGCTAATGACTGCTTTTCCAGTGGTACTGCAGTGTTGATAGAACTTGCTGCATTTGTGTCTGCTTCTCCCCCGTGCTCCATGTAGTATTCAGTTTGAACGAGCACTTTTTATACCCCTTCATCCGTGCCAGCTACTGTGCTGAGTGTGAGGGGTACAATCATGAGCCCGCATCAGGCCTGCGAAAGAGCCTGTGCTGAGCGTTTTGCAGAAGGACGGGCCGGAAGGACGGGCTGGAAGGACGGGCTGGGCCGGAAGGACGGGTTAGAAGGATGGGCTGGAAGGACGGGCCGGAAGGATGGGCCGGAAGGATGGGCTGGAAGGACGGGCTGGAAGGACGGACCGGGCCAGAAGGACGGGTTAGAAGGACGGGCCGGGTCGGCCTGCGGTCCGGAGAGACCTGGGTTCGGTTCCCGCTAAGGGCACGTACCTCGGTTGCAGTTTGTCCCCGGCCCTGGTTGGTCATGCGGGTGGCAGCC
Organism: Molossus molossus; assembly: GCF_014108415.1. Lineage (NCBI taxonomy): Eukaryota > Metazoa > Chordata > Mammalia > Chiroptera > Molossidae > Molossus > Molossus molossus. The sequence continues at coordinate 104,927,161 of NW_023425401.1, read as the reverse complement.
ACTCGATGTGTCCCTTCACATCGATGTTTCTCTCTCTCTCTCTCCCTCCCACTCTATCTGTACGAAAAATGGAAAAATATCCTCGGGTGAGGATAAAAAAAAAAAAAAAAAGGACGGGCCGGAAGGACGGGTTAGAAGGACGGGCCAGAAGGACGGGTTAGAAGGATGGACCAGAAGGATGGGCTGGAAGGACGGGTTTGGAGGACGGGCTGCAAGGTCTGTACCCAAAGCAGACTTGGCATCACGGGGAGACTTGAAATTCAACAGCTACTTTTTTTTAAATTTATTTATTTTTGTTACAGATATTTCTCCTCTTCTTCCACAGACACCCTCCTCCCTATCCACCCCCCAGCACTGTTGTCCGTGTCCACTGGTTATGCATACATGCATATAAGTTCTTTCGTTTATCTCACCCCCCTTCTCCTCTGAGGTGTGTCAGTCTGAACTGTACTCCTTTCTATGTCTCTGGGTCTGTTTTGTTCATCAGCTTATTTTGTTCATTATATTGCACAAATAAGCGAGATCACGTGGTATTTGTCTTTCTCTGATTGACTTATTTCGCTTAGCATGATACTCTCTAGGTCCCTCCATGTGGTCTCAAAGGATAAGAGATCTCTTTCTTACGGCTGCATAGTGTCCATAGTGTATATGTACCACAGCTTTTTTATCCACTCACTGTCGACGGACACTTTGAACACTGACTATGGACCAGGTACTGTGCTGTGTACCAGGTGACGTATAAGACATAGTCTGTGCCTTCCCAAGTGTAGAGTTAAATGGGATCTGAAATGGAAGAATCGCATCACAGCCCGACAGTCCCAGTGTGGTGCGCCGGCCGCTCTAATCCAAGTGTACAGCAGCTGGTATCCAAGTACACAGGACGCCATGCTCAGGGACATGGCCCATGTCTTGGCCACGGTGATGGCTAATGTATTCCTCGTGTCGGGAGGACAGTGCTGTGGAAGTCGAAGTCACAGCACAGCTGGTTGGAACCAGTGGGCAGAGCATGACCGAGGATGTCCGCCGGCTGTTTCTGTTGGAGGGAGTGACCTGTCAGGTGGCATGCTCTGTTTTACTGAGAATAGGAGGGATCTGCTGGTTAAAATGAGACATTTTTGTAAAATAGTTCATTGTCATTGAGGTTCAGTGAACCATGGGCCCACGACATCGGAGCTGATAGAAATAAATCTTTTATGAAAGCGGCGGAGCCGTGGAACATTGGGCCTGGTTCTTAGCTATTTTAGCTAAAAAGCATTTATTGATCACATCCTGAGCACAAAGCCCTGTACAGGGTGCTACGGGGAAGGTAGAAAGGAAATAAAGACCAGGCTTCTGCCTTTGAGGTGTGGAGACAACATAGGATTTTAGATTTGCAAAACCACATCCTCCACTTTTTTTATCCATGAAACCGGAGTGCTCCAATTTAGCTTCTGACTCTGTGGTGATTATTAAATGATGCTGTTTTCGGTGGCCAGGCAGGCTTGGCGGCTGGAACAAAATCCCACAGAACAATGCACAGAAATATATTTCACACAGTTCTGGAGGCTGGAAGTCCAAGTCAGGGTGCCAGCCTGGTCGCCTTCTGGTGAGGGCCTTCCTGGGTCGTAGCCGGTGCCCTCTCACTGTGTCCTTGCGTGGTGGAAGGGGCGAGGGAGCTCTATGGATTCCCCCAGTCTCATCCACCCTTGTGACTAAGCACCTCCCAAAGGTGCCACCTATTGACACCCTCACTCATAGGGGATGCCATCTAAAGGGAAGTGGCAGCTGCTGGTCCTTTGCTACAAAACCACCTGGGTGGGGTGGTGCTGCCGGAGCTGGTAACGGTGAAGTGCCCCACGGTGGGCGCTCATCTTTGCATGAAGGCCCGAGGACTGCGCCAGGGCAGCCATCCTTGGGAGGGTGCTGCTGGGTGCTGGCGTTCCCACAGGGCTGGGAGAGCACATGCTCTCCTGGAGTCCAGGGAGATGAGCACATCAGAACAAATCCCTCTGCAGGGTCCTTCTACTGATGACGCCTGGCGTTGGGCTGCTGGCGAGGGGGACAGAGAGTACCTGCAGCTCCACTGACCCAGAGCAGGCGAGGAAGGGAGACTTGGAGCTGGGAGGCAAAACATGGGTAACTGATAGAAACTGGCAGCTCACTTAACATTTAGGAATATACCAAGTGGTGCCATTAGATGCAATCAGCCAAATTCACAATGTGGATAAACAGCCTAGTTCCTGCAACAAATAAATTGCAAGGAAAGCAATAAAAAGAAATGGAAAGGAAACATGGATTATAAGAGACTTAAAAGATGTATGTATAGACCTTGTTTGAATTCTCATTTCATTGAACCAAGTATAAAAATATTTTTTTATAAAAAAGATTTTGATACAAGAGAATATTGGAACACATTGAATAATTGCTTTAAGCAATCATTGTTCATTTTCTGGGCTGTGATAATGATATTGTGGTTATGTCTTTAAAAACAACTCATCTTTTAGAGATGCATGCTGAACTGTTTATAGGTGAAACGATGTGATGTCTGGGATTTACTTCAGCAGTGTTTTTGTTGCCTTTGTATTTAAATATCAGAGAATGTGAACATCATTTTTCTTAGAGTACACAAGTTATTACTATACAGTAGCCCCCAACCTCAGCTGTATACAGAAGTTATCAATCACAAATGATGACCTGTCTTTAAAATAATGTAATTCGAGTCTTGTTCCTGAGTTTGGTTTATAATGAGCTGTTAGAAATTCATGACGACGGTAACTGGCGTTTCCAGAGGCATTCCATGGCTGTCCTCATGTGCACTGCTTTGACTTGGTAGTTTATGATGTGAGCAAAAGTGTCTCGTGCTTTATAGGATAGTTAATATTGTCTCATGGACAGAAAGAAAGCCGGCGATCACTTTCAGCAGTCTTACTGACAAAGAATATGTTTGCTATCCATTAGCCTGAACACGCATGCTTTTGACATATTTACTGTTTCTACAAACCGTGGCATTCTTACACGTCTCAGAAATGTGACTTCTATAATATTTATCCGCTGCTGATATATTATTTATAGCGCAGAGTTGTAAATTCTGAGAAACATTCAGATGAAAACAACGACAACTTCCCAGGAGACAATATGTTAGATACCAATCGGTACGTTTATTGATTCCCCCCAAATTTCTAAATAAGTCTCTTATAGTCAGTTTTCTAGTGTGCTTAAGCCAAGAGACTCTAACTCTTGTTAATTTCCTCGCTGAAAGTAAGGTACTGGAAATGTATAGTGTTCAAATGTCATGGTACAGGGGCAGACTGAGTGCTCACAAGTGTTAGTGACTCCTGTGGGCAGGGGAATGGCTGAGCAGGGGGGTCGGTGCATTCTTTGTTAACTGTATTAACATTTTTTAACTTTTTAGGGGTTTCATAAATAGTTGTAGGCAGCTCGTTCTTGTACATAAAACTGTGATAATTAGTTCTTGATGCTATGAATGTCAAGAACTGTGAACTACCTCAGATTTTACCCCTCTTTCAAGCTGAGGAGTCAGCTGGCTGCAGTTTCACGGACGGCGTACAAGACAGGAGACTCTGGGCCAGAGACGAAGGATTCTGTTCCGTGTAGCGGTAGCCGGAGGATAGCACTTCGTGCATTTCCTGGACCTCATTTCCCAAAGGATGATGTGAAGAGGGGGGCAGATGGTACCTGCTTGTGCCATGGGGTGCATTACAGAGAAAAACCCAGAGCTGTGCCCTCGCGTTTTTATAACGGGACGTGAATGCTCTGGAAGGAGCTGTGATCTGACCACACTGGACGCCTGCCTGCACTTCGCTACCGGGGCTGCCTCTGCCTTCCAGACTGGCCCGGGAAAGCTCGTGTGCAAAGAAAAGATGCCACCTCGCCTGCAGAAACAGAGGAGACCCCTGGAGAATCACCTCCCAACAATATAATCTTGTTTCTATACTGCCTTGGCTTGTGAGGAATGTTCGCATGAATACTGCCACTCTGGTTAATCAGCCACTCAGACCAAGTCTGTTCAGTTTGTCTCATGCAACACTTAACCAAAGACACTGTCAGTAATCCAGGTAAATCCAAGCAGCAGAGCGAGGCCAACCTCACTCTGGCCTCAGAGGGTCAGTAGTACCAGGTTCAGTGAGGGGGTGAGGGGCAGAGCTATGGGGATGTTCCTGAGTTTTCAGGTTCAGTGAGGGGGTAAGGGGCAGAGCTATGGGGATGTTCCTGAGTTTTCAGGTTCAGTGAGGGGGTAAGGGGCAGAGCTATGGGGATGTTCCTGAGTTTTCAGGTTCAGTGAGGGGGTAAGGGGCAGAGCTATGGGGATGTTCCTGAGTTTTCAGGTTCAGTGAGGGGGTATTGGACAGAACTGTGGGAATGGCCTTGAGCTTTGTGATGTCTGTTTTCACTTCTGCATAGTTGGGGTGGAGATCAAACAGCTGCAGCTGCCCAGTGGACTTCAGGGCTTGGCTCAGCCGAGGGCTCCTGGACCAGTGACTTTGCTGAGTGGGGGGATAGGTTCCCATGAAAAAGCTGCCACCTTTTCATGGGAAGCTGAGATGCTACTGCCTCAGGGGACAGGCTAGGAGGGCCTGGAGTGTGTCATTCCTGTTCATGAAGGGAGGCTGATTGGGCCCTACCCACCTGGATAGTCTTTGGGTCGGACTTGATCCATTCCTTAGCGGGAACATCAGCCCAGAGAGTCACAGGCCTCCATGGGTCAGGCAGTTCGTGCAACAGGAGCCCAGCTGCACGCTCATAGCTGCCTTTCCAGAGCACCCCCGGTAGCCAGGGCCGAGCTGCTGCGTCCGGACGCGCACCGGCTCTGGCGGGCTCCCGCCTCGGCTCCACGTAAAGCAGCGCTGAGTCCCCCGTCACGGGCTTGCGGCTCAGGCCACAGGGCTGTGGAGCCCCACAGCTTGGATGGTTTCCCACGGAGCTCTGCGTGGGCCGGCCCAGAAGTGCCGGTTTGCGGTAGATCGGCCGGTGGAAAGTACAGAGGAGGATGCTCGGGGAGGCGCAGACCGCCTCCAGAACCAGAGTCCAAAAGGTACCGCGCCTCTTCCTGGTGGCGGGGACTAAGAGACAGCAGCTGTCCTGCCTGCCTGAGCGACTGGGCGTGGATCTGCCCACATCATCCCAAGACCTTTAAGGAGCAGGCCTGGTGTGGGCGAGGTCCGCGGCCGCCTTCGCGGAGGCGGTGCGAGATCAGCCCCGGCTCGGAGCCGAGGTTTACGGGAGGCCTCAGCCTGGGGCGTCCCCTTCGCGGGTTGTTCCACTTCCCCGTGTCATCCCTCCTCGCCCGCGCCTGCGGCTGTGGGTGAGTTGAGATACCTCCTCTGTTACTGCCCGGCTGCCTTCGGTCCCCAACCGAGGCTGCGACCTTTCTCCTCCTCTTGGGATTCAGGTGGCTTCTTACGGACTGCGACAGAGGGGAGATGGGGACAGTTCACGTGTGTGCCTGGCGTCGGGTTCAGGCTGCGCTGCCTCATCTGGGTCAGTCCCCTCCGCTCGTGGGCTGGGCAGCCCGCATGAAGTTCCCGCCGCGAGTTCAGACTTGGAGCGACAGCAGTGAATAGCTGAGCCCCGAGAGGTCCCGGGCCTGCTGCCCAGGCATTCTGTCCTCCAGGTCTCTGCCGGCACCTCGTCCCGTCCTGGAGAGAGGCTCCAGCAAAGGCTTCCCCGGGGCAGGGTGCCCAGGCTGCAGGGTGCCTCCCAGCCGTGAGCGCAGCGCCCCTGGAGCCTCCGCCTGCTGCTGCGGGCAGCTCTCCGCCCTCTGTCTGCGGTCAGCCGGCTGAGGGCTTCGCAAGTCCGCCCGCGCTTTGACTCACTTCTGTTTTTCTCCTTCAATTTTTTATGTGTCAGAATTCTATGTCAGGGGATCCTGAGAACGGGGCCGGCCACTTGGGCTCAGTCTGATAGGTACTCTTCAGTTTCTTCTCCTTTGGCTGTCAGGATCCCCGACCCCCACCTTCAGGTTTTCATTTTACCCGCTGGCTTGCTTACAGTGGGTGAACTGTAGCGTCGCTTACTGCAAGTGGTTGTTCAGTAGAGGTTTATGTTGCTATTTCATCAAATATGATTGAACATTTATTATGTGACAGTCACCTTCTAGGCCCCGAGGCTTCAGCAATGAATATAACAGGTGAGACCCCCCCCACCCCCACCGTGTATTTTCATACTCTGCTAGCCATGTGCTAAGTGTTACATATTCTTTACTCCTCACAACAGCCCACTCAGAGTGACACCATCCCCCTCCTCCCCTTGAGCCCTGACACCTGCCTCCTGACACGCACACGCACACGCACACGCATGCCTACCTTGCTCTGGCCCAACTGAATTGGAAGAAGGCAATAGTATATCTATTTTATTTATTTATTTATTCTTCATAAATTTATTTATTTTTTTGTTACAGATATTTCTCCTTTTTTACCCCATTGGCACCCCCCTCCCCATCCCACCCCCGCCCCGTCCCCGGCTTAGTTGTCCATGTCCATTGGTCATGCATACGTGCATATAAGTTCTGTGGTTTATCTATTCCCATCCCCTCTTTTGAGGGATGTCAGTCTGTGGCCTACTTCCATGTTTCTGGGTCTACCGTATTCCTCAGACTGTTATGTTCATTATATTCCGTATATAAGTGAGATCATGTGGTATTTGTCTTTTTCTGCTTGGCTTCTTTCACTTAGGATAATACTTTCCAGGTCCCTCCATGTCGTCTCAAAGGATAAGAGCTCTTTCTTTCTTACAGCTGCATAGTACTCCATTGTGTATATGTACCACTGCTTTTTTATCCATTTGTCTACTAATGGACACTTGGGCTGTTTCCAGATCTTAGCTATTGTAAATAGTGCTGCTATGAACATGGGGGTACATATATTCTTCCTGATTGGTGTTTCAGGCTTCTTAGGGTATATTCCTAGAAGCGGGATCACTGGGTCAAATGGAAGTTCAATTTTTAATTTTTTGAGGTAACATCATATTGTTTTCCATAGCGGCTGCACCAGTCTGCATTCCCACCAGCAGTGTATTAGAGTCCCCTTTTCTCCACACCCTCGCCAACACTTGTTGTTAGATGATTTGTTGATGGCGGCCATTCTGACAGGTGTGAATAGTATATATATTTTGAAGAACAAGTTATTTCACATCCCAAATTTGTATGCTGCTTTTCTGTATATGAGCATTTTTTAGGGGGACATTGTGCATGGTGTCCCTGAGAAATCAGTGACTCAATACCCTTCTCTGGAAGACACAACCAAGTAGACATTGTGAGTAGAACTTACAGCTAGGTCGTTTTTCTTAGTGCAAAAGATATAGTTTCCTGTTACTAATTAAAAAATGAACTCTAGTGAGATCTTTATTTTCCTGTTATTTAAGCCAAAGTGTGACCATCTTCTAGGAGTTTTATGGAAGGACTTTTGCGCTAGTGATTCTGGGGCATGCCAGAGTTATTGTCAGCGGTGACATTCCCTAGAACAGGAAATAGTGCCTGTACACATACGTGCCCTTGAGATAAAGAAATACAAAGTCATGTAAATGTTATTAGTGCATAGCATTGTTTTGTTATATGAGTATTCTCAATGATAGGATAATAAAGAGATGCATTTTTAATATTCAAAAAGGAGTTGGAAAAATTTGTAAAATTGTTCACCCCAGAGAAGGGAATTGGTTGGTAGGAGACTGGAAAGAAAGACTTATGTTTCACTTTATACCCAATCGTATCTTTTTACATTAATTCCAAGTGCATAAATTACTTAATAAATAAAATTGGAAAATGTCCTTGTAATTTTGATCAGTGGGAAATAATTCTAGGTTTGGTTCGAGAGCCTTTGCATATCTTAAGATCTAATGTTGCTTGTTCATATCCAAAGGAAAGGAAAACACACTATTGTTATATGGAGTGAATTTGTCATAAAATTCAGTGTAAAAGTGCTAAAAAATTTTACTACATTTCAAACATTACATTGTTCTTGGAAAATCTTGATATTCATATTGACAGAATATGTTTAAATGTCATGTTTTTAAAAATGTATTATTTCAGGCTTTTGCAAGGTTGGCCCCACAAATGACATAGCAAACAGAACATATTTATTTAACAAACAAAAGAAAATGACTTTTGTTTTTATACCAACCAGTGGAAGGCCCTGCAGTTCACAGATATTTCACACATACATATTATAAATCTGCTTTCAGAGAACAAAACTAAACCGTCTTGGTTTAAATTTTTCACCAAAAGTATTATGGACACTGTAGGTGTTCGCTATTAGTGCCAATTGCTTAATGAATTTTGGATGAAGGGGCAAATGGAATAAAAAAGCAAATCAAGAGTCTCACAGTTGGCTGACTGAGCAAGTTCTGACATAATCATCACTTAGGTAACTGAGTACATACTTTCTTCTAAAAAAGGTATTAGAAGCCTGTTACCAGGTTCTCAGAAAAACTACATCTTCATTTCTGCTTAAGGAGTTACATTTTATTTGTTTTATGTTTTCCCCAGGAAGAAAAATACTTCTATTTCCTCTACATTTTATTACATTTATTGTTAATATATTTTCTTATACCTGTATTTCCCCATACTTTCTCTTTTCTTGTTTTTTAGGAGGTTTCTTTAATACTATATCTTTTATGTCTATAATGAAGTCTTTTGCAGGGACAATTTTGTTAGTTATTGCCATCTACTTAATTAGCTTGCTTTTAATTTGTTTGCCCCTTCCTGTCTTCCTTCCTTCACTACTTTCCTTCCTCCCTCTGTTATCTTCATAAAATTCTCAAACCTCTGGATATTCATTAAAGAAGCTCTCCTTTGATCCTTGCATATCATGTTGAGGTGGTGGTTCTGTAATTCATTGATCTTTTTCTTTGATAATCCCACTTATCCTTAAATATCTGTTGAAAGGGTCAGTAATGTTTTACAGGGTAAAGGTAAAAGCTTGCAATAGGCAGAAACTGGAAATTGTGTTGCTTGCATGACCTCTGCTCAGCCTTCTGTTGAGTGTGTATAAGGATTATCTGAATTACCTTATGAATCACCCAGCAGATCCTGGACGAGATACCAGACCAGTCCTGCTGCAAAGTGGACCATGGGCCAGGCAGAGTACGTCAGCAGGACGTACTCCCAGTGTAGATGCTTATCAGTTCCTATGTTTTAGCCGGAAGCTAAAAGTGGACTATATAACCGACACCCCAACTGTTACTTGAATCTGAACCCTTTACGGCTCAGCCCACCTGCACCCAGACGCATGCAATAAAGCTGTTTTGCTCTACATTTTAAAATATATTTAGCAAGGGAAGACTTCCTAAATTGGTTTAGGCTGGTGTGGATTTCCTTTGTGTATGTAGGGCTTATATATATCCATACTGATTCTTCCATGAAGGAAATCTTCTCAAAGGCAGGCCTCCTGACTAGAAATTAATGCAGTGTAGGGGACATGTGAATTTTTATTGCTAACAGTGGGGTGTTTGAGAAGGCCCCTATTTAACCCTAGGAGGTGATTTGAGTACATGGAATTCTCCCCTCTTCTCTCATCCTCTCAATTAACTTAGTTTTAAATTTGAATTAATTCAGTTTTAAATTTGAATGAATTCATTTTATAATTATTTTTATTCAGATGTAATTTTAAATTTATTCAAAACAGTTGGTGGTAGTTATGCTTTGAGAAATGGATAGGAGTTACTTGACTCCTTAGATCAGTACTAAGTTTGACGAAAATTTTCAGGATACACTTGGCCTCGGGGCCATACATTCCAAGCATAGGTTTATTCTTACACTTTTATTTATTTGATTTCGCTCACACAGCCTTGTGCTAATCATCTGGCTCCTGCCTGACCCTGGGTTCTGAGGGCAGGCGCAGTACTTGTCCCCAGTGCTGTTCCGCCAAGCTCATAAAAATGCTAACTAAGCACAATAAAGATGTGCTGAATAAACGGATGGAGGCCCAGAAGTTGACTTTGAAGAAGCTACAGGTACATGTTGAGTGTCCATTATTTGTTGAGCGCTGCAGGGAGAGAGGCCTTCCAGGCCGTGAGGGGCCCAGGCTCGGCCTGCGCTGCCCCAGCGTGTCCTACGGAGGAGGATGGGCGAGGACCTGCCAGAAGGCTGTATGGGCGAGTCCATCATGTCAGACTCAGTTCATTTGTCCTGAGCGTCCCGTTTGGCAGTCAAGGTAAAGAACAGGCCTGTGACTTCTTTTATGTTGCTTCGTGGCTCCCAGTGTAGATGCTTATCAGTCCCTGTGTTTCCCCTTCTCTCCCTGATCCTGCCCATGCTCCCAAGAAATGATTCTTTGAACCTGGCGGTGGGCCCACATGGAGTTTCTGTTTCTGTTTCATAACTGATATGTTTCTTGGGACTAATCAAACAGACATTTACCTGTAAGCCTCATCACTGAGTGTCTTAGCAACTCTCCCCCGTTCGTTCAGACTGCTTTGAGCTCTGTCTGGCTTTATCCGGGTCTTTTATAGGTATTCCTCATCTCTGTCATAGTGACGGGGGGGCGGGGGACCCATCAAAACGCTGGCCCTCTGCTCTTTGTTTCCCTCTGTAACACAGGTTAAAAAAGGGAGGGGGCCTTGAATGAAGAGCCAGGCCTCTATCCTTGATGTTTTATTTCACTGTCTCTTAATAGGGCTTAAGAAAAAAATATCCAAACTGTTAAAGAAAAAAAGGATTCACTGACCCTTGTTAAAACCCAGGAAGGAAACTATTCCCAGCAGGGGCCAGGGCAATAGGGGCAGGGATCCCTGCAGCCTGGGCTTGTGTGGGGGAGGGGGAGGGGACTCAAGCCTCAGCACAGCACAGGCAGGTGGGAATTCATAGCCAGGGGTCAGGGCGGGGCCGTGGACGGAAGCTGACTAAGGAAACTGCAGTGCTCAGGGGAATGCTGGCCAGACCCACCCTACAGGATTTTTGCTGAGGCCCAGCCAGGGGCCAGGGGTGTTAGATATCACCAACGGTGTGGGAGATAGGAAATGGGGGTGCTGATGGAGGACGGGGAACCTGCTCACGAATGGAGCGTGGCAGGTGCTGGTTAGACTGACTTAGCAGGATTCACGTTAAAATTGAACAACGCAGGATGAACGTGGAAGTCCAGAAGTCGGGCACAGTTGAAAAGGAAACTAATATGAAAATTGTAGTAACCACAGTAATTACAGTTGCCTACAGTGAGTGTGTGGTTAGTCGTGTATATAAGAAAAAGTTTTTGTTTTCTTGGAAACTTCATCAGTAGGTGACTTGTAGTAAGTCATACCCTACAGGAAGTGATCCTTCTCTGTACCGCAGGTCGACGCTCTAACCGCTGAGCCAAACCGGCCAGGGCATGGAGTGATCCTTGTCTCCTATTCATCCTTCCCGTTTCTTTATTTCTAAGTGGATATGCAGTCTCTCTCGAAATGTTAACACACACAGGGGTGCGGAAATGACCCATTTTTCCAGTTTATCTGGCCCTTTATTAAAAAAAAATTAGCCCTGGCCGGATTTGCTCAGTGGTTAGAGCATCGGCCTGCAGTCCAGAGAGACCCAGGTTCGGTTCCTGCTAAGGGCATGTACCTCGGTTGCAGTTTGTCCCCGGCCCTGGTTGGTCGTGTGGGTGGCAGCCACTCGATGTGTCCCTTTCACGTTGATGTTGCACGCGCGCGCTCTCTCGCTCGCTCTCTCTTTCTCTCTCTCTCTCTCTGTTCCCCACTCTACCTAAACAAAAAATGTGAAAATGTCCTCAGGTGAGGATAAAAAAAAAATTAATATGTCTTTCCATTGAAAAGTTTACCTTTGTTATTTTAGATTACTTTTTTAAAAACAGGAATTCACGACACAGAATTTCACAGTAAATCAATCATTGTTCTGTGTATTTCCCGTTGATGTTTCTTGAGCTGCTACTTTGTGCTCCATTTCGTGGGAGCCTCTTTGAAAAGCACCAAGATGTGTGTCCATTCATGAGGTTGTACTCTCACATGCGTTCTCGCGCTCTCCCTCCTCTGTCAGGGATTCTTAGAAACATTTTCTGTCACATCTGACCCTTCCTAAAATTGAGATGACACCTGCGGCCACTCTCAGCCAGGTGGCAGTCATGACCTAGTTGTGAAAAACTATTCTTGGAAGCTTAGATTTCATGAAACCAGTATTACTTCACAAAATCAAAAGAATAGACTCATTGTAGATAATTTGGGAAACAATGTTTAAAGGTTGATGGAAGGAAAAATAATAGTATGTAAGGGAAACTTTGTTTACATTAGTGATCAGGAAAACTGAAGCCACCCAGCAGGACTTAAATGCCGAAATCACCACCAAAATTGCATTTTATCCAGAGGTTCCTTTAATCCTCCCATCTATTCTCTGTTTCGTCCAAGGCTCTTAGACAGCCTGTTATTCTGTTGGGGGAGCAGTGGTTGCTTATGGGTTAATGAGAATCTTCCACTTTGCTCAGTTTTTGTTGTTGTTGTTGTTTTTTCTGGATCAAATCCTGGCCTCAGCCTCTGGATTTGCAGGAAGCTTAGTGATAACTAGGAATCCACGTTAGGAATGGAGGGAGCCCCCTAGGAGGGCTTTGGTGTGGAAGTCTGGCTTTGTTCTGCCATTTGGTAAATGACTTTGCTTCTCAAGGTTTAATTTTTTCTCTGGAAAAATGGAAAAAGTAATAGGATGTCCCCCATTATTGCAGGGAGTAGGTAAAATACTGCACATGCAATGCCTTAGTTTCTGACTGTGCTTGTTTTTTCTTCTCGTTTTCAGTGTACACTTAGTGAGCGTGTCCTCTGTGCCAGGCACTGAGGATGCAGGAGCCAGTAAGAGGATGAAATCCCTGCCCTCCCGAGCTTCCTTTCCTGGAAGGGGAGATGCCAGTATGATACATAGTGAGCCTTCAGTGAACGCACCCTTACTGCAGGAGTGATTGCATAACCCAGTGTATGCAGCAGTGTCACCTGCTGCGTACTAATGGCACCTTCCTATTCTTTCTGGGCTGACACACCTGGGAAATGAGAGCGCTAGTGATCTCCTCACTCACCCCTACCTGATGGCTCCTGCTTCGACGGTGCCCAGAGGAGGGAACTGCCAGGATTCGGAGGCCGGCTCGCTGCGTGGGCACTTACTGCTCAGATGCGAACGGCGTCGGTTCTCGGCTTTCACACCCAGGGCAGCAGCATCGGCCCGTCTTCTCTAGATCCGCTCACAGTCCTAGGCACCGAGTTTCTTCTGTGCTTGTTTGAGAAGCCTGTAATTTTAGAAGTCCTACCTGCTGAAGTCATAATGCTGAAGAACACGAGTTCATTAACAAAGATAATGTTAAGAAACAATTTCATTTTTAGTGTGTCGGGTCTAAAGGAGACATTCCCAGCCTGACAGCCATCTGGAACACCCTGACATTGCTCGAAGCAGTAAGACCAGTGACTGCATCTCAGAAGGGAGATTCGAAAGTAAAGTCAGTGGCTCAATTCTTTAGAATTGCTGGCCGAAATTAATGGGGGCAAGGTGAGGTAAGCTAGGGATCGTTACTTAGAAGGGTCTAACATATATTTTGCCACATGCCAGTTATCTAACTTTTTCTACTGCCATTACCTTTGTTAAAAAAACTGAACAGGCAATTAACATTTTCAAAGTGTATTTGAATAGTCCTCTGTTTGAATTGGGTAGTGCCAAACCTGCAGTGGTTAGGGGTGCTCCTGGGACAGCACCCAGGAGAGACTTTCTTAGGGAAGACTCAGAGACCATGCAAGGACGTTATCTGACTGGTTATAGCTTAGGCGGTTGCTCTGGTTGGCTGTAACTGGTGGTTCTTAAGTCTCCTCTTCTTAGACGCGAGCGTACCCTCCGTGGACTCTGGCTCAGGACTGGTTTGCTTACCTGGCTGCCAAGAGGTACAGCCACCAGAATCTAATGGTCTCCTTGTTTAATTACTTTAACACTGCTTTTCCTCCATTCACAGTATTGGGTGCTTTTTCGTAGTGAGTTTGACCCTTTTTTTGCATATGGTGTTTTCTCTACCTGGAATGCTTACCTTTCTACCTGGGGTAGTCTTCCTCTTCACAGCTGCTAGAACGAGTCATCACTTATCCACTCTCCTAGCATTTTAGGGTTAAAGTGATTATTAAAATTGTATTTGTATACAGTCAAGAACTAAAGAACTGTATTTTCTCTATTACCAGAAATACAGGCATCCAAAGTGTTATTATTCTTTTTTCAGAAACAGTGGTTGCTAAAGACATTCTCCAGCTGCATGCTAAATACTGAGGACATTTGAGAGCCATCTGTTAGCTTGAAAGGGGTAGAAATCAGGCTTCCCCGCCCTTAGCTCTTTGGGCCGGCGCTTCACGGTGTAAGTTCGCTGATGTTTACCACCTTACCGTGTTATTGGTGCTCCCTTACATTCGATATGTTTCTTGTAAGGGCACCAAAGGAGGTGAAGTTAGAGTGAGGTTCATGGACGCGTGCCCAGGATAGTAAAACCATGTCCTGTGTGTTCTGATAGGGAAAGGGGAGGAAAGAGCCCGTGCGTGGTTCCTCATGTGTTCCCTCCGGTGGCCCACGCCATCTCCACGTGTGTGTGTGTGTGGGGGGGGGGGGGGGGCGCTGGGCCTAGTTCAGATGGAAACCTTCCAGGCATTTGCAACTCAATTATACGCTTTATTGATTATTAAGTGGCCTGTAAGTCTTTGGAGTGTGTCTTGCTGCCCTTGAGAATCGTGTCTGACTTTGGTACTGAATGCCACAGAAATAGAATTCACTTGGGAGCTGATTGAGGAATGGACCATATGCATTAAGTGAGGGACAGTATATGGATCTTGTTGTGATGCAGGCTTTCCGGGGGTCTGGGGACACCAAGGTCAGTGACCTGCAGTGGGGTCTTGGCTGTGCTCAGGAAAGGACTCAGAGCCAAGCATCGAGTGTGGTGTGTAAGAGTTCATCGGTGAAGTAGTGAGACAAGGAGGTGCGCTCCGCAGACAGAAAGCCCCTCCCTTGTGGGTTCACTTCTTTTATTGAGGTTCATTTAGAGGAGGGGTAGGGTATTCATTAAGGGAGGGCACATTCAGGATGTTTCCAGGAAAGAGGTGGAGACTTTCAGGAGAGCCCCATTGGCCATGGGGTGTCCTTGTAAGACCTTTCCATTCCTGATCCTGGGGGCCTGGGGGTGTGGCACAGTGTGCTGATACATTACAGTGAGCGTGTAACGAGGCCAGGGGTTACTGCCAGGTGCAGCTAGTCTCCACGTTGGACGGAGTTGATCTTCTGCTGGTTCTAAGCCATAAATCCACTGGGGGTTGGTCTTGTGGTCTCGAGCTGGTAGCCCTGGTCGGCTCCAGCCGTTTTACTGCATACCTGACCTCGGTCGTCGTTGGTTCTTACATACAA
Source organism: Molossus molossus (assembly GCF_014108415.1). Classification (NCBI taxonomy): domain Eukaryota; kingdom Metazoa; phylum Chordata; class Mammalia; order Chiroptera; family Molossidae; genus Molossus; species Molossus molossus. Next base: position 104,911,839 of record NW_023425401.1, on the reverse strand, counting down.
AGGTTGTGTTTCTGTGTGTGTGGGTACGGTGCCATTGGAAGCAACTTTGTCAAGAAATAGAAAGTCTTGAAGATGAATTGGGAAGGAACTTAGCTGTAATAACGTGAGAGTGTTCCACGTTTCTGTGCACGTATGTGTTCAGTTTTAGGGGCATCTGTTTCAGTGATACAGGAAGCAGCACAATGAAGGTTTTCAAAGTTCAAGTTAGAAACAGTTATTTAATGACTCCTTTGTGCTGGGGCCTGGGCTGAATTCTGAAGATCCAAGGGATGAGTGACTTATTTTTCTGTATGCCTAAAGTGTATCCACGGTTTTTAAATGAGAAGCATATAACTGTCATTAGCAGAGTTACATGTTCTGGTTTACAGGTAAGAATGATTAACGAATCTGCTCACAAATTCCCCTCTCGAGCCTCCTTTTACAAAAGCATGTAAGTGTTGTACAGCGTTGACGTTGCATTGATACAAAGGCCAATCCGGAGAAAAGGTCCTGGTTTACCTCTCGTTGTTCGGTAAGGTGACTGGCTCTGTCCTGGTCCAGCTTCTCTGTGTTCCCGTCTGGGACTGTTAATGAAGAGACAGGTTCTAATGAGGAAAGTATGAAAATACGAATGGAATTGAGAATCGAGACAAGGGTAAATTCTTAAGTGTAACACTGACATAAAGCTATTTCCGTAAGCTTTGGGAATGTTCTCCGAGTTCTCTCCAACACTTTTCAGTGGAGGGGAAGCTCTACATTTTGTTCTTAGACTGGAGTGAGTTTCCTCTCCCTTTGCTGGCCTGAGAATCCTATTGTAAGTCTTTTAAAAACACTTTAAATCTAGTCAGTTGAATGAGCATAAGTTACTTGATGGTTTTGGGAAGAAAGAATGCTAGATAGTGTTTCATAAGTTATCTGCTTGGACTTTTCACTCTGAAACCCAAATAGCCTATTATCTTGCTAAATCTTTGTTGTATTTCAGTGCAGTATTTAAACATGGTTGGCCATCATCCTCTGTGGTGTGGGGCACATTACCCGGGAAGGGTCATTTTCTTTTCATTAAACTCTTTTATTTTATTTTTTTAATTATGTAAGCACAGGGTACCACATTTATAAGCCATAAAATATTAACAGGTGAAAAGTAATGCTGCCTTATATATTGTGTTTCAGCTAAAAATTCTCCCCTTTGATAGATATTTTTGATATTTGCAAAAATATATGTATATTTTCTTTTTAATTTTCTATTCAGATGGCTTTATAATATATCCATGTTTGCATCTTGCTTTTTCTACTTTTTTTAAATTATGATTATTTTAAATTTGTTATAATGTTGAGAGTATTACAGATGTCCCGCATTGCCCCGTGTGCTCCCTCCACCAGCCCCCCCCCCCCCCCCCAGCCTTCAGCACACTATTGTCTGTCCAGGGGCTATGCATATATGCAAATAAGTTCTTTGATTAATCTCTTCTCGCCCTCCCCCTCGTCCTCAGATTTGTCAGTCTGTCCTATGCATCCATGCCTCTAGATCTATTGTGTTCATCAGTTTATTTTGTTCAGTAGATTCCACATATAAGTGAGATCATGTGATATTTGTCTTTCTCTGACTGGTTTATTTTGCTTAGCATAATAATCTCAGGGTGTATCCATGCTGTCACAAAGGGTACTCAAAATGGATAAAAGACTTAAATGTAAGTCATGAAACCATAAAAACCCTAGAAGAAAATGTAGGCAGCAAAATCTCAGACATCACATGCAGCAGAATTTTCACCGATACATCACCTTGGGCAAGAGAAACGAAGGAAAAGATTAAACAAATGGTACTACTCAAACTAAAAAGCTTCTGCGCAGCAAAAGAAACCAGCATCAAAATGCAAAGGGAACCTACTGTATGTAAGAACATATTCACCAGTGATACATCTGATAAGTGGGTAATTTCCAAAATATATAAAGAACTTGTACCGTTCAAGAAAAGGAAGATAAATAATCCAATTAAAATAGGAAAGAATCTGAATAGACATAGACACTTCTTCACTTATTTTTATCTTGAATATTTTTCCATATGAGATCATATAGAGCTGTTCTGTTTGAGATAGTATAATCCTATGCTAATGGATTGTTTCCATTAGTTTTCTATTAAAAACAAAACCTTTGGATATCTTTGCTTATAGACTATGTTGTGTATCTATCATTCTATGACAAAGAACGAAAACAGTAATAGAGAGACCTGACCTGCTCTGTTTACCTCACCTGGACCTGGGTCTGAGTCGGGCCACCACCGTGCTGCGTGTCCGGTGCTTCCTCGTGGCCGGGCGCAGACCATTGGCTGTCGTCAAAGCTCTGCCCACTGATAGCAGGTGTTCCTCTGGGATTCTCTAAAAGCCCACAGTGCCCAAGAGATAAAACTGTTCACCTACTCTGAGTTTAGTAAGATTTCCTGCAGGTGGGTTCAACTCCTGACATGATGGACTCGTGTATAATCAGAATTTTTAGTACACAGTTATGTTCAATTTAAATCTGTATTTTCTTATTAAAAAAAAAAAGTGAACAAAAAGACTTCTATTTTATTCAGAAGTCCTTTGATCCCTTGGTACGTGCTGTGTAGTTGGTGTCAAGGAGACCATGGAACATGCTTAGTGACTCTGCCGTTCCAAATACATGTCAGCTGTGTCTCCTTCCCATCGTCTGTGCTGTGACTATGTCCCAGTTTAGCTTAATTTGGACATATTTTGATTATAAATATTGGTATGACTCCTGAATTAAAATCCTGCTGAAGGAATATTAAAAAAGAAAAACCAGAAGAAGAAGGTATCCATATTGTCATTATCCATATTGTCATTAGTATTACTTGTGAAGCCCCAGACCTTTGAAGTCCACCCACACCCCAACAGTTCTCATCATGGCCAACCGAAGCCCAGTAGGAGGTCTAGAGAAGGTGTTAGAAAGGGGAGAGCATGCTGGCATGATGACCTTTGACCCTCCTGTTACTGGGCAGTGAAAGGGATTCTGCACTTGTCCAGGTGGTCACAAGTGGGTTCAGGTTGCAGGAGGAGCCTAAGGATAAAAGGGAGGTCCGCTGCTTCAGAAGAATTTTCCAGCCCTGGCCGGTTTGGCTCAGCGGTTAGAGCGTTGGCCTGCGGTCCAGAGAGACCCGGGTTCGGTTCCCGCTAAGGGCACGTACCTCGGTTGCAGTTTGTCCCTGACCCTGGTTGGGTCGTGTGGGTGGCAGCCACTCGATGTGTCCCTTTCACATCGATGCTTCTCTCTCTCTCCCCCCCTCCCTCCCACTCTATCTGAATAAAAAATGGAAAAATGTCCTCGAGTGAGGATTAAAAAAAAACAAATTTAAGAAGAATTTGCCAAACCTTGATGTATTTTGCCTTCAGAAAACATTTAAACCAACTTTCCAAGTGTGAGCATTATTGTGGGCCCAGCTGTCAACACGTCAAAACCAATGTGATGGCCTATAATTTTTTAGTCCATTATGGTGACCGCTGAGGGTTATGACAGTACATCCACAGTTTGCTAGGCAGGAATTGACTTTCTTGACGGACAGGACACAGTTCCCTGTGGCCTGGGTCCCCGGAGCCCAGGCAGCTGAGAGCAGCTTTGAGGTGTCAGTTTGCCAAGATGAAGGACTCAGCTCCTTCGTTTGGGTTTTAGTGAGATTTTCATGGGGAACAAGAATGTGGCTAACCCTCGTAGGGTAAAGAAAATACTTCTCGGTACAGTCTTCTTTTATTTCAAGGAAGACTCAAAACTTTGTCAGACTCAACCTCCCTCCCCTGTGCCCCCTACAACATTGCAAAATACAAAACATTCTTTTTCCTCAACTAACTTGCGATTCTAGCGTATGTGGATGCCTGTGAGGGTTCACCAGGGCCTTTTGTTTCCAGTGGCATCGTTTATGTGATGCTAGGACCGCCAGACGTGGAAGGGCCATCGCTGCTGCGTCAGGGGAGGTGGTGCTGTTAGGTGGAAATGGACTTAACCTTCCAGAATCTACTTACACTTTCAACCTGAAGGGTTGGATGACAATAACTAGATATGTGCCAGGTTTCCAGGGCTCAATGTCATATTACATGGGTTTCTTTCTTCTCAAATGGACTGTTAATGTAGGCATACATTGAGCTTGAAAAGGCTTAATCTATCCTCAAGGAAAATATTTCCAAACTGTTATATTGTTGGGCTTCTGTGGACCATCTCCACTTTCTTTAGATTTTTCTTGGATTATAATGATCAAAACACCACTTAGCTGTTTTAAGGCAAAATACTTGTTTTTTGCTGCTGTCTTTCCCAGTGCCCGTCCTGGGACATCGTGTGATAGTCACTTATGAGGTCCCCAGTGCGCCAGGGTGTAGGATGGGCCGCGGTGTTTCCGTTCCGGGAGGGGTTGTGCTGGCCCCAGAAGAATTGGAGGGACTCACTTGATTATCAGAGAAAGGAGCTGGGGTGCACTTATTACAAATGAACAGAGTCCAAACTGCAAGAGCTGCTCGACAAACACTCGGTGACCTCTTACCAGTATGTGCATTGCTGCAAGTACTCGACCCAGGACCTTGTGTCTTCGTGTCGGGCGACAGACATGAGAAATGTCTGTGGGGATAAGGTCATTGGAAAGAACAAGGCAGGTCAAGAAAGGTGCTGGCGTGGGTGGCGGGTTCCTGTTGAAGCAGGTTGGTCAGGAGAGCTCTGTGGTGATCGACATTTGAGCAGACACCTGAGGCTTCAGGTTGAGAGAGAAAGTGAGGTGCCCGCTGAGTTCTGTGGCTGTCGGTGGTAGAAAAGTGGAAGGTGGAATTGTTCTCGGTATGTTTGAGGAGCTCAACAAAGAAGCCTGTGTGTGCGTGTGCGTGTGCGTGTGTGTGTGTGTGTGTGTGTGAGAGAGAGAGAGAGAGAAACAGGGACAGAGGGAAGGAGAGAGGGAAAGGATAGTATAAAGTAGGGAGAGAAAAAACAGTGGGGTCCCGGGGGGCCTTGTAGGGGATTTGTTAGGAGTTTCTGGCTTTGACTGTGAAAGGGGAGCCAGTGGAGGTTTTGACTCTATTTTAACAAGATCCATTTGGCTACTGAGTGAAGAACAGAATTTCGAAGAAGCGAGTGTGGAAACTCGGCCGCTCAGAGGGCCGTACGTTCAAATGCAGAGATGGAAATGTCCGTGTGAATAGGTTGTTAGGGTGAAGTTAGTACCAGATGGCCCAGACTTGACGGGCAGGCTTGGACAGGGAAAGGGTGGTCGCGAGTGTCATTGGGGCATGTTAAGTTGAGATGTCGGTCCCATGTCCAAGTGGAGTTGTTGAATGAGCAACTGGTTCTGGAGTTTAGGGGAAAAGCCTCCGGTTGGAGACATGAACATGGAAGCATCATTCTCGACGGTCCTTGAAGCCGAGAGTCGGGAGGGCATTACTTGGGAACCAGCATGGACTGAGAGGAGAGGCCCAAGGACAGACACTAGAGCACTCCTGGGGACTCAACATTCATTCAGTGAATGTTTATTGAGGGCTTTCTGCTCAGAGGCGGCGGGAGTAGGAACGGAAAGGGGCAGCCCATCAGCTACAGGGAGAGCTGATAGAGAGGTTTCCAGGAAGCCAAGAGAACATGACTCAGGAAGGAGGGTGCAGGACACGATCTGCTGTCATGAATGTGCTGGCCGAGGTGAGACCTGGGGGGCAGCCCATCAGCTGCAGGGAGAGCCGATAGAGAGGTTTCCCGGAAGCCCAGAGAACATGACTCAGGAAGGAGGGTGCAGGACGCGATCTGCTGTCATGAATGTGCTGGCCAAGGTGACCTCTCCCGGGAGGCCATCGTGATCCTGGCAGCAGTCACCGCCGGCAGCGGTGGCATGAAAGCCTGCCTGCAGTGGTCTTGCTGAAGGCTGACACCGAGAGGTGGGGTCTGAAGAAGACGGAGGGTACGTGACCATCTCATCTATTATCTAAGCAGGACACTGCCAATGGACGGGTGCTGCTGGGCGGGGTATGTCAGTACTTCCTCTTGGCGGTGGGGATGGGGGTGTGCAGCAAGAGAGATTTTGTCGAGAAATAGCTGTTTATGTCTATGTTTGTTTTTTCAGAAGCAATTTCTTATATGACTTACCAATTCTTAGTCTATTGGTAATTCGATTACTTTAATAGACTTTGGTATGGAATATTGTTCAGAGCTTTTTTTTTTTTTTTAATAGTGTTGCTTTGTCTCCTTGCAATTTATTTCCTCAAAGAATGAATTGACTTGACAGTTTTGATTTCCCAGTGCACAATTAAAAATATCCTCTTAAATATAGAAGTTGTACAATATGAAAATGAAGTTCTGTACCCTAGAGTTTTCATTATTCAATTGAAATACCTTCAGGGATGAAAGAGTCATAATAATGGTTTCTGGTATTCTAACAAAATAGGTATTTTATATATAATGACTGGCATGTATTTTGGCTAATACTGATTTTATGAGTTCCAGTATTTTTTTTTTGAACAGAGATCATAAACCCTGGATAACTTGTAATGCATTTCAGTCCTTCTTTTTCCTATTGTGAATTGTCCTTCATTGCAATGTATTTTCACTGAGTACTGATCTTTAATATATATATATATATTATGGAGGGCATTGATATTATACCATATCAGTTAAAGAAAAAAAGCAAACCATTTATAAAAAAAATTACAAATAATTTTGATGGTATGCTATACATTTTTTTTTTTCACAAAACAGCAATTAAAAGGGCAAAACAGTATTTTAAAATAATGTTGCTATTTATGATAGCTTTCCACAATCATTAGTTAACATTTTAAGGTACCATACCAGGTTCTCAACTTTGCTTACCCATTAGACTCTGTTATGATGCTTTAAAAAATATTATGATGCACAGGCTCAATTCAGTAACATTGATCAGAATCTATAGGGAAGCTGATTGGCTTTTGATTTTTTTTTTTTTTTTTAATCTATGACTGATATGCATTGAGGTTGAGATGCCCTATTCTGTATACTTAAGGGTAGATTAATCATTTGTGATCATTGATATAAAACCAAAATTTATATACATTTTCTTCCTCCTTTCCTTCCTTCCTTCTTCTCCTCCCCTCCCTTTCCCTCCCTTCCTCTTTCCCTGCCTCCCTCACTAGTTCCTGTCAGTGCTGGCTAGATTGTGTTTGAAACATGGTGCGTGTCCTCGGAGGCACCTGTGACCAGTCTGCCATCTCCTGGTTTGCTTACGCCCTGACGGAACTGGCATCACCTGCCGTGTGTGTAGAAGAATACTCTAAAGTGACTCAGCCATTCCGTGCAGATTTGTTTACGTAAAAACCTGCACTTTTACTTTACTGGGCACGGGAAAACTGCAAGAAAAGAAGCTTACCCAATTGTTTTTACGATAAATTGTTTTTATAATGAATTCCTTTTTTACAATATATTTTTATAGTAAATATAGTACTGTGACAGACATAGTGAATGAAGTAGATACAGTTCATCAATGATGTCTTTTAAAATTAAGGTATGAGAAAAAAATAAGAGTATAAGAAATGAGCTGTGGTTGAAATTTAGCTCTCTGTAGATTGAAAATCTGAACTGGAAGAGGATGATTCTAGACACAAATGAGGGAAACAAAAGACTCAGTTTACTAATTTATTTTCTTTTTTCCCCACGTAGGAAATTTGAAATACTGCCTTGTGATTCTGAATCAGCCTCTGGACAACAGTTTTCGGCATCTTTGGAGCAAAGGTAATCTTAATTAGTATGTATATGCCTTTGCTCTCTTCCTGTCTCTGGGATTGATTCACATGACTTTTAAATATTCTGGAAACTTAATCTAAAAGCGAGAAGTGGATTTCATAATAAGATGTTTTAAGTATTGATTTATCAGGAGAATCCGAGATTGCCTCTCTGTTCACTTTTTCATATGTGTGGTTTCCTCAGGGTGGGACCCGCCAAGGGCAGAGTTACCACTCAGTGTATTTCAGAACTACTATGTGGACGCCAATCCTGAGTCCTCCCAACTATTTGTTTAAGGGCAAATATTTCTGATGCAATGACAGCAAGAAGCATCCACAAATTTCAGTCTTCCCAGCTTCCAATAAACTGATATCTGCAGGGTGACTGGATTTGCAAAATAAAAAAGAAGACATGTTATCAGGATATTAGAATCTCTAGGGATGCTGAAAAATATAGTTTAAAATGAGACTTTCACAGAATTAATACTTCTGTGAGGTTTCATGTAAGAAACTGGCTTTATTAACATTTTTTTTATTCTTCAAATTTTATAGCATTAACCCCGGGCTAGAAAATAATATTAAATATCATTTGCTGGTTTAAACCTTTGCTCTTGCTTGAAATCTTGAATTGTTGTTTTTGCTTTTTATTTCCAAAGGGATACTTCTGCTAAGTTATCAGTGTAAATTTTAGGCCAAAGGATTGATAAGCTGAAGAACTTAACTCTCTATATATTTATGCATATTCTTGATCCTCTCGTATCATTGCAGAAATCTTTAGTTTTCTCAACAGTAAGGTTGTGTCTCAGAATGCATACATGTTGTTAATAAGCTTAATCTGTGGACAGAGAGAGTTGTGATCCCAGAGGGAATAAATCATTACAGATTTTGTATAACTTTTCTTGTCTAATATGATTATGATGAAAACTCTTGGTATTCTAACTTGAGCCATCTTTAAGTGAGCCGACTTCAAATTTCACAGTGTGTTTGTACTCATATTGCCCTCAAAGTTGGAAAATTATTTAACCACAAACTTATCTCTCCCTGAACTTCCCTCTTGCTTACTTGTAATTCTGCAGTGATGTGGGGGCTGTAAGGGTATCAGGTCTTTTTTGTTGAGTTCTCTCTAGTGCCTAGTCTGTGACTGGTACATAATTGCTCATAAGTATAATAAATGAAAGACTGAATTTAATATGTTCATGTAGTACCAAAGTACTGTAGGTACATTCTTTTTTCTGAACTTATTCTATCAGGTTTTACTATATTTTTAGGAAAGTCTGTGAACAACTGTGTTTCATTGAACACACTAGAAATAGATAAAATAATCATTGATATGATCTCTTGGAAAGCATCCATAATAAAAATTGCATCTTAAAAGTCTCATATTTGGAGGAGGCTAAAGGGTCCTATTTAAAAAAAATTTTTTTCCTTTATTGATTTTAGAGAGAGAGAGGGAGAGAGAGATAGAAACATCGATGAGAGAGAACATTGATGGGCTGCCTCCTGCATGCCCCCCACTGGGGATCCGGCCCACAATCTGGGCATGTGCCCTGCCTGGGAATCGAACCAGCCACCTCTTGGTGCAGAGGTCAATGCTCAACCACTGAGCCACACTGGCCGGGCTGAAAAGTCCTATTTTGCACAAGGTGTGAAATGATGTAGCTTTTTGAACTAACTGAAGTTCCTCATTTCCTTAGTTTGTAGAGAATTTGATTTGAAAAACTCCTGTGCCTGACAGACTGTAACTAATCGTTTGATTTGTATAAAACAGCGATCGCTTGGTCAGTCTCTACACATGGAGAGAAGGACAGGTGTCTGAGGTACGGAACGTGCTGAAATGGTTAGGTGGGTCTCATTTCCAGAAGGACATGCCTTAGGGTGGTGAAATGCTCAGTGTTTCATATGCACATCTAGGATAATTCTTGGTTTTCTGGATCCATGCATCATTACAAAAAGCAGACCCACTCATAAATACTAAGGAAGGGGGAAGAGTGTTTTTGTGATTCTCACAACAGAAGCTGTGATTTTATGTTTGAGTTGCTTCTCTTCCAAGAAAAGGCATTTTTTTCATTTCTTGCGAGAGAGTCCTAGCAAATAGTGTAGGCAGCTGGTGTGGGATTTCGGTAGGGGAGGGCTGGGCGCCATGCTCGTGACTCTGTGTCACAGGGCCAGCATTTTCTGTAACCCCTGCTCCCTGCGTGTGAGGACTGAACAGCAGAAATGAACGCGGGGGGCGGGGGGGGGGGGCTGCTAAACTGAAATGCAGAAAAATCTGACGGCTGCTGCAAAGCATGAGTCTCTCCTCTTGAACATCGAGTTCATCTTGAACCTGTGCTAAGGACTCTGCTGAGTAGGTATTTCCTGGGATTTGTTTCAGGGGAAAGACTACTTGAAGGTTTATTTTTTTAGCTTCTTTCTACAATGTTTGACATGTTAAGAAACTTAGTTTAAATGAAACTCAAGGGAGATTAATATTATAAAGCTTTGAAAATGTATTTTGTCCTTACTGTCTCATGAAGTCTCAGTGAGTTTCTTGGTCGCGCCTTGGGCTGGATCCCCACCTGTCCTGGGTTCTGTGGACTTGGTTTACTGTGGCTGCGTCCAGTGAGCACTTAGATGCAGAGGTAGGCACACGAAGAGACAGAGTAGAGATGTCGTTGGTGTCTAACTTCTCTGTAACTATCAGAGACCACTGGCATTTGTGAATGGATATTGCCCTTAGATTTCTTAACCTAATTTTTCTTTTTCTTTTAACATCAGGCTTTCTCTTCCAGGAAATGTCTTTCTTACTCTGAAACATGTAGTAAGTGAAAAAACAGGGATGTTTATGTTTGAACAGCGCTGCTTATTTCTTATTGTAGGTCAGGTTTTCTCAACTTGGGGTCACCAGGCTTATCAGGGTCCTCAGAGATAGTGGGGGGATCACACAGCTTGCTCCAGTAGTGGTTTGGTTGTACCGACCCTTTTCCTAAATGTTGCACGCGGGACTCTGGGAGCCTTTTCTTAAACTGATTTTTTTGAAGTTAAGCTCAGTGTTAGCAAATTTACAGTAAAGAAAGTTTGGGTTTCTTAATTTCCTTTCTTATTCCCATTTCTCAATTCTGTGAGCCCTCTGGCTCACTTCTGGCATCCAGTGTGTTTATTCTCATTCAAGAGAAGTCGGGCACCTGCCATTGCTATGTATACCCTCGTGGCGTTGATTTGCCATGCTGGAGAACGCTCGGTAGCAATCGCTACTTTAATCCTTTCAAGTCTACTTGTCTACATCGTCCCTGTTAGAGCAGTTTCAGGGGAACCATGTTTTGATCATCACCTTGTAATTTAAAAATCAACTCAGGGCTCCTCCTAAAGCTGACCGGGAGGGCCAGCCAGGGCCCATCTTCGTTTTTGAGGGTGCATTTCTAGTGCAGTGTTTTCTCCGGCCTCGTCTCTCACTGCTACCCCTTCCTATGTACTGAAGGACTGACTTAGAACTGTTTATTTTTTTCCAGAAATAGGTTTTATTCATCTTGCAAATTTCCATGCGTCCTTTCAAGTCCAGCCCAATTGCCGCCTCCTGTGAAGGAGGGCTTGTCCCGGCAGGGTGGTGGTCTCCCTAGGGTCTCTGCTTGTTCCTGTCCCTGACCACTGTCCCCTTCTGCCTCTTCGGGGACAAGCTTCTGGAGAGTGGAGACAGCTTGCTTAGGTGGAGGTGTTTCCTTTGAGTCCTGGGAGGAGCCTTGTGGGGCGCGCTGGTGGCTGCTGCAGCGGGGTCTGAGCTGGGTGCTTCCTAGGTCCTGGCGGGGCCCTGGCCCAGTGTGGACAGCAGGCAGCAGGCAGTTCTCATTCGTGCTCTTCTCTCTCTCCCCTCCTCGCCCCGCCCTCTGGTCCTCAGACCCGGTTAGTCCCCCTTTGATTTCTGCTCATTTAAGCTCCATCGCTCATTTTTCCCCTTTGCTCTATGATTCCCAGATGCTTATTTGGTATTTCCTGGTACCACCGGTAACTGATCTTTTTATTAATGTATCCGTCTTTCCTTATAGCTCCTGTGCAAGAATGTATTCCTTTCAGGACTCTGGATTCTGTGCTTTGATACTTGAAGTTTTAACAAAGGCGTCATTAGAATATATCCTCTCTGTTCATTAAGGTATTATGGTGAATTGCATCTTTTATTATATAGAAGGATAGAAAATTATTCAATTTAACAGTATCCTTATCTTCTAACATAAGTGTCCAAAGAGATTTATTATATTTTTATTGTAATCCTTGTAAAAGCTCCTTTCTTTAAAATAATTTTTGGAGGACTGTAGATTAGCTTTACTTTTAAGAATATAAAAATGCTTCGAGAATGCTGTAGTTTCTCCTTAGACTTCCGTCTTCAATTATAGAGAGACGTGTGCATTGTAGAAATTTGAAACATTATGGTTTATAATGAAAACATATCGGTCCCCATTAACAATATTCCCTCTATTGCTGGTTTTACGCTAATATGTTTTCATTATTTCCTTTGAAATGATTTTTATCTGTATTTTTAACCATTGGCTATGATAGATGAAATAGGACCACTAAATAGGAAAATGCCCTTAAAATGGTGAATGCCAGGCCCTGTGACTCTACGCTGTAGGCTCCTGGTACAGGCATTTTAGCTGACTGCCTGGTTGCCCTTTAGACCGTGTCCTAACTGGAATGTCAGCGTTAACCAGAGCATGGCTTCCGGCTGGTACAGCTTCATCCATTCAGGTCGTTTGCCCCTCGTCTCACACACACACTGTTTTTGCCCAGTGTTGAGCCCCAAAGGAGTGAGCCTGATGTGTGACTCCTGAGAAGAGTATAAGCACGTTATTAGTAGTTATCCTCGCGAGAGGCTGAGCCTCTGAGGTGTGATGTCCCTAGTGACACAAACTAAAGCAAAACAGGATTCTGTCTCTGCACCGACCAGATGGTGGGCTATTACACAAACCTAGAAAACATTAGCAACACATCAGCTCCGGCTCAACTATCCAGAGGCGAATTTGACGTTTCGCATTTCTTTTCTTAGAGTTGATGGTGTCCAAGTCCTTAGAAGGTATAGTATCCGGGGTCTTCAATGGCCTTCCTTGCTGTGTAGACATTGTCATGTTTAACAACTCTTCCCGGGAACTCATTCCTGAGAAGGAAGGGTTCCCGGGATGGTGCTCTCCAGGTGGGTTGTAATGTACAGCCCACTCATTCGGAAGCACTGAAGGGCAGGCTGGGGAGAAGCAATTGGGCTGGGGCATGGTCCCCTTCATTTTCTCCCCTGGGGCTAGAGCATCACACTGGTGAGAACCTGGGAACACTGGTTTTACCCCCGCCCTGCTTTAAGGTGTGAACTCCATGAATTACCAGGTGTTAGGTACGACTGTGTCCCTGGAACGGCTCTCCCACGTCATACGTTGTTCCAGGGCTACATCCACATATTTGCTGTGACAGTTTTGCTAGCTAATTGACTATAAATGAGTTAAAGAATATTTCTGCTGCTTACTGTTTGGGTACAATTACAGATTAAAAAGTAACTTGGACATTCTTTTGTAGTATTAGTCTTTGGAGGACGCTGAGCCTCTCTGAGCTTTTTCTTGCAGCAAGAGCTGCCTGGCTGTTGGAAAGAAGACACGCTGGGAGGCAGGAAAGAGCGTGTGTTGTGTCTGCACCGCTTCACTGGGAGACAGCTGTCGGGCTGAGAGAAAATCTGGTCCCTGTTCCTTCTGTCGGGCTCCCTGGTGATGTTTGGAGCAAACTGAATGGGGTACCGCAGGCGGAACAGTTGTTTAAGCTAGTAGGGGAGGAAGTGTATGGGGAGGAGGCATCCTGTTTTTAAACATACTCAATGGAACATATTTGGGGTGAACGGTGTGATACATCTAAGGGCAGACTCTCCGTGGAAGTGAACAGTGAGACCAGGTAAGGCTGCTTGTCTGTCTAGTTATCATGAGTGTAGCTTCGAAGGATTGCTGATGATGACTACCTGGATGTGTACAATATCATGTACGTTTCTGTCATTTAGATGCATCCTGACAGACCCAGCAGATGCATTAGCTGGGAAAAGTCTAGGTTTGGGGACTTCCGAATTTCAGTTAGGATGATCCGGGAGGCAGTGTTCTGGTAATGAGTAGCGTGGTCATTGATGACATAAGAATCCTGCGATAGTTAGGCTCGTCAGTTTATCGAACCACGGCCTCCACACTGCTTTGGCCATTGTCTGTGCTTCTCGGTGCACAGAAGTGATGCTTTAGTGCAGGAAGTGAACACGGAGCCAGAGCTCTGATGAGCAGTTCGCACACTTGGTTCTGGCCCACCGAGCAAAACCAGCGCCACCCGAGCTGCAGTGCCTGTAAGTAAGGCTGGAAGAGAGGAGTGTACCGGCCTCACAGAAACGTGAGGAGATTAGATGTTTAAGACATTTGAATGTATTAGCGGCACAGAACAAAATACATGTGATTGATATGAGGCCAGAGATAGTCCGCTGCTGCCATCCCGGGGTGATGGTGCACTGGACTGGGTCTTCCTCGTTCTGGCATTTGATCCAAATGTTGTCAGTGGGGACCCCTGTGCTGCACTCCTGTGGGGCGCACTCCTGTGCTGTTGTGTTGTGTGTTGGTAATTACAGTATTATAGGGCATTCGGGGAACTGAGTGAAATTTCGAGTACTTTATATTTGAAATGCATTTATAAATCTTCCGCTATACTTCCCAATTCGTGGGACTTTATATGAGCTATTGCGCGTGATAGTCTAAAAGAGGAAAGTCGTTTTTTTGTTTTTTGTTTTTTTTCATCCTCACCCGAGGACATTTTTCCATTTTTTGTTCAGGTAGAGTGGGGGAGGAGAGAGAGGAACAGAGAGAGAGAAACATCGTTGTGAAAGGGACACATCGAGTGGCTGCCACCCGCACGACCGACCAGGGCCGGGGACAAACTGCAACCGAGGTACGTGCCCTCAGCGGGAACCGAACCCGGGTCTCTCAGGACCGCAGGCCGACGCTCTAACCGCTGAGCCAAACCGGCCAGGGCAGGAAAGTCGTTTTTAAATCTCAAGTTTCACAGCATTACAGTTTCTAATGTGTTTACTAAGAGGCAAAAATAAAATCTATTATTTTATTTCATTTTTTAATCTACATTTTCTTTTAGCATTGTCTGTGTCGAGCATGTCCAGGCACTGGGATGTCAGTGAGAAGGACGCAGGCCCTGTTCGTACAGGGCTGACGCCCCGGGGTCCGCTGTACACCGTCCCACTGTATATGCGCATCGCACACTCCCTGCAAATAAAAGTCTGTTTTTGTTGTCGACTGGATTGTTGTCACCCCCGATCATGTTAGAGCCCTAAACCCTCAGTGACAGTATTTGGAGATGGCGCCTTCGCAGAGGTAATTGAGCTCCATGAGCTCACAGGGTGGGGTCCCAGTGCCGCAGGACTGCTGTCCTTGAGCGAGGAAGAGACCCCGGGGTGGCATGCACTGGGGAAGGCCACAGGAGCAGGCCGCCGTCCGTGAGCCGAGGGGAGAGGCCAGGGAGAGGCCAGCCCTGCTGACCCCTTCTCTCGGCTGCAGCACCGCGAGGGAACGGACTCCCGTTGTTCGCCCCCAGGCCTGCGGCACTTTGCCACGAAACCCTAGCAACCGAGTCCTGTCCTGGGAAAGCCTTCTTGGCAAACTGAGAATTGTCCAGCTCTCTCTCTCTGCAGAAGAGCATCGCTCTCAAAGGCTCATTTTATTTGTGAGTCTGGGGCCAGGTATTGTTAGAGGCAGTCTTGGTCTTACCTTGGTACGTTAGCTCCAGTCATTCACCAATAGGCACTGGGTTTCCCTTGGATTCAGTGCTGTCGCCTGACGCTGATATCGGTCCCTCTTTGTTCACAGAAGACATTTCACTAACTCCAGAAAACAGTGGAAATGATCTGTATGTTAAATATTAATTTGATAGCTACAATCAGAGTTTGGGAAATCAATTTTGGGTACTTTAAACAGATACAGGAAAAAAGTACAGACTAATAGATTAAAGCACACATTAGATACCTCAATTATCCATAATTATTTTGGGCATTGATCTATTGCCCTTTATAAAGATGGGAAGAATTTGCTTTTCTTGTAAAACACCAGTTAGAAAGATTCATTGAATTGCTTTGTGACCGTTGTAAATTTCAGTCTGGGTATTTTGTAGGTCATTTCATGTTAAAACCAGCTTTAAATGGAACTCTTCCCTAATCTAGTAAAACTTCCATAATATAAATCCTAAGTTTTCCATGTTAATACCCAGTATCTTAATTATACTTTGCATTAAACAGTGAATTCAGAGCTGATATTTTTTTAGGAGACATTTAACAAAAATCATAAACATTTTGCTTTTAAGGACCCTAACCAAGAACATGAAGACAACCCACAGAATGGGAGGACATATTTGCCAATCATATATCTGCTAAGAGACTTGTATATAGAATGTATTAAGAATTCTTACACCTCAATAGGAAGATAAATGTCCCAATAAAAAATGGTGCAAGGGATCTGAAGAGACAGTTTTCCAAGGAAGCTATACACACAGACAACGCGCACATGAAAAGACAGATGTATCAGTAGTCATCCGGAAAATGCAAATCAAAATAATGAGATGCCACGCCCCACCCACAGGTGGCTGGCACCACAGAGTGACATGTGAGTTGGTAAGGGTGTGGAGGACCGGAGCACGCGGACACTGCTGGGAGGGTGTAAAAGCGTGAAGCCACTCCAGGGGCCTCCTGTCAGTTCATGAAACACAGTTACCATTTGACCCAGCGGCTCCTCTCCTGGGGACATTCCCAAGAGAAATGAAAACGTGCCCACAGTACTTGTGCACTGATGTCCATAGCACCATTATCACAGCAGCCGAAAGGTGGACTCAGCCCTGATGCCCATTAACAAACGAGTGGATAAACCAATGTGCTATGTTCGTGAAATGGAAAATTGTTCAGCCACAAGGAATACAATTCTGATACATGCTACAACATGGATGGACCTTAAAAACGTTCAGCTATATGAAAGTATCCAGACACAAAAGACCTCGTTTTATATGGTTTCATTCATACAAATTGCCCAGAACTGGTAAATCTACAGAAACAAAATATGTGAGTAATGCTTGGGGCTCTGAGGGATGGGAAGTGAGGGGAGAGTTACTAAAGGTATGGGGTTTCTTTTTAGAGTGGTAAAAAATTCTAAAATTGATTGTTGTAATGGCTGCACAACTCTGAGCATTCTAAAACCATTGAGTTCTTTACACGTGTCAGTTTCATGATACGGGAATTATATCTCAATAAGCTGTTACAAAAAATAATAGACATTAGGGTATAATTCAGTATCTTCTGAACTTTATTATCCTAATAACTTAATTTTTGTCTTGATTAGGATGTTCACTTTTCTTAAGCGTTAATTTATACCAAAATGTGTCTGGCACTTTGTCCTCACATCTAGATATATTCATGTAGTTCTGGCCAGTGGTTCTCAAATTTAACACGTATCAGAATTACCTGCAGGGCCCCAACTTCAGCATTTTGGATTCATTAGGTCTTAATTTTTACCATTCAGATCCTTAACATGTAGTTTTGGGTTCGTACTAAGTATTTTGATTTCTTTGAAGTGATTGTAAGTGATACTGTGCTTTAGATTTGGTCTCCACGTAGTCATTGCCGTAGTATAGAAGTGTGATTGATCTTTGTGTGGGGAAGAAGAGACCCTAATTTGAAAAGTGATGCTATTTGTTTCCATAGGAAATAATGAATCACACAAAAGACTCTTTTCTTACCTAGGCAAAATCTTTTCATTTTTTCCATAACTTTTGAGGATTTGTATAATGTTCAGCCACATCATAAAAATCCTTTTAAATATAACTTTATTTTTGGAGAAAATTTTAGAAAGAGAATATTTGTTCAGAGAAAATATATAAATTTTCTAAGGAATTGAGTGATCCATGCATGATACAAAATGATTTTGGAACATATTTATAGTAAAATATATACAGAGATGATTATTTAAGTTTAATTTTCCTGTGTGCTATTTTTTTTTTTTGACTGAATTTGTTTGATTTTTGCTTAGTTTTAAAAAGTCAGCTTGATCAGCCTTGTCTCTAAAATTACTCAGTATATCTCCTCCTAAATAGACACTAACATTAAGCCTAGTGATGTGGACATCTGGTTAATGACATTGAAAATGAATTTACACGTATTGATTTGCTCATTCAGTCATCTGTTTCAAAGTATATCGTAGGAGTATTTAGTAGTCAGCACACACAGATTCTTATCTGAAGTCTTGCACTGGATTTATGTGTTATTTTCTCAGTAACCTAAGGTTTACTCCTCTCTGATAAGACCTGCCTTTATTAGTTAAAGTTGACTTTGCTGCCTTCACACAGAATTCATCACTACTCTTTATTGGTAGCAGAGTTACGACCACCATAAATAAAGCAAGCAAGGAGAGAAAGAAGAGGCAGAATAGACTATTTGTTTTCTTGCATTTTGGTTGCCATTTAAATCACAATTGTCAGAGCAAAGTGGAGTTTAATGGTCATCCTTAACAAGGCCAGGAAAAATGTGCAGTTCCACATTTTCCCCGTTGTGTTTTACGGATTTCTCACATTCCGTCCAGACTAATGATGACTCAGTGATGATGCTTTATTATTCAGGCTTGATGAATAGGATGGGGAAGGGTTGTTTATTTTACCTTTCCATTTCGCCATAACTAACAGTTTGACAAGAGTGAGAGACACTGACGGATGCGATACACAGACTGTGTATAATGTTTTTTAATGAAGTTCTAGAGCTAAAATAGAAATACCTCCAGCCTCATTCAGACCCTAGTGTGCTGGTTGGTTGGAGCTCTGTCCAGCTCATTTCAAACGTATATTTTGAGAATTAGAATGCAAATACATAGGATTATATATGTTATAGTCAGCAGTCTTTTATAGTGCTTTACCTGCAAAATTCTTTTATTGAGGAAAATCACACGTGAGAATTCCTCTGGGAGTTCCCAGGGCAGTAAACAGATAAAAGTGGACGGAGCTGCTTTGGTCGAGGTTCCTCTGGCCACCAGGCCCCCGCACTGCTGATCCAGGCCTCTGCACTGACCTGCCGCAGTGTAGACGAGAGCAGGCCCTCCTGCCCCTTCCTTTGCTGTTCCGGAGGTCCGTCTCCTCTGCTCATGGCAGGGAAGTAGAGAACTACCTTTTGATTAGAAGACATTTTAAAACGATCGAATGGTGTATTTTGACTATTTTGAATGGAATTAATCTGTGGTTGTTTCATTTTGTTTACTTCATGAACTGATACCACTGTAGGCAACGTGGCTGTTTAAGGAGAATAATGTACAGAATTCCATCGTGCTTACCATTTTACTGTTGGTTAACCAGTTTCCTTGTGTTGCCTGTGTAAGCCGATGGAATGAAAAGGATAAAGATAGAGACTCAAATGATTGCTCTGTAAATTTAACATGACATGTTGTATTTTCAGTTATGTGAAGTTTGAACCAATATTTCATCATCATTGCCCTAATCTGAGTGGGGTTCTAGACACAACATTGGTGTATAGCTTGGTATAACATTTTCTGTTTATCACTGAAAGAAGCACAGAGAGGCCCTGACTCACCATGTTTACTATTTTTGACTTTGCAGTGGTGCAGACATGATGCACATCTAGTAGAAGCCGCACCACAGATTGTGAATTTGCGTCTGTTCCTGGGCAGTGGCACCAGCACAGCGCCCGGTCAGGCACACGACCACAGGGGCGAACAGCCGCCACCCACAGGGGACTGTGCTGGGCTGTGGGCTATATGTTCTGAGCGTGTTTGGTGGGCCAGGCTGAGCTGTGATGTTCAGAAGGCTGGGTACAGTCGATGCATTTTCCAGTTAGGGTATTTTAGATTACAGTGGGATTATCTGCCCACAATCCCGTTGTAAAGTGAGGAGCAGCTGTATATAAGTATTTAAAAAGCAGATAGAAGTTTAAAAAGAAGTGAAAAGAGGAGATAAATGGCAGTGAGAGTTTTTATAATCAAATACTGAGGGAAGAGCATAGCATCCCCACTGCAAATCTAAGGGTGTGTGTGCATGTGTGTGCCTCCCAGGTGTCTACAACGGAGAACCTGTATTTTCTTATTTTATAAATAGAAGCAAAAGCCACTTTATTGGATTATTGTGAGGATAAAAATGAGATTATGTCTAAACCTGGAAGTTTGTAACTACTTGATAAATGGTAGTTATTATTAGAATCGTCATTCTTAAGAATAATGTATAGTTTCCCCATTTGCGGCATCTTTGGAGTTTCACGAATGTAATGTATCTGTGGTCCTAGTAATGATGCTTACCAAAGCTTATCCTCTCTGTTCTGTTGAAAGACTATAATTAGATTATATCTTTAGATGATTTCAGTATTCCGCAATTTCGTTCTAAAGAATAAACCCAAAAGTAAAACAAATAAATTTTTAAAAAGGCAACCCACCTTATAAAACCCAGTGTTTTTATCAAGGTTACAAATGCAATTTAAGATTTTAGACAAAGTTAAAAAAAAAATAAAAAGAGTCAAAGGTTTTTTTGTATTGATTTTTCTGTTCTGCAGCTTCACAGAATTAATTAGTTGTAACAGGTTTTTGGCTGAGTCTTCAAGGTTTTCTATATATAACATCATATCGTTTGCAAATATTAACAGCTTTACTGCTTCCTTTCCAATTTGTATGCCTTTTATTTCTTTTTCTTGTCTAATTGCTCTGGCTAGGACTTCTAATACCATGTTGAATAGAAGTGAGAGTGGACATCCTTGTCTTGTTCCTGATCTTAAGAGGAAAAGCTTTTAGCTTTTAACCATTGAGTATGATATTAGCTCTGAGCTTGTCATATATGGCCCTTATTATATTGAGTTATGTTCCAACTATACCTATTTTACTGAGAGTTTTATCATAAATGGATGTTGAATATTTTCAAATGTTTTTCTGAATCTGTTGAGATGATCATATGATTTTTATTCTTTATTTTGTTAATGTGGTTTAGCACATCAACTAATTTGAGGATTTTGAACCATCTTTGTATCTCTGGAATAAATCCCACTTGATCATGATGTATGACCCTTTTACTGTATTGTTAAAGTCAGTTTGTTAATATTCTATTGAGGATTTTTACATCTATGTTCGTCAGGGATATTGGTCTATAATTTTCTTTTATTTGTAATGTCTTTGTCTGGTTTTGGAATCAGGGTTATACTGGTCTCATAAAATATTTATATATATATGTATATATAAAATTATTTTTTTTCAGCCATAAAAAAGAACGAAATGTTACTTGTGACAGCATGGATGGACCCCAAGGGCATTATGCTAAGTGAAATAAGTCAGACAGTGAATGACAACTACGTATGAGTACACTTATATGTGGAATATATATACATAACTTAACTATAGATACAGAGAATAGATTGGGTGCGGGGTGGGAGAAAGGAGTGAACTTTTTTTAAGTTTAAGTAAATTTTAAAAAGAAAAGAAAAGGGCACTAAGGGGAAATGCTAATTTAATATAATGTCTCTAATGATACCATCCAAAAATATTCCATTAACACCTTGGAGTATTTCTTTCTAATTTTATGTGTTGTGCACATGTGTGTGATTGTACTTACTGAAATGGAACCTATTATTTGAAAGGTAATTCTCTGCTGTATTGATGTATCATAATTAGTTTCAGCAGTCCTATACTGCTCTGTTCTGCAACGGAGGGGCATGGGAAGTAGTTTTTGTTTTTGTCTCTAAAACAGTTTAGCAGAAGTGCTGCTGCCCAGTTTTTGCTTATCTGTTCTTTTCCCTTTGTGTTGATTCCCCCACCCCCATATTTTTCTCTTAATGTGCTAAACTAATTTATAAAAATTTTTGAAAAGTAGGTTTATTTTTATTTTTTTAAAATGTATCTTTATCGTCAAAAGTATTCCAGATGTCCCCCTTTTTATTCCCATCGACTGCCTCCCCCATGCTCTCACCGACCCCCTTCTCCCGCCTTCACCACACTATCGTCTGTGTCCATGGCCGGCATATATGCATATGAGTTCTTTGGTTCATCTCTTCACACACACACACACACACACACACACACACACACACACCCCACCACCTGAGATTCGTCAATCTGTTCCATGCTTCCATGTCTCTGGATCTATTTTGTTCATTAGATTCCACATATAAGTGAGATCATGTGATACCTATCTTTCTTTGACTGGCTTATTTCACTTTATTAATAGCTTCTGGCTCTAGATGTAGCCTACAGATATTGAAAGGTGATGGGTCCTAATCTTTTCAAGGTCAAAAATTTGTCATTCTAATGAATTTTGAATCTCAAACATACTTAAAAGTAATATGAATAGACAAACTGCTCTCATCATTTAGAATCTTGACCATCCTTTAACACATATTCATTGAAAAACTTAATGGGTAATAAACTTAAAATGTTTTTGAAGTTCAAAATTAAAATATGCATTTAACAAATACTTAGTTGGATGCCAGCGACACACCAACCAGTTGTTCTTTTTGACTCTGGGGAAACAGTGACACCTAAGACATGATCTTCGCTTTCATGGAGCCCACAGTTTATTAGGAGAGATGTGAGGAAGACACATCATAGAAGAGTAAACAAAAAAACTGAAGGAGAATATCCTGCGATGATAAACTTAAATCAAGGGTGAAGTAGTCAAGAGGTGTCTCTTTGAAGACATCACATTTGAGTTGCAGTCAAAACGTAAGAAGAAAATAGCCATGTTAAGGGCAGGTGAAAACAGCCCTGTTAACAGCCCTGGCCAAGGGAGCAGCAGGTGCAGACTCTGGGAATGGGGTGGGTTGGCGTGTTTGAGACAGAGAGAACCATTTGTGGCTGGAGGGTAGGAAGTGATGAGGAGATGCAATTTCCAGTTAAACTTACAGAAAAGACTCTGTGAGAGTATGTGCTTAGACAAGCTTCAATAGCATGTTTGAAAATGTCTATAGCAGTCACATTTGTATATTACCCACTTTCTTGGACAAAAACCTTAAATCTCAGCTGTGATACTTCCCAGAACCCATTTATCGTCACTGCTCCGCTGTTTTCATTGATTAAGGCTGAGAAGGATTGTGTGTCCAAAACTTCAACCTCACCATCATTACCAACAAAAAAATTGGGAGGAACCCTAATTTGCATCTTTGTGTATGAAGGCGGTAGCGATCCAAATGTTTGATGAGGATGGTGGTGAAGGTAGGGGTGGCAGCGATGGCCAACATTTTTAGAGTTTTGCTAAGTGCCAGGCACTCTCCTGAGATCTTTTTAGAGATTGATTCGTTTAGTTTTTACCCTAGGAAGCAGATGCTCTTATTATCCCCATTGAACAGATGAGGAAATTGAGACATAAAGAGATTCGGTAATTTGCTCAAGGTCACATAGCAAATCACACTTGCTCAAGGTTACATGACAAGCAGCCGAGCCGGGATTCAACTCCTAATTTATATGTATCTGTACAAAATACAACAAAATGTTCTGTCATTGGCGATTCATTTCTTCTTATATGAAAAGTTAATGCTTACAAAAATTTAATGATTTACTCCTTTAAACACTGTTGTGTGATACGTGCTGTTGCATCAGCTCTGACTCCTGGGGACCCTGTGGATGAGTGACGTCCACAGTGTCTGTCCTCAGCAGCCCTGCTCAGCTCCTGCAGGCCCAGGCCTATGGCTTCTCATGGAGTCACCCGTCTCGTGTTCGGTCTTCCTCTCTTCCTGCTGCCTTCCGTTGTTCCCCGCATTCCTGTCTTTTCCAGAGAGCCCTGCCTTGTCATGATGTGCCTGAAATCGGACTGCGAGGTTTCAAGTTTAATTTGCTCTAGGACAGTGGTTCTCAACCATTCTAATGCCGTGACCCTTTAATACAGTTCTCATGTTGTGGTGACCCCCAACCATAACATTATTTTTGTTGCTACTTCATAAGTGTAATTTTGCTACTGTTATGAATCGCCATCAGAAATAATGTATTTTCCGATGATCTTAGGCGACCCCTGTGAAAGGGTCATTTGACCCCCAAAGGGGTCACGACCACAGGTTGGGAACCTCTGCTCTAGGACCTTGCTCATCTTTCTGGTGGTCCAGGATCCACAGAGCTCTCTTCCAACACTTTTTTCTCCTGTCAGCCTTCTTCCCTGTCCACCTTTCAGAATGCTGTGTCCTTCAAATGCTGTTATATGTAAAAGTGGCTTTAGGTATTTAACCTAGCAGACTAGAGAAAAAAGTGAGACTGCAAACTATTGTCTAGTTACATTGATCTTTTTAAGGCGATGGAACATTTTTTTAGGTTTAGCATCTTTGGATCTGGTAATGTTAAAATTTCTACCAGGGGTACATGCTTGGGATCCAATACATTTAGCATTGCTAAGAGCTTAAACATTCATGTTATGTAACCCAGAGCAGTTCTGAGAAAGCAGATGTATTTGGGTCTGTCGCATTTAGATTATGTCAAGGTCTCAGTTAATCATTATACTTTATTAGGAACAATTTGCTGAATCTCACAGCTTAAGATGAATAAATAATACTTGGTGTCCATGCACTCCAATTATATGTCACATTTTTATTACAATACAATGACAGAAGATACAATATTTATATCAATTAATATTTAGAAATCTGGTTATAGCTGCCCAGGGTGTCAACTTTCCTAAATATGTTTGACCCAAAGTACTGTACAGACATGCAGTGCTCAGCTATAACACCAACATTCACTGTTCATGTCTGTTGATACTAATCTCTACATGTTTCTTAAGAACTTAACATTTGAATAACCTTTCCTGTGTATTCATTCTTCCTGACCTCGATGGCAGGGCTGATGTGTGTGGAAGGGCAGGACAGGTAGGGTTTTCAGTTTCATATCTTTTGCAGTTATGTTTAGTGGTGGCTGTTAACACGTTAGATTTGTCTTTTAGTCAAAATGGTTTACAAATTACATTCTTACATGTTGCAGTCATTCCCTTTAGAAGGGGCTCTCGGTGAGCAGTGAGTCACGTAGCGGCTCGGCTTCTGTCCTTAAGTGGGCAGAATGGTTTCATGTGTCCCCTGATCTCATCATTCATCTTCATCAATTACTGGTCAATTTCACTTCCTATATACTCTCCCCCACTGCATTATGGGAAAGCAAATGCCAGATATCATTTTATTTCCATCCACAAGTAAAGAAATTGTTTTAAAGATTTATTTCTGGTCTTTGTTTTATGCAGTTGCACTTAACGTCAGTATAAGAGACTTGCAGCTCTCCTGTTGGAGAACTCTGAAGGCCTCATTTGGCATGCATGCATTAGGCCAGATGCCCAGAAAGATGTGCAAGCAGATGGAAATTTTGTTTTCGATGTGATCAAATGTGCTGCCAATCTTTCATTCTGCTTTCCTAGAGAGAAAAACACCGGGTCGTCTTCTGTGCCTCCTTTTCTCCCTTCCCTCCTTTCTGATACGTTTCTAATTCCATTGATTTTCTCTTTATTATTATTATTATTCTTTAAATGTCTGTTTCATTCACTTTTAACTCTGTGTGTCCCCTGCTGCTGTCTCTCTTGCCTGATCATTCTGTCTCTGAAGCTGCTTTTCTGGTCACGTGTTGGTTGCTGTTGCCCTTCATCTCCTGGGCTGCCCTGCCCAGACTTCACCATGTCCCTTCAGGCGCTGCCCTGTGCACCCGCCCCGCTTAAGTCCCTTTTTCTGACCCCCAGTTTCCCCACAGCTGACCCGTCATAACCTCCCGTTTTGATTTACCGGCATAGACCTTTCCGGCTGCTCTGCAGAGTGCCCGTCCCCTGGGCTGGCGGGCTCCCTCCTGCCCCTGCTGTGAGGTGCACTCTGCGCTCCCCCCCCCCACACATACCTGTCCCCTCTCCTTCCCTCTCTCCCTCCGTCTCCGGTCTCCTTTCTGTCCGTCCAAGTCCGGCTCTGTGACTCCGGGCCAGTCCTGATCGGTTCTCTTTCGGAATTTCTGTAAGTGCGACTAGTAGGTGGTGAGACATGGAGTCTTTGGTTGCACTTTTTCTTGCATTATTTCAATTTCCTTACGTATTTTTGTTTCTAAATTGGGTAGATATCTTCTTGGATACAGGGGATTTTCGAAGCGATGTTGGACACATGGTATGAACTTCACTATACCTGTTGATTAAAACTCTTGAATGTGATGTATATGTGGACTATTGTGACTAACCATCTAGTTTTTTTTTTGTAATGCACATTCCTTTGTATTTTTTGCAGAGTATTTCAGTGATGCTCATTCTGTACCAGACAACTTCTTGTCTAGTTTTAATTTTTTTGATCAACTCTGTGGGCTCATAATTCTTCTGCGATTTTTGCCCCATTTTTCAAGAGCTCTTGAATCTCTTTGAATGTTTTACTTTTTCATTAAGTTCTGTGAGTTAGGGTGTTATTTCTAGTCCTGCTTTTCATCTGCTTGATGGCAGCATTTCTCTAGTGACTTTTTCTTTTTTTTTTTTTTTTTTTTATCCTCACCCGAGGACATTTTTCCATTTTTGTTCAGGTAGAGTGGGAGGGAGAGAGAGGAACAGAGAGAGAGAGAAACATCGACGTGAAAGGGACACATCGAGTGGCTGCCACCCGCACGACCAACCAGGGCCGGGGACAAACTGCAACCGAGGTACGTGCCCTTAGCGGGAACCGAACCCGGGTCTCTCAGGACCGCAGGCCGACGCTCTAACCGCTGAGCCAAACCGGCCAGGGCTCTAGTGACTTTTTCTTTATTTGCTTTCTCTGTTTTGTTCTTTTTTCTCTCTCTTTACTTCCTGTCTCTTCTTCCCTCCTTCCCTCCCTCCTTTAACTTCCTGGTCTAGTCTAGATCCTGTGCTCATTCCTTTTTATTGACATTTGAATGAAGTAAGTCCCCCCTGGGCCACCGAGTGGACACTAGTCGATGTGGGGGCTGGCGGAACAGGGGAGCAGGAGCTGTGCCCTGTTCAGAGAAGCACCTGACAGCAGGCCTGTGTACGAGTGACAGCAGGCCTGTGTACGAGTGACAGCAGGCCTGTGTACGAGTGACAGCAGGCCTGTGTACGAGTGCCGAGCGTCTGCTCGCGGAGCGTGCGCGCGGAGGGTGTGGACTCCTTCCTGCCGCCTCACCAAGTGTTTCCTGCCTTGGTTTTGTATCTGCATCTTGAGCCGAAGGCCCCTCTGGGCATTGCCCTGGCCCCCTGCATGTGTTTCACCTCCTCTGGGGGCACTTTTGCACACGTGCTGATGGGGGCGAGAGTTTGCTTAGTTTTCCCTAAGATGTAATTTTCAGTTCTTTTTTTTACTCTGTTGTTTGGGATGGAGAAAGAACAGAGACTTCTCCACTCTGCTGTCTCAATACGCTCTTCTTTTCAAATTTTTTTCTTTAAAGTTGTGGGTCACTTTTACACAGAACTTATGTGCAGGCATGCATAACCATGGATATGGTCAGCAATGCTGGGGATGGGTGCGGGGCGGGATCGGGAGGAGGGGGTCAATGGGGGGAAAAGGAGAAACATTTGTAACAAGAGTAAATTCATAAAATAAAAAAATAAAGTTGTCGGTCACTCATCCAGCTAACAAGAGCCTTCTGCAGAGTCATGCTTAGGATTTGGCTTCTTGGCCCCTTTTACTGCGTGGCGACCTTCCCCTGCCTGTGCACTGTCTTCCTGGGCAGGGGATTTCGCTCTGGTCCCCGTGGGTGAGCGTGCACAAGCGGGGCGTCCCTGCACTGTGAGGAGGGTCCTGAAGGCACAGCCCGGCACTGCACTTACTACAAATGTGGCCGAGACCGGTATTTGCATCTCAGTTCGTTTCTCTGGGCTACACTGGTCTTTTGTGCATTTATGAGGTGGTATATCTTATGAATTATTGAAACAAGCTCGACTACATCTTTTTTACAAAGAATAGAAGTCGCTTTTATTTGCCCGCCTTCCCATCTCGAGGCACTGGTTTCCTTTTATTATTGAATTCTACTTAGTGGTGCTTTTTATGTCCCAGGGATCAAAGCTGCAGCACAGGGGGAAAGAGTTCTGTACTTCGGTAGGAAAGGAGATAGTTATTTTAGTTTCTTTCATCAAATACCAAAAGTTATTTTCAAATTTATTGCAACCAAGAAAAGGAAAAAACAAAACAAAACAAAAAAACACCCACTACCTGCCAATCAGTGAGAGGACTAACAGCATGTGTCTACCAGGCAGAATTTATCATTGTTTCATATTTTACAAGCACAACAATGAATTGCATTTTGCATAATGGAAGATTTCTTTTTTCCATCATGCTTGCAAGCTGGGCTCCATAGTCATGTTTGCAAACAGCAGCAGCATCGTTGGCATAACCTGAGCCCATGTAATTTCCAGCTGTTGAAATCAATTCTTTCTTTGGTCCTGTTAAAAACTATCATCTAGCCCTGGCCAGTTTGGCTCAGCGGTTAGAGCATCGGCCTGCAGTCCAGAGAGACCCGGGTTTGGTTCCCGCTAAGGGCATGTACCTCAGTTGCAGTTTGTCCCCGGCCCTGGTTGGGTCGTGTGGATGGCAGCCACTCGATGTGTCTCTTTCACATCGATGTTTCTCTCTCTCTCTCTCTTCCTCTTTCTCCCTCCCCCTCTATCTGAACAAAAAATGGAAAAATGTCCTCAGGTGAGGATAAAACGAAACAAAAACTATTATCTAACAACAGATCTCACTATTTTTCTTTTTGCTCTGTTTATATTTCCATTGGTTTTCTTGTTTGTGTGTTTTTACTTTCACGTGAATGAACGTGTTTCTCACTGATGCTTGGTGTGTAAGAAAGGGATGGAACACATAAAGGCATTCTTAGGCTGGCTTTTGTGTGACTTCCTGGGTCAGTCACAGAGCTGATTAACATTTTAATTTTGCTTCTCTTTTTGTCTCATTTTTTAAAAAGCCAACTAGAGGTTGTAGGACAGAGAAAAGCTACCTATAATATTATGTATTTTTAAAAATTGCTATAATATGAAGATCCTGATGTTCTCGTGTAGATTTGAGTCAAGACTTGTACAAAAGCCCCGAGGTCGTAAAATACCTTCCACTTCCTCCTGGGGGGTAGAACAGGTCTGTGTGATGGGTGAGAGGCTTTGTTCTGGGGGCGGCATTCCCTCATCCTGGGCGTTACCGCACGACTGCTGATTTTTCAGATTTGGTGGTTCTGAAGATATGGAAGTAGTAATAAGTATTCTGAGGCAGATAATAGGTTACATTTATTTGATGTGGGTTTAGTGTATTGTTTCTGTTGTCTGAAGTTGCTCACGGGAGGAATAACACAAAAAGGTGGCTATCATCCTTATTTTAAATCACAAGGCTGACCTTCCCCAGAGCTTCCAGGGGTAATGTACTAATCTCACCTAGGTTTGCCTACCCCCTCGGTAGACTGTGCTCTCTCCTGCCTCTGGGCTCCTGCCTGGCATGATTCCATTCCCTGCTGCTTTTTCCACTCAGCAAACTCATACTTTTAAAATAATAAGACATTATTTTTATTACTTGTGGTCTCCGTGTCTGTGGTTTGCTGAGCTGGCTCTGTCCCTTCTGCACGCCTCCGTGAGCTTGGCGATCAGTCTGCTCGGGCATCATCTCGCTGCATACTGTACTTGTCTCCTAGCTTCTTGACCACTGCTGGGTGAAAGGAATACCATGTGAGCCACGGACGTGCATCTAAATCTCCTTGTAGCCACGTTAAGAAAGTAAAAAGAAACAGGAAAAACTGTAATACTGTCCTATTTAATCCAGTATATTCAGAATATTGTCATTTCCACATATAGCCCGTGTAAGAATTATTGATACGTTTGGTATTCTTTTGTACTACATCTCAGAAATCCAGGGTTTATTTTCCACACACAGCACATCTCCATGAGACGAGCTGCATTTCAGAGGCGTGAGCCCAAGTGGCTGGTGGCTGCCATTCCGAATGGTACAGTTCTGGGCTCTGGTCCCTTGAGAGTTGGAGCCATGTCTGGGTTTTGCTGTATTTCTTGCTACAGTTGGTTCTCATTCAGTGCCTACAAATGAATGAATGAGTGAACAAAATACACTGGGAGAGTTATTATGTAGATCGATGCTGATCTAATTATGTCAGCATCTCCTGTTAAGAGAACTAAGGCGCATTGTCTAATGTAGAGAACAAGCTTTGAAGAGAGGAGTTGCCAAAGATTTATTGCAGGAGACAGAGAGGAGTGGAAATAAAGGGGCTGGTCAGTCTCCCTCCAGGATGTACCTTCCAGCTGATGTCCCTGATGCACATTCGATGGTCAGTTTTACTGAGGGACTAAGCTGCTTCCACCACAGTCGTTGTATTCAAATTTGTAATCAAGTCCCATGTACATCTGTTTAATACGAATAGAGGCCAGTGTGTCTGCTTTCATTTGCTGCTTAAAAAATAAAATTGATACAATTTTGTGAATGAGCGCAGTTCATCTGGATAGCAGTTAGGTTTTATGTAGTGAAAGTAATTATGTGCATATTCCATGCCCACTTATGTGCATACTATCAGATAAGCTTTTCTCTGTGCACAAGGAGGCACGGAAATGATCATTGCAGCAATTTTTAAAATAGTAAAAGCATATAAACCACCTAAATGCCTATTAATAGGAGAGCGGATAAATGTTTTTGACACATTCATTAACTCTATACAGGAGTTCAATGCATCTAGTGAACTAGATTTGTATTTTTCCTCCAAAAAACATAATGTTGAGTGATTTGAGAAACGAGTTGGGAAACACCATTGTTTAAAAAATTAAAAAGAACACATTACACAGTATTGCGTATTGCTCATTGATGCAAATGCAGGCTATGTAAAAGTGTGTAAAAGTGTAAAGATGGACCCACTGTTATTTGGTTGGTCGTTAGAAAGAGATCCGGGGTCTAGGGAATAGAATCCTACCTGGTTTTTTGTAACACAAAGTGCTGAGTGATGAAAACTGGCAATGCCACTTGGAGGTCACAGAGGTGTCATCTTGCTCTTTGTTCTTTGATGTGTGGGTCTAACTTTGTGTTTTATACATTCAGAGGATCTCCTTTGGGTCTCTCTCTATTTTTTAAGTACAATTTAGGATTAGAAAGAGGAGGTATTTTTCTTTATCAGCGCACCGCGCATGAATTCTTTCAGTCTTGTGTGGAAGAGGAGCACGCGGGAAGAGCCCTTCGACGTGCAAGTGCAGAAGAGCACTTGTCATGACTTTGCCTCGTTCCGGGGATCCCAGGCTGGAATTTCAATCCGGAATCTCAGTCCCCCATGGGAAAATCCTAATACCCTCAGAGTCCCGCAGGGCCTCTGTACCTTCCTGAGTTAAGGTAACTAGTGTTTAAAATAATCTAGAATAGCCCGAGTCTTTTATTTAAAATATGTTTTGATTAATTTTTTGAGAGAGAGAGAGAGAGAGATAGAAACATCGATGAGAGAGAATATCGATTGGCCGCCTCCTGCATGCCCCTGACTGGGGATCGGGCCCACATCCTGGCATGTACCCTGACCGGAATCGAACCGGTGACCTCTTGGTGCAGGGTTGGATGCTCAGCCACTGAGCCACACCGGCTGGGCTTTCCTTTTTTTTTTTTTTCTAGAGATGTCCCTGTTCTTCTCTCCTGCTTTCTACTCAAAGCCATTAGAAAGCACCGCCCTCTTTTTCCTAAGCAGATGAATTAGCTTATGATTGATTGTGCTCAGAAAAACAGCACAGTCAGGGTCTCAGATTATATTGTGAAATTCTTACACTAGTTAGCAGTAAAAATATGGGATTATTTCTTAGTTTCTAGTTATTTTATATTAAGGCTGAATTGCTGAAGTTAAGCTATTATTATTAACATTTAATGATTGTTTAAAAGAATAGATATGTTCACTAGAAATGCTCACTTAATAAATTGTGTTTATATATGTGTGTATATATATATATATATATATATACACACACACACACACACATATATCTCCTCACCCGAGGACATTTTTCCATTATTTTATTCAGATAGAGTGGGAGGGAGAGAGAAGAAGAGAGAGAGAGAGAAACATCGACGTGAAAGGGACACATCGAGTGACTGCCACCTACACGACCCAACCAGGGCCGGGGACAAACTGCAACCGAGGTACATGCCCTTAGCGGGAACCGAACCCGGGTCTCTCTGGACCGCAGGCTGACGCTCTAACCGCTGAGCCAAACCGGCCAGGGCAATCGTGTTAAAATATTTTAATAAAGATGTCAAAGGTACTAGGAGAGAGACAGGTATGATCAGATTAGGTATTTTTCTATCTCTGCAAAATAAGATAAGTGTATTGTTTTTTTGTGGAACAAACAATCCGGTCTTGATACATTTTCACTTTTGATATATGCAACAAGAAATCCCTCATTCCAAATGTGCCTTGCATATAAGTTCTGAGCTCTAGTAGCAGAGATCCAGGAAATACTAGGAGAGGGGCAGGAATTCTGGTGCTGAAGGAACAGGACATGGAGGGCTGCCTCTTCCAAATCTACTTTCTTCTGTGGTTAACTTGTTTGCATCAACAAAGTGACTTTTTTTTAGAAAAAGGTTTCACTTTTGCCAAGTGGACCAACCAACCGCCACCATGACTCTTGTCTTTTATTCTGTCTCTTGGTAGTTCTAGGTGTTTCATCGTGTTTGCTCGTCCAGAGGTCTGCCACTTGTCCCTGCCACTGGCCAGTGCTCACGCATGGTGACGCCAGCTGAGCTCATCGAAGTTGTCACTTTCCATGCTCACTCTCCAAAGTGACATCGGAGTGATGGTTGTTTCTCACCTGACATGCGAGATGATGGGAGCAACCCAGCCGATCCCAGACGACAGAGGACCTGGTCTGGTAGTTGTGACTAGTGGCAATGATAGTAATAGGGTCTCAGTGAATAGGAGACATGAATGGAAGGGTGTGGGTCATGCTAGAAGATTAGCCAGGATATAACTGCTAGCCAGTACATGCACTGGTTGTATGCGAGGTCTCAATGATGATTCAGAAGTCTGACCCCGAGGGTAGTGTGGTAGCTTGGTGTCTGGCATAGATATGAAGGCAGTTTAGCTGGGATGTCAGTTGACTTGTTAGTTTAGCTTCCTTTGGTAGCTAGGGAGATGTAGTTTCTGGGTGATAGTCCTGCTTTTATTTATTTTTTTCTTTATTGATTTTTAGAGAGAGAGGAGGGGAGAGGGAGAGAGACAGAAACATCGATGAGAGAGAACATCCACTGGCCTCTCCTGCACGCCCCCCACTGGGGATCAGGCCCACAACCTGGGCATGTGCCCTGACCGGGAATCGAGCCAGTGACCTCTTGGTGCAGGGTCGACGCTCAACCACTGCGCCTCAACGGCCGGGATGATAGTCTGCTTTTAAATCAGAACTTCAGAGGATAGCAGTGAGCAAGTTTGCCTTACAGCTCGTATTGTAACCGCACAGACTGTTGAGGGGTGCATGGTCCTCCAGTTAGGGCACCGACTCTTGGGACACTGGGCATTGGCTGTGATATTTTTCGTTGTTGCAACTTGGGTGTTCTAGGCATCTAGTGGGTAAGGCCAAGGATGCCGCCACACATCTGCAATGTGCTGGACAGCCCTGCCCAACAAAAGCCCAAAGTGTGAATAGTGCCAAGGTTGGGCAACCCCGCATCAGGGCAACACCAACACGGTTGCTATAGTTCTCTCGTTCCCCATAGACTGCGTGTGCGTTGTCTGCCACCTTGTTCCTAAAGTGTGGCCATCTTCGGTGGCAATGCGGCGGTGAGAATGTGCTCAGCGTTAGTCATTCTAACAGCTCGCGTTGGATCAGACGCGTGTGCTAGCTCCGCGTACAAGACTAGTTTTCTGTGCAGCCTCGCTCTCTGCGGTTTCACACGCTGTGAGCTTTGCTCGTCTTTTAGGAAAATGTTTCCGTGCCACTTGAGGATAGGCAGCTTGGTGTTTGGCTGTTGTTAAGATTTTGTTCGTAATGAGGTCTTTGGCGTCACTCAGTGTGAACGAGGAACCTGATTGTAGGCGTGAGAAACAGCATCAAGAAGGAGTCAGTGGCGTGCACACTTTGCCGGCACAGTGCTTAAGGAGGAGAGGAGGAGGGGAAGTGGAGGGGGGAACGGGAAACAGAACGAACACAGTCTGCCTAGAGGCAGTACACTCTCCTGACCCCGCGTCAGCCCGTTCCCTGGGCCGGGACAGGGCTGGGACGCAGGTGCCCGGGATGAATACCACTTATTTGTATTTGGAACGAGGATAATTCTGTGCTCCTGACTTGACTAAAATTAAAAGAGCATTCTACTCACTGTGTGTGGGGTATTACAAATAGTGTGAGCTTTCCTAATAATTGCACATAAATATAGTATAAATAAAATCCTTCATCTGAAACTGAGTTATCCAAGCAGCTGTTAATTATGCATATGATCCTCCTGTGAGCAAAGGAAATGGTTGCTCTGTCCCCCAGAGAGCATATATTTCCATGCGGTGCTTTCTTTTTTTTTCTATCCTCACCCGAGGACATTTTTTTGTTGTTGTTCAGGTAGAGTGGGAGGGAGAGAGAGGAACAGAGAGAGAGAGAAACATCGATGTGAAAGGGACACATCGAGTGGCTGCCACCCGCACGACCGACCAGGGCCGGGGACAAACTGCAACCGAGGTACGTGCCCTTAGTGAGAACCGAACCCGGGTCTCTCAGGACCGCAGGCCAACGCTCTAACCGCTGAGCCAAACTGGCCAGGGCTCCATGCGGTGCTTTCAATGAAAGTTTGTCCATGTGCGCTGGCCGGTTTGGCTCAGCGGTTAGAGCATTGGCCTGCGGTCCTGAGAGACCCAGGTTCGGTTCCTGCTAAGGGCACGTACCTCGGTTGTAGTCCGGCCCTGGTTGGGTCATGCAGGAGGCAGCCACTCAACGTGTCCCTTTCACGTTGATGTTTCTTTCTCTCTCTCTCCCTCCCTCCCTCCCCCTCTATCCGAACAAAAAATGGAAAAATATCCTCCAGTTAGGATAAAAAAAAAAGTTTGTCCATGTGAAGCAAAGCCTTGATAGGGGAAGCAGGCTAATCTGCCTGTCAGCCGTGTCCATGAACTAACCGATTTGGATCATAATCAAGGCTTTGCTGATGGTAGTGTCTAAAATAATCAGCAAACTCTCTGCAAAAATAGACAGCTCTTCTTAAGGGCTTGATCTGGCACAGATTTGGGGAAGGCTGAGTCTCTGGAGTTGACATTAATAAGGCTAGTGCCTGGCTATTGCCATGGCCAGAGGGACTCAATCAGTGCCCTTGTCTCCTCGCTTTATCTTGACTGTCCGGCCTTGGTTCTCTGGGTCCATGCGATAGATCGCAGGCCAAGCTTCCACCAGCAGGTGGCAGGACAGAAGAGAAGGGACCCTGGAAAGGCTGTAGGTTTCATCGTCTTTGGTTGGATCCCATCTGTGTCTCTGAATCAGTCGCTCTGGGCAGAAAATTGTCATTTGGGTAAGAGTACAGGGGTGGGGTTCCAGTGAAGAAAACCCATTATGCAAAAAGTAAATCTTTCTTTCTGACCTAGCCCTCTTCTGCAGAAGTACCACTGGAACGGATTTCTTGTGCTTATAAGTGTATAAATGTAAAAGTCAATACCTTTATCATGTTATATGCAGATGGTAGTATCTCACATGTTTTTTCCCCACTTTTATCATTGACTAATATATCTACTTGATAAACTTGACAAAGTAACCTTGGCCCGGTTCTTAGTTTTCTTGAATTTGGTGTACTCCCATGCATTTTCGAGGTGTTACTGCAAGGAACATTTGACCAAAATTATTTAAAACGTTAAATAACAATGCACCTTATGAAATAACACGAGCACAATATATAGTTACTTATTTTTGTGCTTCCATAATTGGGCCGTGATGTATTTTACCAATATTCGATTTGTGCCATTGAAGTTTGCTACTGTTTTTCATAGAGTTTCTGATCAGAAGGCAGGCACACTTACATTTTTCTGTATCTGCCCACCTGTCCCCAAAGTTGTGGCCTCACCAACAAGGGGTCATAGAGTTTGTTTCCCCACGCTCTTCCCTTCTAGTTTTCTCTAGTCTCTGAAAAACTTGTGGATTTGGTAAAATATATATAATAATCTTTATTTTGCATTAGAGTCAGCATTGTTGGGATTAGTTCCAAGTCATAGGACTAATAAGTACTTGATCTAGACTAGAATTGAAATCTTCTCTATCTGGTGTTCTTTCAGTTAACCGAAATTGAAAAATGTTTCTTTAATTTCACTTTATTTTCTCTTCTACCTTCATGTTTGTAACTAATTTGGTAACCTACTTTGCAGAAAGTCAAATTATATCTGTCCAACTTTCGTCAGTGGAAATTAATTAAATAGCCAACAAATCTCTATAGTGAATGAAACTCTTCATTTTCAGTAACATTAAATTACATTATGCCAGGCTAAAAAAAGTTAGCTTAAGATGTATTTAATATATTTATTGGTAGTACCAATGTATAAAGGTTTATGGAGATGTTAATGCATTTTAGTCTTCAACTGCATATCAGCCTGATGCACAGTAAAAAATTGTTTAACCATTGAAGTTATAGTATTTGACAAATCTGCAAAAGTTTTGCTGAATAAGCCAATGAAATTTTTACATTAAAAGATAACTCATGTAATAATTGCTATTCATTAAAGCTTGAGACAATTTAAATGATGAAGTGAACATATTTTTGATGCTAATTCATTATGATTTACAAAAAATATCTTATTAAAGAGTGCCACCTACTCTGCTTCCTTTCATTGGTCACTTTCATTGACAGGGATATTTTGTTCTCCACTTTTCACATTGCTATCAATGAATTGTTCATTATATGCTTGAAGGATTTTGTTTTCAAAAAAAGTTTGATTAATGTATGTGGAAAATATTTTGAACTCATTAAAACATTTTTGTTACTACAATTTTAAATGTAGTAGAACACATCATTTTTACGAAAGCCTTATTGAAAACAAAATAGTTTTGGGGACAGACTGGAACTTGGTCCTTTCAGATGGGTTGCACCCTACATCTTGGTCCAGAGAGAATAGTCTACAGATTTAATCAGGGTTATTTTGGCTTCCTTTGCGTTTAAAACAAGAATAAATGTGGGCAAATTTACTTCCTGTGTTCTAGTTATCTCTCCTTTCATAAACTATGCTGAAATATCCATTTAAATCTTGGTATGAGAAATAACAGGCATTAGAAACAGGCTTTGGATCGGAAAAGTGACACCGATTTCGCTGAACCAGTTTCAGGCTCTGTCCATAGAAGGCCCCTCCCCTCGCTCCTGCCCCCCCCCCCTTTCGTCGGGTTGATTGTAGCGCTCTGGCTCCGTAGAGGCTGCAGCTTGTTGCCTATAGATTTGCTTGTTTCTCTTTTTCCTACTGTAATGTGAGCCTGGAGGGCTAAATCTGTTTTATTCATCTTTCTATTCCAGACAGGGTCTGGCACATAACTGGTATAAATGTTAACTTCAACTGATCTGGGCAAAATAATATACTTTGAAAAATGGACAAGTTATTCGACTCAATAATCTTAGCCACTAAAAACAGTTTCTTCGGTTTTCCTATTAACTTCCGTGAATCCACTTTTACATAAAAGGACCCCGTGTGCTTGTTAATTTGTTACAGAGAATTGTTCTGTACAGTCCGAGGGCAGTTATTAATAGTTTACCATCTGCTTCTATTTACAGTCTTTCCAGTCCCCGCATTCAGTTACTCTGAGTCGTATTTTGTATGAGATGATCTCTCTTTCCATTTTAGATTTTGATGATTTCGAACTTTTAGGTTTTGATATTTTTAAATACGCAGAATAGTCTGTAATCTTCAAGTAATTTTTGTGGCTTAATTTGAATTTGGGTGCCTGTTCTTACAAGGAACTGTGGTGATTGGCAAAATGAGATAGATGTCTGTCTTAGATATCTCTATAAAACTTATTTTTGTTTTTCACCTTTTAAGTAGCTCAGACTTTCCTTTTCCAGCAAACATGGCTTTTTAAACTGTATTTTAATTCTAACAAAAATGGAGGAAGAGGTTTTTCTTTTCATTTTACTTCCCTTTCTCCCGAAACCCTCTCCTGCTTACAACATCGTCATCAAATTTCACCTACCTGCATTTAGGACCGCATCGAACAGTATTATAACTTTGTTGTTTGTTTTCAGTTACAGTTGACAGTCAGTATTATTTTGTGTTCCTTTCCTTGCCCTGAACAAACCCCACAGCCTTGCCTCCTGTCCCAGTAGCTATCAAAGCAAAAGTCACGAAGTCCCACAGCTCTGTTCAGGGTGAGGAGTGAGAACCTCAGCCATCTCTGCATTTGCTCTCATCCCCCAGGATGAGGAATAGAGCCTGGTCTTACACCATCAGGGAAACGATATTTAAAAAAAATGAAAGAGGGCACTGAGGCTGAGACACCAAACATTTCTAGGAAAATTAGAAGACACTGAGGACCCAAACTTAGGAGTCTGCGGACTGAGAATATTTCAGGGAACACCCGCAGGAGGCGTAGAACAGCACCCATGATCGATTCCCAGTATCAGTGCCTGATGCCAAATCAGCAGCCCCCAGTGCTCCCGTGGCCGCAGGGAAGCAGCGTGGGAGGCAGGGCAGAGCCCCAGGTGCAGAGACAGCCCGTCTTGTCGGATGTACCCTCCTCCGTCTTCACAGCATTCACACGCTGTCTAGGTTATCAGTTACTTGATATTTTCAAGTGAACTGAGGATGTTATGCCTACGGTTCATCTTACAGGAAAGCTCCTCTATCGCCATAGAATGTGGAAACCCACAAAACCAGCCGTGAGTGGGACGTGTCCGTAAACATCCATGAAGCAGAGGGAAGAGTTACCACTGTTGCCTGTCACCGAGGGAGGGCTGTCTTCTGTCACACAAAGGAAACCAGGCCAGAAGGGATATCGGGGACACACATGCAGTAATGAAAGGAAGAGGCAGGAAAGAAATACGCTGTCCGAGGGGGTTCTGTCTGTCTGTCTGTGCTCCTCACAGGTGTCCGGCAGCAGCAGGCGTGCTCTGAGTGGGAAGTGACCTGCAGGAGCGTGACTGTGTCTGCGCGCCTGTTTCATCAGCGCTTAACCCGGGAGCTGTTGCTCCAGGCGCCCTGTACTGACACATGCTCTCTGTTCTCTACCTCAAGCGCTTTTGAGGGCCTGTGCGGATGGAGGTGCCAACCGCCTGTATGACGTCACCGGAGGCGAGCGGGAGAGGTAAGCCTGAGCCCGTGTCCGTGCACCCGTTCTGCTGCCCAGTCCCTTCTCCCTTCCTTCCGAGTGAACAGAAACCGGCTCGGTGACAGCTGCCTGGCCGCGTCGGCTCACACCTCTGCTTTGGATGGTGTTTCTTAGCAGAACCAGGCCGATCACATTCTGATTTTTTAAAAAAAAACCAGCAACAAAAACCCATTCTGCTACTTCAAAAGCCTCAGTAAGGAGCATTATCGAATGTCGATATTTGTGAGGCCTTTGAACATGGACTAAAATAAAACTCCTGATGGTCACTGAGTTGTTATGCAGGTTAAATGAATACAAACTGATCTGTGAACGGAATACATGTTCTGTTGCAGATGTGAGGTTTTGACACTAGTGTTGAGTATAGCTCTGTACTGCAGTTTACTCCTAGTTACTTCTGACTTATGCACACACACTTGTTGTAGGAGATGAATAATTTATTTCTTAATGATTTGTTATCTCTGCTTTCTGGCTTTTCTGATTTTTGCATTGTGAGCTATTTTTAGAAAAAAAGAATACATCAGTGAAAGCAAAATCTAAATCTAGCTCATTATCAACATGTTTATAGTTCAGCCTCTTGGCAAACACAAGAATTATAGACTAGATCTAAGTAGGCTAAGTCTGAAAATAGTTCCCCTTCTATAATCTGTTATTAAATGCAATGCAACGTTTCTAGTTTGAGAAATCCCCCCCCCCCTTGCTGCAAAAAAATCAAGTGAAAATAGTATGATGCAGTATACCACAGGTATGAATTAGATTTAGGTATTTTGAAAGGATGTTAAATACATCGTTATTGCATCAGATTTTTTTTAACATCAGGTTTCTGAAATTGGAGCTCCTTTTTGAGAGCAGCTGGTTGCTCATGAGAGCAGGCCTGTTTCCTTTGAGATCGGGCATGCGATGTCTAGGGACTTCATCAAAGAACACAGCAACAGTAACAGCCCAGGAAACAATCTAAACTCGTAACATTTGGTGCTTTCTTATTTTTTAACTTTATGGATTCCTCTGAATGTATTCGATAAGACCTGACATGGACAGTGTGGGGAAAAATACTCATGTATGTGTTATAAAAAGTGTGGGCCTGCTCATTCAGGGAAAAGCTCGATGCCCACGAGGCTGAGACGGTGGATTGGGTAATGTTGTTTCTGTGTAGCCTGCTTGCTGGTGGCAGTCTAGTACCGAGTACTGTTCCTCTGACAGTAGGTATAACGCATAAACGTAATTACGTAAACAAGAGCTGTGGAATGATGTTCTGCAGTGCTTTCTAATTCCTCCTTGATCATAAGAACCATCTAGAATGCTTGTGAAAAAATGTATATTTCTTATGCTCATTACTTTTATTGGATCGGGCTGGACATTAATAAGAAAGATAACACACAACACTGTAATTCACATTGAAAAGCAAAACAGATGACCGGATTTGGGGAGCGAGTACCAGTCTTTCTGCCAAATTTCAAAATAATCATTTTCAGTATTTCTTAAGACATGTGTAAGTAGTTTTATGGAAGTAAAGAAGATGTTCCATAAGAAAATATACTTTTAGTTGATTTTCTGGTTGTAATAATATATTTGCCATGATTCTTACGTCGATACCTAGGGACTTGGCTGGCCTGAGTCTCCGGCAGGGAGTTGAGAGAAATTAACTGCCTCGCGGGAATTAAATCTTTATAATACATCTTATTAAATCCAGACCCTAACTTGCAAAACTAATTGGATACAGGTGACTGAACATGACTCCTGTCACTGTATTTTTAATTGAAAGACTTCACAGTGAAAAGAGAAGCCAGTATTCATGAGTTTTAAAAGCTAAGTGCAGTCTGTGGACCACTGCTTTGCTGCTTCTTAGTGGTTCATCTATTTAGTGTCCATGTCTACAGTGTAATTCTTATCATATGTAATAAAACAGGCATATCTCGAAAACCATCTCCAGCTGAAGACAAAGTGACATATTTGCACGTTTAGAATGGACGGAGGGCTAGTGTAGACAGTCACCGGGGGGCAGGGTCTGCAGAGGGTGGTCAGTGCTGACTTGCCGTCTGCTCTCTACTGAGGCCGACACTCCACACGTCTTTCAGGAATGCTTGTCTCTTCATCTCAACTCTGAAGATGGCCTCTCTGTTTATCGGTGTGTGTGTGTGTGTGTGTGTGTGTGTGTGTGTGTTTTTAACATTAAGAAGTCCTAAATGTTTTGTTCTTATTGTGAAAAAAATACATGACGATTTGAATATATGTTAGTGAGTTGGGAGAAACAAAAAGAAGAAAATACAAAGTATCTGCTATTTCTTACTAAGTGACAAAGAGTTGCACTGAGTCTACCTGTTGGTTCTACCCTGGGGAAGAACAGAAACATGACTAATTTTTCTTGCTAAAGTGAATGTGAGCTCAACATATGTAAACTCCATCTGGCCTGGAAAATTATCTGGGAATATGGGACACTCAATAAATTTTTGTTAATATTTGATTACAATTGCTCTGTTCTTCTTCCCATAGGTTTTGAGTGACTATGATTAATAACCCTCGTGTTTTGGATAAGGACATGACCTGGGCTCTGAGGGCGGATAGGTTCTGATTTGGATAGTGGTTCAGTGTGTACATCACCCTGAGGCAGGGCGAGGACCAGTCAGGAGAACACAGAACGGGCATCGCCAGAGACAGGTCCTAGCTTTGGCCGTGGACGTGGGACCAAGAGGAAGAAATTTTAGGAAGGCTCAGTCTTTGTACTGGATTCGCCTGCTCTTAATGGACTGTTTTCCTAATACCAGATGTCTGTTTTTAGAAATGTGGGGTAGTAAGGTGAGGCCAATACCCCCAATTTACAGCTTCAACCTGATACTGACGGAAGTCTCATGTTTATATTCTGGTGATCAAAAATTCCTGTGTGGTCTCATAACACCCCCCTCCTGCCTTCTCCCCCGCAGGTAAAACCCACGTCGATGAGAACCAGGGTGATAGAGCATGGCCCCACTTGTCAGAATAACCCCAGGCTACAGAGACGGGGAAAAAATACCAGAGAAGCAGGGTAAAATTTTCTAGGAAAATGTTAGGGAGCAGATTTTTGTTCTCACTTATTTATCATCGATAGGCATTGGAGGGTTGTTTTGATTTTCCAGTGATGATTCTATTGATACTATATTAGATCAGGAAAGTGCAAATTGTCCACACCAAAGAATATTGATAGGTGTTTATTTGTGTGTACCTGGTAAATCATGATGATTCTGGGAGGGTTAAGTCCCCCCCCGCCCCAGCCTGCATTGTTCTCCTCCTGTGCCTGTTATTCCGGGCTCTGCACCTGAACGTTGAGCAGCTCGCTGCATCGCTGCTGGCCGGCGCCTGCCGCAGCAGGCAATACTACGAACACACACACACAGAGAAGTGGAACCATTTCGATGCTGTAGCTCAGTGACTTCACAAAGGGGAGCACGTGAGTGTCACCAGTCCTGAGAGAAACAACGAGAGTGTCACCAGCACTGCAGACCCCCTCACCCTCCCTGCCGTGGCCGTCTCCCCTGACATATTAATGTGAGATTCATTTTGCCTGTTTTGGGACTTTATAAAATAGAATCGTAACATATTGAATTTTGAGCGTATGGACGTTTTGCGGGAACAGAGGACCGTAGCTCTCTGAACCTGCAAGGTCAGGGAAGGTTGTCGCAGGTTCTCCTAGAGCTGCGTCTGCCTGGTGCGGCCGGGGGGGCGTGGCGTCGCGGAGAAGGGGGGCGGCCCAGAGGCACACAAGCCACGAAGCCGGACACAGGGCAAGGAGTTTGGCAATACGGGAGAAATCCTTTATAGTGATCATTTTTTTTAAAAAAAGAATGCCTTTCAAGCGAGGTAAACATTTGTAAACCTCATTCTATGAGAAAGTTAAGGTAAATTGACCTAAATAAAAAATAAATAAAAAAATTAAAGAGATTTAGAATGAGACAGGATCTGTTTAGAATAATCCAGGGGCAGAAATAAGAATGTATCATTTAACTTGATTGATTGATTGATTGATTCATTTATGCAAGCATTTATTAAATCCCTTCCATAGTTAGACGCTTTGATAGTTACTAGATACAATACAGTTTCTGCCCTCAAGAAACTTACAGTGTAATAGAGGTAAAGAGGAAATTAGTGTTCAATGTGATCGATTATAAAGTACATAAGGAGAAAATTCTAGGTCCGCATGATAGGTTCCGTGACAAAGGGAGTCATGGGGGATGGGCAGTTAATCCAGAATGAGGGGGAGTTTGTCTTTGTGTCCTGGATACAATCTAAACTCATGACCTTGAGAATCAGGGTTGGGCTTTATTTTCCAGCCATGCCCGGTTTGCTCCCTGCCTCCTCCCAGACCCTCCTCAGGCTGATCGTCAGTTATACACGGGCACCGCC
This sequence comes from Molossus molossus, assembly GCF_014108415.1. Taxonomy (NCBI): domain Eukaryota; kingdom Metazoa; phylum Chordata; class Mammalia; order Chiroptera; family Molossidae; genus Molossus; species Molossus molossus. Next base: position 104,868,610 of record NW_023425401.1, on the reverse strand, counting down.
GGTAATCCATCCCTGCGGCGGCCATCCATTCTGCCCAGTCAGTGCTCACAGTCCCGTGCCGCACCGCCCCAGGTGGTTTGAGGAGCACCTCCTGGCATTTCCTGTAGAGCCCTGGCCCTGAAGCCTGCTCCCCGAGGGCCCCTTCGAGCTGATGGGAGGTGGTACCTCTCACACTGTACTAACACTTGTAAATCACAGCGTTAGGCTCCTGTCACCTTGATGTAGAACTGCAAAGACTTGTATCCCCGAGTGGGTTGTGAATTTCTGGTCATCTGTGGTCCCTTAACTTTGCGCATCACTTTATAATTATTTACCTTCTCATTTTACCTTGTGATGTAACTATGTGTAGGGGTATCTGAGCTCTGGGTGGTGAACTCCTGCAAGGCAACGATCGTAATTAATCTTCCTAACATGCCTCATCGTATCTGGAACTCTAATGAGCGTCAAGAAGTTATTGAATTGGTGATTTTTTTCATTGATACCTTAGCAAAAATGTCACAAAGACTTAGCTTTTCTTCCCAGCCAGGGATTTCTAAGGTATAATGTCAGCTATTGGAAGTACCTTGAGGTAAAGAAGAAAATTTGGATAATTATATATCTTATTAGTATGTAAAAAGCACAACATGTTATATCTAAAAGGATGACACGTTTTGTCTGAAATCATACATAGGACAAGCCCACTTCGTTTCTGGTGTCGCTGCGTTCTAATTGCTGTCTAAATGAGCCTCTTACCACGGAACCGAGAGTCTTGCTTTTGAAGTCGGTGGTATTTTTAGAGCAACGTGAATATCAGTGCTGAGTGTGAGTGTTGTTTTTTCTTTTAATTGTAACTCAGAGACTCTTAAATTCATCAGCGTAAACAGTCTAAGACACAGCTATGAATTCGGTGTCATCAGTGCCTAGGAGTTTGAAATGGGAGTGAATGTTGTTCTCAGGTCAGTTTTCATGGGGTAATTGATGGATAGCGTTTCTTAAGTGTGGGGTCCTCCAAGAGATTATATAAACATGGCTCTAGTTCGCTTTTGTGTTAATTTAAAGATTGGCTCCCAGCACCGGCTCCCTCAGTTCACAGAGATGACCACTCACCAAGCACGTGGCCACGTGGTGGGCTGAGGCAGGCCTGTGGCGCCCAGACGGAACGCACGATCCATTCTTGGCTTCCTATTCCTCCACTAACGTTCCCACAGAGAAGATTCCACGTGTTCTAGCTTCATATAGTCTTGTAACCACTTTTCAGAGTGATCACATGGGATCACTCTGCCTTTTGAAACTCTACGACGAACTGTGGTCCCCCTAAACCAGTTTCACGATGTAACTGAAATAGCCGTATAATGTGGGCGGCTGACTGTTAAATCCAGCTTCCAGAGACTCGGTCCACGTGCCTGACGCAGGCATCTGGCAGCAGGACTCGGGTGCCCGCTGGAGACATCAGTGCCTTGTGTGTGGGTCTGCACGAGGAGCTCGGAGCGGCTCGGTCTCTGTCCATCGGTCGCAGGGCAGCGGCTCCCAGGGTGGGAAGGGGCAGTGAGAGGCCCCGCCCCACTCGCTAGCTGGTCAGGGCGCAAATCTGGTTCCGTGACCTGAGTCCCTTGAGATGCTGGCAGGGAGCTTCCCTTCCTGGGGCTGCAGTTCCTCATCTCTGATGTTTCCAGGGGAGATCGCTGCCTTGTGAAGTCTTCAGAGAGTCGTGATGAGGGAGCGGATTCTCTGAGCTGGTTGTAAGAGATTTGGAGAAGTGGGTGGATGGAGGGTGGCGTTTCAAAGCTGTAGCATGATGAACAATAGACTAGTCAAATATGCATAGGATGCCATTTCCGGCAAGAGCTGTAAATATTCTTGTCACAGTTAACACTCTGCTTGCAGTGATTGTACAAGTTCTTAGAAAGGTTGTAAGCACTGTGCCTATTGTGGTTGGGACGAAGGAATGGAGTGTTAATGGCTTATCTTATTCTTTCTTGGTTTTTAATTAGCTGGCTCAGGTAGACTTTCATACAGTACAGTGCACCCATTTTTAAGCCTGCAGCTCGGTTAGTTTGAAGTGGTATCCAGTTGTGTGCACCATCACAGTCAGGCTACAGTGTGTCCATCATCCCAGAAAGTTCCTTCCTGTCCCTTTGCAGTCAGTCGGCAGTCAGTCCCCAACTCCCATCCCCCTCAGCCTTCTTGAATGCCATATAGATTGTTGTCTTCTGTGTCTGACTTTTGTCACTTACCAGATGCTTTTGAGATTCATCCATGTTCTTGAACCAGGAATGTGTTCCTTATCAGTGCTGAGCAGTGTCCCCTATTTGGTGCATGATAGTTTTGTTTGCTTATTCAGTGCACTTGGTAGATGATTCTTAAGAATTACCCTTTTGCCCGTCGTGTGGCTCAGTGGTTGGGCGTCAACCTATGCACCAGGAGGTGGGCCCGGTCCCCAGCTGGGGGGCATGCAGGAGGCAGCCAGTCGATGTTCTCTCTCATTGATGTTTCTGTCTCTCCCTCTCCCTTCCTCTCTCTCGTAAAGCAATAAAGAAAATAATTTTTTTTTTAAATTGCCCTTTTACTTGGAACCTGTTATTTATTTTTTTCACATGCTTCTTTGGGAGGAATATTAGTTCTTTTAGTTAGAAACCCCCACCCCCACCCAAAGAATCAGAGTTGTCACTTGAGCCCTAGAGGTTATACAAATAGTGGTAGAAGCTCATATGTAAGGCCTATATTTGCTGTATCTTAGTGACAGTTCTGCATACACTTGCTCAGTACTGTTAGGAATGAGTTGGTGTTCAGTGTCTGAGCAGACATTGTGATCTTGATGACCTCCAATATATGTGGTGACATTTCAGTCTACCCGTGACTATAGTTTTCTCAGTAATTAGATTTAACTAATGTTCAAGCATCTAATGGCATAGTGTAAAAAAAAAAAAAGTACTTTCAGTATGCTTTAAAGTGCAGAGGTGGACTCTTTAGGGGCCATGTTTTTTTGGTCACATTTTTGGGCTGATAGTCAATATATTATTTGATTGCTGTGTTAAAAAGTAAATATTGAGATATATATGTATACATGTGTATATAATTGTGTTTTTAACTAATTTTTCATGTATGTGTAAGTGAACGCACATACAGGCATGCTTGCATGTGCACATTCACACACTCACATTCACACACACACGTGACATTCTTTTGAATTAATAAAGCTATTGTAGTAATTGTAACCTGATGTCTGTAACTGGAAACCTACTTTTACCCACCCCTTATGTGAGGGAAACAAATGTCGACTTTGCTTAAAGAAAACCAAGTGTTTGATTTTAGCTTGACTTGTATAAGCTGACCCTTAAGCAATACTTAGTCACTTGCTTCAGCCAGTTTCTATTAAAAAGGATTTATGCAATGAAATTACTAAAGTCTGTAAGGTCAACATTATTGAGTCTTTAAATCAAAATGATGGAAGGTAAAAATGATTAGCCCATTTAAAAGAAAATTTATACCAGGAGTCTTGGTATTAAAGAACTCTACACAATCAACGGTGAGGACATATTTATCTTGGGTTATTGATTGGAATAGGTCAGTGATATATGGTGATCTATTTTAGTCTGTTGGTTATCAAACGCTGTAAATCAGAGATCTCGAAGTTCCCCAGGCGTAGCTCTGAATCGGTCCATGGTACTGGGGAGGAATGTGTATGCAAAGATGCTGTGTTGGTCAGATCAGGCATGAAGTCCAAATCAGTGTTCAGTGTGAGATCATTTTAAGCAGCTGCAGGAAGTCAGTTTACAGCTAAATTTAATCCGAGGCATGGTTCTTCATGGCTAGCCTGTTTCTAAAGTATGTCTGTGACAAAACCCTCTTCCTCCTACACTGTGAACGAGGTCTTCAGAAGTAAATTACCTGCAGAGGAGTTTTCAGAGAAACCTGGGTCATCTGTCAAAAGTTTTGAGTAACACATGGCCCCTTTAATTGTACTTATTTTTTTTAAATACAATTTAATTGTTTTAGCGTTTGTTAATATGCTTTAGGGGCTGTGTTTTTTTGGTCACATTTTTGGGCTGATAGTCAATTATTATTTGATCTGTGTTAAAAAGTAAATATTGAGATATATATGCACACATGTGTATATAATTGTGTTTTTAACTAATTTTTCATGTATGTTTAAGTGAACATACAGGCATGCTTGCATGTGCACACACACACTCACATTCACACACTCACATTCACACACACATTCACACACACATTCACACTTTCACACACATTCACACACACACACACACACACACACACACCCCTAGATACTTCCTGCATGGTTTTCTTATCATTAAAATTTTGGGTTTGTATCATTGGGTCGAGAGTAAGCAGAACGGCTCCGGCGACAAGATGGGGTATGTGGTTTGCTGACACATTGTGGGACGTGAACTTTGAGTCGAAAGGAGGTGGTGCCTGAGCCAGTTGCGGCCTCTCTGCTGTGCGGGCTCACGTGACAGCTGGGTTCCGTCTAAGCAGCGGCCAGTCCATCAATCCCACGGGTAAGGAGCCAGATGGCATGACACCAAGAGGAGCTCCGGACCAGCCCCTGCAGCTCTGGGTTAGGGGTCTGAGAGTCGAGACTGTTCCCTGAGGACTTCGGTGTTCCCTCGGTAGCCAGAGAGCTCAAGAACGTGCTGAAATAGTCCAGAAAGGTCTTTAAGTACAACAGAAAACACTTGGCCACCCTCAGAAAGAACCATTGTGTGTGTATGTGTATGTATGTGTACATGTCTATGCATGTGTGAATATATGTATGTGTATATATTCAATGCTTAGCTCTGGGCATTATATGTCCTAGAAGTACAAGAGAGCCAGGGAAAGTCAGGGGAAGGGGGCTTGAACGATGAGCAAGAGGACATTAATCTTTCAATGAAAGGAGCTGGAATAAAAAAATCACAGATATTAAAAATGTTGACTTGTTCTCTAAACTATGATTTAGAATCACAATGAACACTCAAGACTCACTCCCTGCTGATTTCTGTAAACACAGGTAGCGACAGTCAGATGCAAATACAAAGACCAACAAAACCGAGAAGTGCGCACAGACACCCACCCACAGGCCTCCCTGGCTGCCAGCGCTGTGCCCGTGCCCAGGACAGGCTGCTGCTGATCACTGTCCTCCGTCCTTGCCCTCACATGCTCCCTCCTGACCCGACACTCTCCGTGATGTCGAACGCCCCGGGTGATGAGCCTTCACCCCCTTTCTTACCGACAGCGAAAGGGAACGGAATGGTTTTCTGCATGCATGCCAGTGATAAAAGTACCTCTCATGCAGTCTGAGAAATTTAATAACACTCCTCTTACATTTTTAAACAGTATATAGTGTATACTTCCTTAGTTTTATGAAAGCTTGTTAATCAAAACATCTTGTATATTTTCCCTGACTTCCTGTTACCATGAAAAAATTTTTCTAAGTAAATTCTTTTAAATCCCACTCTTATGACTCATGATTTTCCTGGGCAGGGGTGGTTGTAATTTGTTTAGGTATCTTTTAAAAAAATTGTTACCCTTAGCCCTGGCCAGTTTGGCTCAGCAGTTGGAGCGTTGGCCTGCGGACCAGAGAGTCCCCAGTTCAGTTCCCGCCAGGGGCACACACCAAAAAAAAAAGAAAAAAGAAAAAAAAAATTGTTATTCTCAATGAAGTAGGATCAGACACGTTTACATTATACAACACAAGACTCTCTTTCCTTGAACCCAAATCTTTGTGACCACTGAGTAAGATAATTTCTTTTCTGATTTGTAATATGTAAAAATATCAAAGTGCAGCTTTGCTTTAAGAACATAATAAGATAACATTTTACAAGATTTCCTTGATTTGTCCTTTCAAGATAAAATTTCTTCAGATTTGGTTATATTATTTAAAAATGTTAAGACAGAAAAAGATGTTTTCTGACTTGAAGCATAGTACTTAAAAAGGTGACCGAAGCTTAAATGCTCAGGACACATTTTTCTGCGTCCGGCTGTCGTCATGTTCCTCATGCAGATGCGCTCCGTCATCACGGGCCTCTCCGCAGGCTCCAGTGCGGCCCGCACGCTGTCCACGAGCAGGTCATCGGCTCCTGGAGAGCAGTTCCCCGCGCCGGGAAGGGAAACGGTGCAGCGTCTGTCCCTGGAGCGTTGATCGGCCAGCGGCAGGAGCACTGTCACGTCATCGTGTTGTCTCCTGGTGCTAGTCCGGTGAGAGGGCTTTCCCGGGGAGCTCCTGCCACGTGGCCTGTGTTCCCCGAAGTGGGAGGAAGAGGGGATGCCACGCGTTGCACTGATGCGTCTAATGCTGTCCATGGGATGGAGCCAGTGAGCGTACAGGTGGCAGAGGCCACCAAAGCCAGAGCTGTTGGACGTGTCTGAGCCACACTGTCCTTATTTGCTCATTTTTAACAAAACAGTGTTCAAGTAATTTGTCATCTAATCATAATTACGAAGAATAACAGTACAAAAATAAATTGAATGAATCAAGTCTATCTTCTTTAGTCTTTATGTCTGTTTGTTTTTACTTATGTATTCCTTGGGATGCAGCAGGGAACAACATGCCTGAGTTCACGGAACTTTCATAAAAATAGGTAATAAGTCAGATGCCTAATTAAAATACAAAGTACATACATCACTGGTGACCAGGACAATAAAGCAGGAGGAGGGGGAGCAGATAAAGGGAGGGGACGCCGCCTTGAGCAGGTGACTCGTGCGTCACGACCTGTGGGAGGTGGAGCAGGAAGCCGCTGGCCCTGCAGAGGGCGGGCCTCCCCCCAAATGCCCCGCCGAGCCCCGAGCCCCGAGCCCCGAGCCCCGCACAGCTGGCTTTGCCTGCTCAGCGGCCGGCCCACGCTTGGCGGTTTTGAACCAGGACTTGTGATTTACAGGCCCGAGGGACGCGAGGCAGAGGGCAGGTGGACACGTTTGCTGACGACGCCAGCAGGTAGACAGGCTGCCTGTAAGCTGGGCCACCTGACCACCCTCCATCCTTCAGCCTCGCTGCCTCAGGCTTGCCATCACCGTTGTCATGGCAACCTGGGAGGGTCCAGGAGAGCAGAGGGAGGGCTGCCACCCCATCGGATGTTTCTCCTGCGTCATATTGTTGATCCCAGCAAGGCATAAGGTGAATGCAATTCGGGTGGTGGGGAATAGACTTGTATTAGCACCTCCTGATGGAAGGATCTGGAAAGTCACACTGTGAAAGAGTATGGATGGGAAGGAGTGTGGATAACTTTGCAAATAATCTATCACACGTAGAGAGAATGAGGGGCAACTTACTAGGGAGAGAGGTGGGGGAGGTAACGGTGGATCTCGTGGGCCATGTGGGGAACACCAAGGGTACCCCGAAAGGGAAAGCGCCAAGGGTTTGAGCAGAGGAGAGAATCCAGGGTGTTACTGAAGTTGTAACGTGGGCGAAGGTAAGAAAGAGCCAGATTCCGAATGCGCCCCAAAAGAAGAGTCTGTGGAGCTTGCCGACCGATGAGTCACGATGGGGAAGCAGGAGTCAGGGATGACGTCCAGGGTTTGGGCGTGCACAGCTGTCCATGAGACGGGACTCTGTGCGAGGAGAGAGCCAGTGGTGCAGGTGCAGTCTGAGTCGCTCATTAAGGACATCTGAGGTGAGGAGTTTGTAGAATATGAGTCTGGAGTTCCCAGGAGACATGAGCTTTAGAACTGTCCCTTTACAGAGGGCATTTAAGGCTGTGCAGCTCAGTAAGACAACCTAGTAAGTGCAGACAGAGAGGAGAGGGCCAGGGACTGAGCTCCGGGCACTCTGTCGTTAAAAAGTCCAAGTGGAGTGTAGGAACTGCCAAGTAGACAGCCCAGTAACCAGAGAGTTACAGGGAAACCGGGAAAACATACTCCTTTAATCAAGCGAAGGAGAGTCAAGAAATAAAGAGTGATCAATTGTGTTAAGTGCTTCTGATGGATAAAATAACAGGGGAGAAGTGACCATTAGATGGAGCAATATGGCAATATGTGGTCTTTGGAGACTGAGAATGTGAAAGCTATGTACATATATAATTATAGAAATATATATATGATGTTTAATGATTATACCAATACATAGAAGATGCTTAAATGTCTTCTCTTTTGTATGATATCTTGTGTCTGTCCCTTTTTTATTTTGTTTCCATTTGAATAAACTATTGATGTCAATTCTCTCGAGCAAAGATAGTCACTCTTTGTATTTCTCTTCAGTGTTTTCTGTTATGCCTTTTACTTTTATTAATGGTATTCGTCACCTAGGCGTTTTATGGTTCAAGGTGACCTACCCCTAAGCCATTATCATCTGATAGATTTTTCCCCGTAAGACAGAATTATTAAGTACTGCAGAGATCTTCCCAGCTCCGGACCCGTCTGCTAAGGTCATGGTTCACACCACACATCCATGTAGAACGGATACAATCCGCAAGATAAAAACAGAAACTAGCAAGGACAGGAAATCCAGTCTGTGCTTTGGCAGGACAGCAGATGCCTTAAGAAATTCTTTTATTGTCATTTTCTTAGGTAAGGTTTTAGTTCCTGCTATGGGGGGAGCGTTGGGGGAAAGAAGGATTTAGAACACTGGCAGCAGACTGGTGAGCTAGGCCGCTTATTGCTCTAGGCTCCGGATCGCTTGGGAGGAGCAACAGCCTCACGGTGGCCCTCGTGGCGGTGAGCTGTCTTCCTGAACGCCGTGTGTCGTGCCTCGCTGACCGCAGAGAGCAGCATGGAGCAGACACCTCACCGGAGCAAGTCCTTGTCTGTGAGCTGACCTTGTACACTTGTTAAGGTGAAGAACTGGCATGACCCGGGTATGTGCTGTGGGTCTCTCTTGTGTTTGTCAATAAGAAAAGATGCAACGTTCCACTCCACACTGTTAGGCTTAGCATAGTTCACAATATCCACAGGATGCCTGACACCATCCCCCTCACCGCCTCCTTCTGGGAAAATAGCCCCATAGTGACAGTCTCCTCATCCCTTATCAATGGAAACAGCTTTTATTTGTTTTTTTAATGTTTTTTCAATCCTCACCCGAGGACATTTTTCCATTTTTTGTTCAGATAGAGTGGGAGGGAGAGAGAGAAACATCGACGTGAAAGAGACATTGAGTGGCTCCCACCCACATGACCCAACCAGGGCCGGGGACAATCTGCACCCGAGGTACGTGCCCTTAGCGGGAACCGAACCCAGGTCTCTCCGGACCGCAGGCCGACGCTCTAACCGCTGAGCCAAACCGGCCAGGGCTATAAACAGCTTTTATTCATTCACTTTCACTCTTTCTTTCATGCTTATACAGGTATTTAAGTATCTTTTGACACCTTTATTATGTTTAGAGACTTATGAAAACAGTTGAACTCATTATCTATAAACACAGTCAAAATGTGGTAGTGCCTTTTTTACTTATTACATTTTTCTTTTGCTGTTTTTATCCCTTAATTACGTAAGGCAGTTTTACACAGAATGTTAGCCCAAACACTTGAGTGATTAATTCCTACCTTCTTTAGACCGTGTGCCATTACTTTCTTGTATTTCTAGTTATAGCCTTTTAACAGTGTTCTGTATGTCCACCTAACATAGTTCTTTAATCAAAATTTCTTTCATCAAAATCCTATCCTTCCTCAGCAACTAGCACAAACGTTTCTTTTTTTCTGCCTCAGTGATACCTTTCTAAAATATACAGTTTGACCAGATTAGCACGGATTAGCAGGGGGATCATGCATTTCTGTGGAGAACTTTCTCCATGAGAAACTCATTGCGTTTCATGCATTCGTATCTGTGAGAGGCTGTTAAAGAACAAAGACTGGGCTGCCTGTGTTTGGATTTCGGTTCTAACTCTTGTTACCCTGTAGACTCGGGTAAGATTCTTAGTGTAGTAACAACTGCTCTTCTAACCGGCAGCTTAGATCATGTTCTCTGTGTGCCAGGCATTCCTGAAGTGCTCACATACACCAGCTCTTAACCCTCACACCCTCTCCAGATTGTCCTTTTACACACGAAGGAACGAGGCTGAGAAAGGTGAAATGATTCGGACAAGCCAGGGAGTAGGGAGACAGGCCTCGTAGTAATTTCTTAATAAAGGTTTCTTTGCTCATTCTTCTTTTCCACTCTCCTCCTCCCCTTCCTCCTCTCTCCTGGCCTTTCCCTTCCTTTCACCATCTCCACCTCCTCCTCTCTCCTTCCCTCTTCCTCCTTCCTCCCTTCCTTCCCATGCTCCCCCGCCCTCTTCCCTCTCTCCTGCTCTCTTCTCTTTCCTTCACCCTTCATCCCTCCCCAGCCTCCTCCTCCTCTTCCCCGCTCAGCTGTTTCATTGTCAGCCTCTGTGTGCTGGGTGCTCTGGAAACACCAACATCAGTCCGAGGTCCTTTCCGAAGAACCTACAGTGCAGTAGGAGCTAAAAGACATTTGCAGAATTGCCTAGCATGTCATGGAAAGTTCTAGATTTAGTGCTATAGACGTTCTAAGGGATCGATGTTTTTTTCTGTGGGAGCAAGGAAGGCCCTGCGGAGGGCTCTGCCTCCTCACCGCTATCAGGAAATGACTTAGGAAAGAGCAGTTGAGTTCTAGCACATCCTGTTCAGGCATGCTCTCTAAATGCATCAGCCTCCCTCTTGATCCCTGCAGGTAACAGTGCTTACATCTCATTCACTAATGTCAGCCCTTTTTGAACTCGTATTTCGTCTAGTGTGCGTGGCAAGTGCTGTAAGACCCGATGTAAATATCAGGGAGCCTATACTGTTTACGGAGCATTTGGAACTGCCTTCGGTGGTAATGAGCCCGTGCCAGTGCACGGAGGGTGCCAGGAAGGGGGTGCTGGTCTGATCTACGCCAGCAGGGGACAGAAATGCTGTCAGCGGTGACACAAATCCACATGCCCTTAGCTGCTATGCGTAGTCAGTCCCCACCAAGTTCTGAAAAGTGATCTTCCCGTGTTAACTGTCTTTTATGTCATAACATAGTTCTTCTATGTCTGTGCAGTGTCATCCTTGATACCTAGGTACCTCCTCAGGATGCCTGGTACCATGGCAACAGGTGCCTCAGGAAGTGAGAGATGGGCTTCTAAGGGCGGGTCCGAAAGTACATTTCAGGAAGTTTCCAAACCAGGGCAGTGTTTGATGAAAGTTATCGTCTGTGTACCAGGCGTATTTTGCACATGAGTCTCCTTAGAAATCAGCGTCCTGGCTCATTTCTAATGCGTAAATGTCGTAGTAGAGAAAAGTATGATACAAGTTAGCCGAAGTTAGTTGTCTTTCATCTACAGTCTTTTTCCTGTTAATGTTTCATATGAAAACACAAGTGAATTTACATGATCGCTTTTCTGCATTATTCACAGTGTAAGTTAAAGAGAGATCTCACTCTCTTTAAAGTGATATATTGTAAGAGGACATTTAGCTGCCTGTGTGGGTGAGTTTTTATTTTTCATTTTTATTGTCAAAATCAGTATCGTATTTGGGAACCGCCAAATGGATTCTGGACATCGGAGGGACCGCAGTTTGCAGAGCCATAGAGTCAGTCTTACAGGAGGTGTGGGGTTCAGCCGCACAAACCCGAGTCCTGGGTTTAAATGTCCGCCTCGCCGTGGAAGGAGGTCGGGTACTGGCCAGGCAGACAAATCGCACTTGGCTTCTTGGACCTCAGCTCCTCACGAAGGACGACGAGGATGTTGGAGGGTGACGCGTTCAGACCCTCCAGCACTGCCTCAGTCCTTGTGGGCTGCTGTAGAGAGTACCGTCGACTGAGAGGCTTATGAACAGCAGCACTCACTTCTCACCGTTCTGGAAGTTGGGATGTCGAGGTCAAGGAGCCAATGCATCCTGTGTCAGGTGAGGGCCCGCCTCCCGGGGCACGGACCGCGGTCCTCCCGTGTCCTCAGCTGTTTCGTCAGGGCACTAATCCCGTTCGTGAGGGTTGTACCCGCCTGCCCTGACCACCTCCCGAATGCTGTACCTGGAGTAACATCACAGTAGGGTTAGGGTTTCGGCGTAGGAATGGGGGGAGGGCACAGACCTGCAGACCACAGGGAGCACGCTATCCTGTGACCCATACGAGGTGTCATCTGGTTCTGGTTGAATATTGGTAGGTGGAGGCATTTTATAGAAACCAGAAAAGAGCAGTAAATGTTTGCGACAGGAGAAGAAAAGAACTCATAGTCTGTTTTCAGTCCTAATGGGGTAGGATGTAAGGTTTCACCTTAGTAAGTATGCGATGAAATTGAAAGTAAGAGATGGATGGCAAGGGCATTTTGAGGAGAGACGTGCATGGGAAATGCTGAAACCAGCAAAGCCATTTAGAAACCTAGGTGCTTTGCTCCCCCATCCCGCCTCATTCTGGAGTAAACCTTTGTCCTGGCGTGGGGTCGATGTTTAGCAAATATTTCTGGAATCAATTAATATAAAACTTTTCTTAATGACCCCAAATTGAAACAAGTAGTCCCTGTTGGCTAACAGAAAATACAGACTGAGCAGCCGGTGCTGCACAGCCGGAGCGGAGCCTCCTCTCCCGTCTGTCCCAGGAAGACGCAGCCCAGGAAGAGCGGGTCCCGCCCAGGTGGCTTGGACCAGGTCAGAGCAGCGACTCCGACCTTTCCCACGGCACGGCGCACACGCTCACCATAAAGCTCTGCGGAACACCAGAGTACGCTGTTTCTGCCGGTCTGACCGAAAAACAGCTAGGATTTTGAGTCATTCACATGAGACAGGTGTTGGCTGTTGTCATTTTTTAATTTTATCTGACAATCTACGGGAAAAGGGGTCAGTGCCCCGGACTAAATAGTCAGGTGTTGCCTGTTTTAAACATTCTTGCAGCTCACCAGTTGAAAATCGCTGGGTTAGACCTAAGAAGTAGTATTTCCAATTGAGTTAAGAACTTGAAAACATGCAAAAAAACAAAACAAAACAATGTTTGTATTGGGTTTTTCATGTTTTTCATATTCCGCATCAGTAAAAGTTTTTCTCAGACCCAGATAGTCTCCTGTAGGTTGGCTTTTATGAGCTAGAGATGTCTCCAAGTTTGGGGCTTTATCTGTTTCTAATGTAACACCCAGGGAGATAACGTCCCCATCTCCCTTTAACAAGAAACCTGGACCATTGTGTGACAACTTGGACCTCTTGAGAAGACAGACAGAAGTTTCATTATTCTTTCGAATTCAAACAATTAACTAGATAAATGGCTGCAGATCTCATGTCGCGGCAGGTGCACAGTAGAAATTTCTGGAAGACATGAATGCAAACAGTCCCTTCTTTTCCTCGTCTACCTCTAGGGGCCCTGGAGGCTAGAGCTGTTTGCAGGAGCCTGAGAACTCTAGGAACGTTTTGTGTTTTCATAATTAGGTGTTTTAGGTGGGAAAGAGTTCTACCAGGTTGTGTGGTGTGTTATGTAAAAAACATAGAGTGGCTTATATAGACAGAGGAAGGCAACATCTCTGAAATGAGTTCTGAGAAAATATAAATGGTGGAGGAGAGAAATAAGATCAGTGTGATAGAATTAGAAACATCCACTTTTGGGAAGCCTCTCTCTGTATTTAGTAACTGTGACGTTTGTAGTATTTCACACTATCGAGAAGATCCTGTTTCTAGAAATACACCAAGAGGGTATTTGAGAAGAGTCTTTGAACCGACTCCTGCTCTGAAAAGAATCCCCCCCCCCCATCATTTGTTCCGTTCAAATGTGTTGAGCGTCTGAACTTCCGCGAGAGCATGCTACTGAAGGTTGGGATATATGCAGAAGGTCATATACAAAAGTGAGTCTGTTTTAGGGTTGTTGACCTGGTGTTTTGAGAAACAATGATCTTCTTTTATCTTGGGTGTTTCTGAAGCTTGATGAAGACTGGCAGTGTGACTGAGTTGGTGCATGAGTTGGTTGTGTTCGGTCCCCCCGTCACACCACATTGTCACCAGAATGTGAGTGTGGCATCCCATTCTCTGTAAAATTAGATTGTTTCCTTTTTCTTCTGAGTACAGTAGTTCTCTCTGGTCCTGATAACCCCAGTCTTAAAGTGAACAAGTAAGCAGTCTTCACTGGTTGGCTCACGGAGAACTCTTGTTTCAGCTTCTTGCCTGAATTCATCAATGGAGACTTTGACTCTATTAGACCTGAAGTTAGAGACTACTATGCTGCTAAGGTAAGCCATAACACTTTATATTTAAAACAGTTCTCATGATTGCTTTTCCTGTGTTCTTTCTTGTGTTCTTGGTGTATATGTAGAGATGGGGAAACTAAATGGTTATTTTTTTTAAATGTTATAGCAATTGTAATACACATTCAAATAGACATTTAGAAAATGACAAGTAAAAATATGGTCTTAGAAATTCAGTCACCATCAGAAAAGCATTAATGATTAGTACTTGAAGCACATATATTGTAAATAGGTTTATAGTTTATGGGATAATTTAATAATACACTATTATTTATATTCGTTACATATTTTTCATAAGTCACTTTTAATTTATTTAATGAGTGTGCTATATTTCACTTCACCAGTTCCTAATTGATTTACATTTGTGTCATTTTTTTTGCATTGTAAACTAATAAAAACATCTTTGTAAATGAAATTTTATAAAAATGAATAATTATGGGACCATTTTTTTCTTTAATATTTAGTTTTTGAAACTATTATTACCCTGTTCTGAATAAACCTATTTATTTTATTCAGTTTATAAATTATTTAGTTTCTAGAAACGATTATTTAGTTTTTCGAAACTATCATTACCCTGTTCTGAATAAAAGTATTCATTACAACTTGCAATTAACAAGAACATACAGCTTAAGGTGTTTACATTGTTACTGCTCTTGTGAAAGTCTTCCCAGGATCCTTGCCAATAAAAAAAGAACATGCAATGATCTCATTGAGAATGATGGAAGACGCGCAGGAGTATTATAGGATCAATTATTCAAGCTTTCACTGGCTTTAGGAGACAATGCTGAGTTTTAAAAGTAAAAATTATAGTGTCAGCAATTCCAGCCACAATACCATCATCTGTGTTATTCTGAACTGGCATTTGGAAATTACACATATTTTAAAAAAGAACAGCAGTTACTGAAATATTAAAACTTTAAATTCTTTATAAGGCTTGGGATGGATGAGATGAAATCAAAAAGAAGAAAAAGGAAACCTTTTACAGGAAGGGAGGGAGGGAAAGAAAAGAAAAAGGAAAACCTGATTCGGGGTGGAGAGACCAAGATGCCAGGTTTATAAAGTACAGGCTGCCTGATGCAAACCCGGGCGGCCAGTGGATGCCGCCCCGGGCACATCCCATCTGCCCACCGCCGACCAGCCCTGCCATCAGCAAACGCAGACCGTTCCCCAGTCAGTGTTTGATATTCATGCTCGATTACTTGAACACGGCGTGTTCCTGTGCATTCCCCACAGCCTCCCTTCTCATTAACTCCACGCCTCCCCCTCACCGGGACGGGAGCCCTCAGCCTTGCTGACAACGCAGTTTTACAAATTCACAGACGTCGCTCATATTTCGGGAGGGCACAAACCGCGGGCGGGGCAGCGACCAGCAGACTCAGAAAGCAGCGGAGGAGCCGGCCAGGTGTGACTTTCTCCTCCTCTCCAAGTGCTGCCGGCTGCCCACACTGGTCGTGGGGACGCATCCCTCCTGTCCCAGATGAGGAAGTGACAGGGAATCAGGGGAAACCAGCTTTTTAATGTCAAATGCAGCAGAGTGGCATCAGGGATAAAAGCACATTTTGATTTAATACCTTTTGATGAGTTTCTCTTACATTTTCTGCTTTCTTTTTTTTTTTTTTAACCTCAAAGGTTAATTTACATTTGCTAAGGTTTAGTTTGGAAAGTAAGTGTAGCTGCATCATCGTGTCGCTCTTGCACCGTCGTGAGATGCTGTGGTGTGGTCCAGTCTTCTGTGTGGAGGAGAGCTAACTGCTTCTGAGCTTCCCCGAGCTCCCTGAAAGGCATCGGCGATGTCTTTGATAGACTCAGGTGCTCTGGGTAGGTCACAGGGAATGTTTTTCTACAGTTTTAATAATGATGATAATGACGACAAGTTAATGCGGCATTACACTCACTTCGGATAAGCCATTATCTCCAATTGACGCAGTCTTTAAGCTGCTCTGGTACAAATTAAAGGTTATCTTCACTCTCAGATGCACTCTTAGTTTTTCTTTCTCACCTGGTCTGGGTTTCAGTGAAGCTGAAATGGGGGCTCTAATGAAGAAAGTAAAAAAAAAAAAAAAATCAAAAATGCTAAAGATTTGTTGAAAACCATTAAATTATAAAGTAGATTTCGTAGCTAACATTTTTCATACAACTTTTTTCTCCCCAATAGATATGTCTTTGACTCACAGAAAAAAAAAAAATCCAGGTTTATATGACTATCCCAAATTTTAAATTGGTTTGCCTGCTTCATTTCTGAGGACACTAAAATATAAAGCATTTGATTTGTCAGCTTTTAAACAGAATACTTGATTACTCCAGATCTTGCTGTCTGTGGTACAGGTGACCCTTGAATAGTGCGGGGGTTATGGGCACTGATGCTGTGCATAGTCAAAAATCCACCTGTCACTTCTTACTCCCCCAAAACTTGACTACTAATAGCCAACTGTGACCAGAAACCTTTAACACCTGTTTTGTATGCAATATGCATTATATACTGTATTCTTACAATAAAGAAAGCAAGAGGAAAGAAAATCATAAGAGAAAATACATTTACAGTCCTGTACTGTATTTACTGAGACTAAGTTTACATCTTCTGTTTACAAGATGAATCCTGCCTCTGTTGGTACCTACATCAGTATTTTCTTATATGATACAAAACACTGTAGGTGTTATGCATATTACTAACACTAGACATAAACAATGAAAAGATAATGTGAAAAAGAAATTGACATTTACTGGTAGGTATGACAGTTCTTGCATTGTTTCCTGAGAACTTTGGAAGAAACTGTAATATCTCCTGTAACTCCTGATTCTTTTACTGTCGTCTAGCCTGCGGGGTCTTCGCTGGACTCCGGGGAAAAGCATGCTGCCTTAGTATTTAGGTTAAGGAACTAGTTGGCAGTATTTAACGAACGTCTTAAAACATCACAGAAAAACAAGTTTTTCCCCCATATATGTAGGTGTATAGGATAGAAGATAAAATATATGTTATGAATATGATAAAATGTAAAATAACTTAAAGTATTATTTAGCCCAATTCCCTGATGAGGAAGCGGAGGCTGGTGAAGCTCAGTGACTTGAAGAAATGAGTGGAGCTGGTAAGAGACAGCTCTTGGGTCCAACATTCATGTTTTTATAACTTTTTTCTACCTGGGATTCAGTTGTTACTACTACTTGTCAACAGATCACATCAGGCCTCTTGGGCAGGACTCGTTTGCGTGAGGTGTTTAGCATCCCTGGGAATGAATGTCAGTGTCACCGTCAATGTGAAAATAGTCCATTAATAACCAAACCCGCTGCCTTTCCTTTTACCCCCAGTCTGAAGCGGCAGGTGTAGGGGTGCAGTACTTGGGCCAGACCAAGAGTGACAAACTGACACATTTTTATATTACGTGAACACTCTATAGGACGGAGGATTGAGCCAGACAGAACACTAAGAACCCAGGTGGCCTGGTGACAGAAAGCTAGCAAGGGTACAGGTGGCCTGGAAGACAGGGTGTCTTCCTTTGTGCTACCAGGGAGACTCTGGCGTTCCAGAAAGTGTGGCCATCAGACAAGGCCGTGTTCCAGACCAGGGTGAAAGTAAGCCTAGCCGTAAGTCAGGAACAGGACCTGCGATCTGAGTGCGTCCTGCCAAGTCAGGAAGAGCACAGCACGGTGCAGGACAGTGGCCAGAGTACGGGGACCTGGTGTGGGCCAAAGACCCTGACAAAGTTGCAGTTTCCAAAGCAAGACGACTGAAGAGAGACCTGGGAGCCTCGCTCAAAGGGGGGCACGAGAGGAGCAGAAGGGCTGAGCGGTGCCCGGCCAGACACACGACGTCTGGGCCACCGGCCCTTTCTCGCCCCGTCCTGCCGGACACAAGACGTCTGGGCCACCGGGCCTTTCTCGCCCCGTCCTGCCGGACACAAGACGTCTGGGCCACCGGGCCTTTCTCGCCCCGTCCTGCCGGACACACGACGTCTGGGCCACCGGGCCTTTCCAGCCCCGTTCGGCCGGACACACGACGTCTGGGCCACCGGGCCTTTCCAGCCCCGTTCGGCCGGACACACGACGTCTGGGCCACCGGGCCTTTCTCGCCCCGTCCTGCCGGACACACGGCGTCTGGGCCACCGGGCCTTTCTCGCCCCATCCTGCCGGACACACGACGTCTGGGCCACCGGGCCTTTCCAGCCCCGTCCTGCCGGACACACGGCGTCTGGGCCACCGGGCCTTTCTCGCCCCGTCCTGCCGGACACACGGCGTCTGGGCCACCGGGCCTTTCCATCCCTGTCCGCTTTAGGGTGGACAGAGAGGTCCAGGCCCATCCCTTTCGGATAAGGACAGAGACCCTTATCTCTCATTACATCTTTCTCAGAATTGGGAAAGAGGAGATATTTTTTTAGGCAAACACATGAATTAGCGAAGAATGTCTGCTGTGGAATCAGTGTTCTTGACGATGTTTCCCCACGTCCCTCTCACGGCGGCCTGGCCCTGCCCCGGTTTCTGAAGACTGTTCTTGATAGGTGAGGGCGGTATGTCTAACTTCCTTAATCCGTGCTCCCTGGGTAAGTACAAGATGCTGCAACTGTTACATACAATGGCAGGAAATTGCTCACCCTTTACATCTCATAGTAATGGCTGGCACTTTTGTTGTTGTTAATCCTCACCCGAGGATATTTTCCCACTGATTTTTTTTTTTTTTTTTTTTTAGATAGAGTATAAAGGAGGGAGGGAGAGAGAGAGAGAGAAACATTGGTGTGAGACACAGCAATTGGTTGCCTCCCGCATGACCTGCAACCCAGGCACGTGCCCTTGACTGGAACCGAACCCACAACCTTTTAGTCCATGGGCGGACACTCTAACCATTGAGCAAACTGGCCAGGACATGACTGTCACTTTTATAAAGGTGTTTCCTTGACATTTTAGGAGACTGAAGATTTGAATTGAATATAACTTCTTCCAGTCAGAATAATAGGAAATTGGCTTCTCGTTTGACATTTGAATAGAATGTCTGATTTTTAAATAAATGGACTACTGATATGAAGCAGGAAATGCTTGTATTTTAGTTCTAACTTAAAAACACAGATTTTCAAATGGTGGGGATGGGAGGTGTAGGTCAACTTAGTTCTCAGGCAGAGATGTCAAATAATTAATGCTTAGTTTTGGCCATTAGTAAGGTGCATTTTAGTTTTTATAAATAGTAAAGTGATTATGGTTTCTTGAACGACCTATGCAAATTATTTTTTGAGTTGTTAGTTTACATGCATGGAAGTCTTGCCAAGACATGAGATTAAATCACGTGCATAGCCCTGGCTTTCTCATGCACTTGTAATAACGATTAAAGAACGTTATGTGTGCAGAAGCACTCCGGAAGCACTGAAGAGCCATTTTAACATACGGTGGGAGTGTCTCGTTCTACCTTCTAAAATTGTTTACTTAGAGCTTTTTAATGACTTCTCAGTCACATTGCTTTTAAAAGGATGTCTAGTCAGTTCATATCTGTAAGTGTACAATATGTGAACCTAGATTTAATTCATAAGCATACTCACTTAAAATATCCTTTTGAGTTTGCTAATGCCTCGGGTTCAGTTCTATTTAAATGTCACAGAATCTCCTTAGGTGATTTTAATCTGCAGTTAAAAACATCTGCATTGATCCAGCTAATCTCATAAATCTTACTGTTTTCTACTTTTTAGCTGTGTGTCTTTCCCAGTTCTGTCCAGCCAAATGCCAACGACTTTTCGACATGGTGAAAGTAATAAATTAAGAGAAAATGGAAAACTGGACCATTAGAAAGTGTAAAAATGTTAGCAAGTTGGACTCCTGTGCCGGAGGAAGCTATGTAGCATGTATAAAGCTCAGCTTCGTTTGTGAATATCTTTCTTTAAAACACCTAAACCACCACCCCGAGAGTGCAGTAATCTGTAGGCATAAGCACTAGGTGACTCAGCGTGGCCGAGATGTCAAGCAGTCATAGGCAGTTTCCCTTGACAGCCGAGTGACAGGCGCTTCACGTTATCTTCTCAAACTGGTCGGCTCACCCTTATTAGCATCTCACCGAGGGGGTGAGGAGACAGGTGGGGACACATGGGAGACAGTCACTTGAATATACCTTAATGCTTATGCTTGCTTCTATCTCAGTTCTTTCAAATGGACTTCATTTTATAGCGCCTGTATTTTTCGAAGCCTGTTTTGTTTGAATTTCTCACATGCGTGAGGCATTGAAAAGCGAGAGCCTGTGCCCTGACATTTTAAGAACTCAGGAGGACCTCCTTGGCACCTGCCTGCCTCTCCTTGGTCCTCCTCCAGGGCCACTGTGATGGTCACTGTCCTCATCCATCAGGCTCCTGGACCCTGCTTGATGCTCCCCCTCCCAGTGCCGCCTGGAGCTGCTGGGTGTACTCCCTCCTTTGTACTTGCTCGTGGAGCTTGATATAGACGGTCAGAAGTCCCCTCCTTATCCCGTCAATACGTGATCCCCTGCAGCCTGAGTTCCTGGTCCTCACTCTCCCTGGCACCCCTCGTAGCTGGGCTCTGCCCAACGTTTACAGCAGGCTAGTGTCTCATCCTGATGTTAGAGGCAGAGCAGCAAAGCACAGGGGCCACGGTTCTTGGAATAGAAAGATTCTGTGATCAGACGAGTTGTGAAATTTGACCTAAGTGCCTCTTTTGGAAATTCACTGAGCACGATATCATTTTAAGTAAGTCTGCCCCAAATCTAATTTTGTTTACCTTGGTATTTCTCAAGTGAATTTGACCATACAACACTCTCCTTTCTTCTTCTTCTTCTTCTTCTTCTTCTTCTTCTTCTTCTTCTTCTTCTTCTTTCCTTCCTCTGTCATCTTTTCTTTTTTAATCTTCATCTAAGAACATGTTTCCATTGATTTTTTTTTTTTTTAGAAAGGAAGGGAGGGAGAGAGAGAGAGAGAGAGAGAGAGAGAAACATCTATGTGAGAAAGAAAGAAACCTCAATCAGTTGCCTCCCTTACACGCCTGGACTGGGGATTGAACCCACAACCTCCTGGTGCATCGGACGGCACTCCAGCCCACGGCACCGCCTGGTCAAGGCACAGCTGTCTTCTTCACCCTCCAGCACCCGATGCAGTTTATTGGTTCCAGCTCAGCTAAAGTGTATTTGGATGCTCAGAAGCTTGTTTTACTGTTTCAAAAAGTTTTCAAAAATCCATATAGGTTTTCTGTGTTTAAAAGCTGGTAAGAAAAAATAATCTATACAACCTTGAAAATAATAATAGCCAACCATTTTTTAAAAGAGCTTACAATGGGCCAAACATTCTATGTGTACTGTTCTTCATACACTCACTACCCTTGCCACCAGCTTCATGAGGTTAGAAGTCTGGCTGCCTTTGACAGGGCAGGGCGTACAGCCAGCCCGGCCCAAGCTTGCGGGCTGGGAACGCTTGGAGTGGGAGCCACGCAGGTTTTTCTGAACACGGTGCGGGAATCCTCGGGACTAACGGAGGGGTTTCTCTCGGTGCAGAGCGAGGACCAGCTTCACATGCTGAGGGAATTCTGGGGCCTCCTTTGCTCTGCATCAGCGTTTAACTTGTCCTCTGCTTCTACTCAGTTCTGAGTAATTGTGCAGCGACCCCCACACGGGCAGCCTTCAGCGTCCCCTCCCCCACCCGCCCCCCTCCTGGGGGACGGTAGAGAGCCCCGCGGAGCTGGCTCTACCTTGACGGGTGCAGTGACCTGGGAGGACCAGCGCCCACACGCGGCCGACCTCGGGAGCATTGCAGAACAGCTTACTGAAGCATGTAGCCAAGGAAGAATCTCGTTCGCTCTTTGTTTGGGGGGGCCCCAAGACAACCCCCGAGCTGGGTGATCCTCCAGGAGGACTCGGGGACTGCGGAGGCTCGCTGCCCAGGGAGTGAAAGCAGAGCCAGCCAGGGGAGGAGACTTGCTCCTTCCTTAGTAGAAGCGGGGACTCCCCGTTTGAAATGCTGTCGTTTCATTCAGCGCCACTTGGGACGGAAGAGCTGCCTCTTGCACCCGGGCCGTGAGGGTCCCACCAGACTGGACTGTCCTGTGCTTGGGGCAGGGTGGAGAACTGCCCCACGGGTCCCTCGGCGTCTCCTGTTCTTCCGTGCACTGGCAGGGGTTCGAGTTTCTCAGGTGGCATTCTTGCTGGAGGAACGGCTCTCGGGAGGCTGGCATTTGATGATTTAAAAGCATCTTTTTAGTTCGAAGAGTAGAAGTTCTCGGAGGCCGGGGAGCAGACCTGAGGCAGCAGCGCAGCGCGGGGTGGGGATGGGCTCCGGTTCCCTGTCCCGGGGGAAGGGGCCCTCAGCGCTGTCGGGAACACGGAGCACTTGGGTCCAGTGTTCTCACCTGACGATCCGGAGCAGTTCGAGGAGAGGCCGGCTCCCTGGGATCTGTGACTTCGTTACCGAGTCTGCCGCGTCTTGCTCTGTCGGCTGCATTTCAATCTGACAGCAGTTCCTTATGACAGAGTCCCGGTCAGGTCAGTTTAACGAGTGGTTGTGGAAGGTCCTTATTAAAAATTTAATATAGCCCTGGCCGGTTTGGCTCAGCGGTTAGAGCGTCGACCTGCGGTCCGGAGAGACCCGGGTTCGGTTCCCGCTAAGGGCACGTACCTCAGTTGCAGTTTGTCCCCGGCCCTGGTCGGTTGTGCGGGTGGCAACCACTCGATGTGTCCTTTTCACATCGATGTTTCTCTCTGTCTCTCTCTGTTCCTCTCTCTCCCTCCCACTCTACCTGAATAAAAAAAAAAAAATTTAATATATACTCTTGAGTATATCTCCTCAACATATTTTAAAGTGTATGTCGTGCTTGTATACAAGAATAAAAGCAACTTCAGCAGTGAAGAGAGGATGATAAAGCGAGTGGGAGCTACATTTTTCTGACTCAGTAAAACTCTTATTGTTGCTTATTTACAAAAAACAAAAATCCATGTCTATATTCTAATGTCATGGGGTAGTAAGTTATATTTCATGTTTTCAGAATTCCTTGAAAGATGGTATTTGGTAGTTTCTCGTCTCCTCTTTGCCCTGCTGATTGGCACCTGTTTCCCTCCCGGAAATGTCCGTTTCTTTGGCACTGTTCTCTAGCGTCTAAGTTATCATCCCCGCTTCACACGACTCCAAAGCCTTCATGACTCTCGTCCCTCCCTCACCGGTGGAAGACATCTTTCCCTGAACAGAACTGATTTCCGTTTGCTGTTAAGAGGCAATTAATTAGTTCACAGCAACAAATTCACGATGAGCCCTGGCCAGGTAACTCAGTTGGTTAGAGCATAGTTCTGATACGTCAAGGTTGTGGGTTTGATCCCCAGTCAGGGCACATACAGGAATCAGCCAGTGAGTGTGTAAGTAAGTGGAACAACAACTTGATGTTTCTCTCTCTCTCCCCCTCTCTCCCTTTCCTTCCCCTCTCTCTAAAAAAAAAATTTTTAAAGAAATTCATAATGAATTATCTTCCCTACTGTTGGTTAACTCTCCACCCTCATGTATCACCAATAGGAATATAATATACATTTTTGCAGCCTTCCTAGAGAGCACTCTGGCAATATCTGTTAAGGAGAGAGATATATATATAAAATTTTCCAAGCAACTTTATTCCTAGAATTCAATTCTAAGAAAATAACCAAAAAGAAACAATTGTACAGAGATGTTGATCACCATAGTATGTCTAATAGTGGAGAAGAGATCAATTACGTCCTAGATGCAGCGGTAAATACAGGGGTAATACAGTGAACTGGCAAGGCCGCAGCAGGAGAGAGGGCTGGTCCCTACTGACCATCGCCCATCTCAGGTGCGGTCACAGCCCGGGGCTTTCGGAGCCTCTGGCTCCCGACTGGAGTCAGGCAGGAGTCATGTCTGCCCAAGAACTAAAGGATTTTCAGGTAGTGAAACGGGAGAAAACAAACTGCCTAAGAGTTCAGCATAATTACAAAGGCATTTTTCTGCTTCCACCTTCCAAAGTACGGCAAGTTGAATTAAGCAGGGTTGAGTACAAAGCATGTTAGGTTAAGAGTGTGGGCTTCCCATACAGTGTCCTCACCAGCTGTGTGACTTTGGGCCAGGTATTTAATCTCTCCTTCCATCTGCGTATGCAAATATGTCATCATTCCATTTACCTCATACAGCTACTGCGGGATTCAAGAACATAATTCGTATAAAATGACTAATATCGCATATGACACCAAGGGTGCTCAGATATCAGATTATTAATGTTATTAATTTAGTGAAGAAGATAATTATCAACCAAGCATAATTTTAAGGTTCTGATTTTCAGATTAGATACTTTTAACATTACCTGATTTTTCAGAGAATTGGATTATATTTTCTGAGGAAAGTCCTAGTCCATTTTATAACTCTATACATTGTATTATGCTAGGTGAGAAGCTATACGTAAGTCACTCCAAATAAAATTTTTAAATTGGTGTGCATGGTACCTAAGAGGAAATAACACTTCTGAATCCTTAACCTTATAAATGTAGTCCATGAAGTTACAGTAGACGTCTCAGAGCCCCGTAAAAGTCGGATGGGCACTGAAGGACTTAACCTGGAGTGAATACGCTAGTAGCAATTTGGGAACACTTTCACCAGATTTAACTTCTTCCCTCCTGTTTTAAGGAGGACCTGTCTCTCTCTGAATACAGTGCATTAAATAACAATTGATGTGTTCTCATTTTTTTCAAAGGACCTGTTTTCTTTCCCATTAAAGAGTATCACAAGAGACAGCATAGTATAACATGATAGGTCTTGTGTGCGTTATATGTAAAAACTCATTAACATAAGTTAGTTAAGTTATTATTGGCAAACAGTCAAATAAGTGATCGAGAATGACAGGCTAAAGGTTTTTGGATTGGTCTTTTGAAATTAGGTTGATTATGAACACTCATTACCTTGTAATAATTCACTTTGATAGTCAGCAATCGTTTTGGCAAATTGTTTTGTCAGTAAATGTCAAAAATAGTTTTATAAGCACCCACACAAAGTTCCTCGAAGAATATTAATGACATTTTGTTTACTCGAGCAAGCGCTGGTGTGACGTGGTCTGACAGTGACATCTGATGTCCCCGAGCGTGTCCTGAAGGCAGGGTGAGCAGCTACTCCGGTCCGTCGCCGGGCGTCTGCTTTGTGTAGATGTCCCATCGAGTCTCCGCAGACTTCTGGTTTGCACAGTGGTCGCCTTACCGATGAGGAAAGAGAGGCTCGGAGAGATTTGTTTAGGTCCAAACCTGCTCCCTCACTTTCAGTTGCTCACGCACACACAGTTGCTCACGCACACACAGTTGCTCACGCACACAGGGTGCAGCCGTGATCACGGAAGCTGGCCACGGACTGGGCCGGGCTGGCCCACTAGCCGAGCCTGGGCCGCATCTTCCCGGCCTGTTGTGCACAGCTGCAGCGTGGAGACTGGCTTTTCCACGAGTGAATGGTGGGGGTATCAAAAGACTGCTCTTTCCCACCACGTGAAAATGCTGTGAAGTTGGAATCTGTTTCATTGGCATTCCGCCATCCCCATCCATTTATTTCCTGACTGGAGATGGTTTCCTACTACAAAGGCCCAGCTGGGGGGGGAGAGAAGCCCCGTGGGTGCCCAGCCGGCAGAGTTCCTCTGTGGGCCTTCACAGAAGGCCCTTGCTGATGCCTGGTGTGGCTGCCCCAGGACCTCACAGGCGACTTTGCTCGTTATTGGGCGCTTACTGCTCACCACGCCCTGTATGAGGTTCCGTGCTGGGGACACAGCGGTGAACAGACACAGTGACACCTCCATGGAGCTCACAGCTTACAGCTGACTAATCAATATTTTAATAACATAAGGGTGATCTAATACACTTATATAGTAAGATCACTTGCTAATTCTAATAAAATATTTGTATACTCACAAGGTGGACTGTTACTGATTTCTATAATTAAGTTGGTTAATCGAATAGTAAAATTATTTGGTTAATTTAAACATTCATCATAACCCCGATTGCTTGAAATGTTTTTCTTTTTACAGTGTGCACGTAAACCACACTGAGCCTAAACCATCCCTTTTAGATGGCCTGTGACCTTACTGTGACGAGAATCGTACATGACGAGCGTGTACATTTCTGTTTCCTGTAGCTCACCGGTGTACTGGAAATCGGGCTGAGCTGCTGCCTTTCCAGGGCATGTTCTGAAAACCATTCATTGCTACATTTTTACCAAGTCCCTGATGACAGTTTGTTTCCTTGTCATTTGTCTTTCTATTAAGAAATAAACTGCAGCTTATTCAAAATAGTGCGAGTTATTTGTGTAATACTTCATACTGCTGCATGTGTACATTTGTATCTCTTTTCCCTCGCTGGGTGTTAACTTTGCTAACATTAATGTGTTGTTGAATTTTAAATGACTAACTCGCATACGAAGCAAGTTAATATTTGTCACCATTTTAAGAATCTGTGTTAATGGTGCCTTAAAACACACGTGACTCATGGCGAGGGTAGCGTAATACCTGGAAAAATAAAAACATCAATGCTGCTTTTCTGTTTCCGATGCACTGTCTGGTTTATCTAGATTTATACTTTAGAGAAACATGTCATTAGTCCCAGGAGGAGAGAAGTGGTTTTAGTCTGTCCATTATTTGTCAATCCATCAAACTTCTGTTGACTTGACATGTGCCCATGCTGCCCTAGCAACTGGCTTTCCTGTCAGTGTCTCTGTGCAGGGCACTGTGTCTTGTCCTGACTGAAGAGCCTGTGTCCCCAGAGGGTAAGAGAGGACTTGCCAGACCTGAGTGGTTGCCCACGGATGCGTGCGTGTGATTTGTCCCACTTCTTTGGTCAATTTGCCC
This sequence comes from Molossus molossus, assembly GCF_014108415.1. Taxonomy (NCBI): domain Eukaryota; kingdom Metazoa; phylum Chordata; class Mammalia; order Chiroptera; family Molossidae; genus Molossus; species Molossus molossus. The sequence goes on along the minus strand of NW_023425401.1, from coordinate 104,841,744 downwards.
CCAGAGTGGTCAGCTGGCTTCTTTTTAGTTTTCAGTCTCCTCAAATTGGATGAATTACCATGTTGACAATAGGATTCGTTTTCCTTATTTGTAACCTTCTACATCCTTCTGCACCTTTAATCTTTTCTTTTAAATGTTTTCCTGCACCGTAGGGCAGCTGTCATCTTAGTATGAACGCATGATGCTTCCTTGGTCATTGCAAATGTTTTCAGTTCTGTCATGACGATCTCAACACTGCAAGTCTTTGTTCTTTGGTTACACTAAATTGAGGAGAAGCTAATGTTATCAGTTGGTAATTTCCTTAATAGGTGTCTCTCATTGCAGTGCATCATGGGTTTTAGAGAATGTCGCTTAGCCCTGTGGTCAAAATGGGGTTTCAAATGCCCACCCCACAGATCAAATGGGAGACAGACACTCTTTCAAGCACTTGACGGATACGTGGTGAAGCAGGGTTAGGGGCTTCTCAGTAGGGGAAGAAGAAAGGGGCCTCCCCTTGTCTGTCTGTCCCAAGCACACACATATGTTTATAGTTTAAACCTTTACTGAATGTGATATTCATGTTTTTATTATATAGTAGGACCGTTATTAGTATGTAGTAGATTCGGTACATAGTATTATTTAATGAAGCAGTAGACACAGAGTAAGTCTCTAAAAAGTCATTGATTGGGCCTCAGGTAATTGATTTATAATTAAATTTATGTGTGTCTTTTCCTGGTTTTGACTTATGAGATGAGAGAGACTTGATCAGGAAGAGTGTGTTCAGTTCAACACACTAGAACAGACTTTTTAAACTAGTTCTGACGGACTGTGTTCTCCCTGCGTGTCCTTCGGTGTGGGTGTAACTAGACGGGGACGGTGTGGGCACAGGCTGTTCCTTCGCGTATGAGCCAATCAGGGTCGCCTTGCAATTTGAAATTCGTGAGGTCAGTCCAAGCCTGTCCTTTCGAGTTCTAGTATAAAACAAAGTAAAATTAATGTTAAAAAGTAGTAATCCAGCTTGAAAGACGTGGTATGTGTATCAAAGGAGCTTATTATTAAAATTGAGTTACTTAAATTTCTACTTTATAATGACCAAAACTACATATGAAAAAATGTGCTCATAAAATATATTTAAAAAATATATATTTTAGGCAACTGAAAAAAAGTCAGAGATAGTAGTATTTGAAACAAAAGTTTCCACTCGAACACTGATATCTTCAGAATGCTTTAAAGAGTTTTATATTTAATGCTTTGGAAGATTTCTGTATATTTTAAGGTAAAGTATACATGTATCTGTTAGGAAACTCATATTAGAAACTTTATTAAAAATGATATACTTTCTTAATTGGCCAAATCTCATAGCTTTTATATCTTCAGGGTCCTTGGATCCTGAGTATGAGGTTTTTTTTTGTGCTTTTGTTTTGTTTTGCTTTGTTTTTTCAGAGAACATCAAGTCCAGTGAAATCCTTGACGTTGCCCAGTGCTTCTGACTCCGAGCGATTGAGTCTTATTCTCTATTATAAATAGTCATAAGTACATAGGAATGTGTAATAGGTGATCATTGCTTAAACCTACCAGTAAGCTTTTCTCCATGATCCCTTGTCTACAGGATCTTAATAGTTTATCACGTTAGTTTTATATTTCTTCTCTTTCACATCTTAATATGTCATTATAAGACCCAGAAAACAGTGAGAACATCTTGAGTTGGCCAAAGGCTAATATCCTGTGGCACGTTGCTAATATTTGTTTCACAGGTCTCCTTTCTAGGTGTTGAAGTTCTCCGGCCAAGCCCATTAGAGCTCTTTCTACTTCTAGTGAATTCACTGTCCGTCTGTGATGAGATTAGAATCGTTAAACTCATGAAAATTCCCAGAAGCTGTGGTCGGCTGATAAACACCCCAATTAGAATTTCTGGAGGTTCTTGGTTTATGGTCTAAATTGCTCAGTGCAAGTAGTCTGTCTCCGTGTCCTGACTTAAGCTTTTCTGCGTGTCCGTCTTAAATCGCTGAGATAAAGTGAGATGTTATTGAAGCCTTGCTCATATGTTGCAAGTGGTTTTATTTATAATAAAATTTTTGTGGAACCAACTCGAGAGATGTTATATGACCTTTTTCTATTATATATCTAATAAGTGGGAACTTTTCCCACTTCGTGGGAGTAAAAAATGGTATTTTTAGATGTGACATTAATGTTGCTTATTACCTTGTGGTCCCGTGGTTAGCAATGCAATTTAAATCTCTAGTTTTTATTTTCTGGATCTCTCAAATTGTATGATGGGACCAGATTATTTCTTGGGCTCCCTTTGACTATATTTTTTCCTGTGGATCTTGTTGATTCTGTGCAGATAACTTTAAGTTAGACCACGATTCATTAGCCGTCTTCTGTTTTGATATTTCAATTTGCCTTTTTTTGTTTTCTTTTATTGGAGCGATGATGTCTGTTGTCAGCCCTTCAAAGAAGAAATTCCCTGTTGTTTACATGCTGTATTCAGCAGCAGGAGGCCGCTCCCCCTTGCTAACACACACTTTTATTCCTCGAGAATATTATTTAAACATTTACTGAACACTTACTGTGTAGCAGACTGGTGCCAGGCAATGGACGCAGTCATGAGAGAAACATAATTCCTGTCGTCGGGGAACTGGCAGAAAAGGGGTTTTCGCTTTGATGACAATCTGGTGTCCTCAGCCCTGATCCTATTCCTGATTGCTCTGGTATAGTCTCGTGTCTTCTTTTTTAGGAGTATTAGCCTGAAACGAGTCCGCTGCTTTGTGCTCTTGCTTGGTGACTATAGTAGATTTCAGTGTTCTTTTAGGGTCAGAAAGTACGTGTCGATGATCTTATAAAGATGACATATCCATCTTTTGGGGCATGATATGTTTCTGAATGATGGGGAATTAATGTTTTCCTTGGTCACTACATGCTAGGGCAGTCGTAAATGAATAAAAGCACAGGTTGAGCTTGCCACGGTTAGAGAGACCTTGAAGTGAAAGAAGAACCTTTAAATCTACGGAGAATGGCTCTTGGAATAATTTAAGAGGCACGATGGCTGTTTTGTATCCTTGAAAACTCTTTGAATGGCAACTTCATAGAGTCGAGTATATTTAACTTTCCCTTACTCAGCTGTTTCAGTCCTGATTCGAGAAGTCTGCAGTCCCCTCGCTCTGGTTTTACACACCTTGCCCCCCGTGAGACACTGGAAGAAAAGGTGTCACTTCAGAAATATCGTTTCTTTAGTCATCTACCCAGCGAGCTGGCACTTCTGTGACTTTATATTTATGAATATATTTCAGTGTTTTTTGCTAGGTAAGGTATCTGTTCTCCAAGAGGCAAAGAACTTATAAATTCATTTCATTGTGTCCAGGAGATAATCCAAGAGACGTATGCACACAGGCAGGGCTCCATGCTGCCCCGGACCCGGGAGAGATGTGGGAAGGGACACCTCACTTGGTTTTACCAAAAATGTGGTTCTGTCATTGGTTTGATATCAATATGAGTTTTTTCATGCATGTAAGTAAACTAAGGAGGTCTGCTTGAAGAAATTTAAAGTTTTTCAGCAGTAGTTTTAATTTAAGGTACTATCACTGTGAATATGTTTTATAATCCTGGCACCAGAGTTCTTACTTTAATCTCGCATGTCATCGCAGCCCTGAATTTGGAAGACATGCGAGTGTTGTCTAATCTGTACTTGTCACAGGTAAAGTGATTGTCACAATTAGACTCTGTTCTTCTGACACCATTCCTGAGGTGCCCTGTGATATGACACGAAAAAGATAAAGGCAATGATTCTAATGATCGTGATATAATTCCGACACAATAGGATGTCTCTGTTGGTACCGTGCCCTAACTGTCACAGCGCTTGATGGTGTTCATGATGTCACGTCATTACTTAGTCTGACCTGTCTCTTCTGTTAACTTGCAGGGATGCGAGCTCATTTCCACCCCGGATCAAGACCACACCGACTTCACCAAGTGCCTGGAAGTGCTCCAGAAGAAGGTGGAAGAAGAAGACACACAGGTGTGATGTGCCCACGTGGTGCCTGCGGTCCTGCGGCCCAGGGTGGGAAAGGCCCTGTTGAAAGTTTTGACTCATCTAAAACCTTATTTACTTTTTAAAATAAGAAATTGATACTTACCTTTGTGCCGGTTTTTAGGTTCCCTGCCAGGGTTTTTCAGTATATTGAATAAACCCGTACACTTAAGCCAGAGGCTATAGATGCACACCCCTCTCGGTGGCCAGGTCGCAGAGCGGGTGAAGGGGACCTTGTGGACAGTGACCAAACTGGCTGCTCCTTTTCAGCCGAAACGGAGAAGCTGCTTTTCCTCCCCAGTTGCTTGTTGCCGCAGGAGCTGGACGTCGTCTTCCTCCATGTGTGTTTAAATATGGGGGGGAGGGGGGCTGAAGCAAGAGGACCTGTTAGAGGACTCCTGCATTTCAGAGAAGGGGCCGGGCTCCCTGGAAGAGTGTGGCCTCAGTGGCCTGTGTGCCGTGTCCTGGAGGGTCCTGACAGCCGCTGTCCCTCCGTCCTGCTGTCCCTCCGTCCCGGGTGAGTTCTTTCCTGCAGTGAGCTGAGTGCGCTCCTCTGGGCTGCGTGGGCCTCTGGCTGGCTCTGGGCCCCAGGCGACTTCCAGCCCCGCCTTGTGCTACCAAACTCCGTACCCTCTCCTCCCGTCTGTTTGCATGTGTCGCCCGTGCTCAGAATTCTGGAACGCTTTTTGTGTGCTTCCTTGTCTTTGCCCAGAGCGCAGCCAAGGCACCTGGGACTGTCCTTCACCACCCCTGGCCTAGGCTCCACCATTCGGCAGTTCTGCCCCCCCCCCCACCCCATTCTGGTGATTTTGTTCATTATTTCTCACTGATTCTTAGAGCCTTTCTTCCCAGCCAAACGGTGCAGACCCTGAAGCGGGGCAGGGTGTGTGGCTCAGGGCACAGAGCCGCACTGCGAACCAGAGAGCTGTTGGGTCCGAGTTGGCACTGGAGGCCCAGGGGAGGAGCAGGGGAGGCTTGGAGAGGGCTGAGCGGGACAGGGGAATGGCAGTTAGGTGGCCACAGGCCAGCGTGCTCAGGGCGCCCCTGCCGGGAGGCTGGGTGGCACTGGAGGGAGCAGTGGGAGTCGGAAGGGTCTTAGGGGGGAGAGTGAGCGGTGCGATCCCTCTGGTGCTGAGAAGCCTTCTTGTCTTCACTGAGGCTACACTGCCCCGGCCACGCTCCCAGGGCGCTGGTGTCCACGCTGGGAAAGGCGGTTCTGTTCAGTCTCGCCAAGCAGGGAGTCTGCTGCTCCCACCGACTCCCGTCCCACCCGGCAGCACAGGGTCGGTCCTAGCCCTGTCCCAGCGGAGCGGAGCTGCTGAGAGAGCCGGGCACCGGGGCCAGACCGCCAGCCTGCGGCCTCCCGGGGCTCCATGGGAGCTGTGCCCCGATGCTCCTGTCCCGCCAGACACCCCATCAGAGCACATGCGTCCTGCTTCTCCACCTGTTATAGATACGAATTTGTAGTCTACATTTTAGAGTAAGACCTGTCGTTATTAGCATCTTCTTTAAAATGTTCATTATAACACAAATAAATTGAACTAAGCGATTCAGTTTATTCAGTATTGTAATAAGTGAAGGAGCTATACAGTGTGTAACATGTTAGAACTTGTAGAATTTGAGTTAGGACGTGTGCTCATCCTAGAAGCCTTTACTCTCTGGCACACAACATTAATTAAAAAGAAAAGGTTTTCCTAAATTATCTCATTGATTAATTCTTTAGTGTATTTATTTTATATCTGCTCACCCCCAATTTTTATCATCTGCAAAAAGGTTCTCTGGCACGTGTGACTTGTAACACTTTGCTTTCAAGTGACCTCACTGCTGTTGATCAGTAACTGAGTCGTGAGCAATAATACACTGTTAGGGTGCCTGCCATCTGATAGAACCGAGTCTCCAGGGAGCACGTGTGTTTTCCGCTGCTGTGACACACACCTGAGACTGAAACCCCGAGATGAGAATCCCACTGGTGGGAAAACTAACAGCTATTTCTCCAAGTTTTTAAAAATGTAAGGTGTCCATTGTTTAGGATTTGCAGAAGTAAATCTAGATTATAAGACCCTAACTATAACAATGTATTGTAGGGCAATAGAATTAGAGGCTTCCTTTTCTGATATTTTATTCATTTATTGATTTTTGAAATCCTCACCCAAGGATCTTTTTCCGTTTATCTTCAGTCAGAGTGGGAGGGAAAAGGGGGGAAAGACAGAGAAACATCAATGTGAGAGAGACACACCTACCTGTTGCCTCCCACACGACTCTGGCCAGGGTGGGATCGAACTGCAACCAAGGTACCCGCCCTGGATCAACCCGTGACTCTCTGGTCCATGGGCTGATGCTCTAACTGCTGAGCCAAACCAGCCAGGGCCCTTTTCTGATATTTTAAACCCAGACTTCATATTAGACAAAATTTGGACAGAAAAGTTGCCATTAATTTCAAACTCTGTGTTTTATAAATTTAAAACCCATCCTACTTTTATTTATTGAAACTTCAGTACAGTCGAGCCCCATGCCATGTTTATTGTTTTAAACAATGTTTAATCGTGTGACGCAGGATGCTAAATAGGTGCTCTGAATGAGAACGGATGCCTAAACTTTGTTTATACACACATTCAACATGTTACTGACAACAAATGAAATACTCCATAAAGTCAATAGGATAGTTACATGTTACTCTATTTAATTCCTCTTTATTCTTCTTTAGAATGTTTTTGAATTAGATTAATATTTTTGTTGAGTTTACTGGGGTGACCTTGGTTAATAAAATCATACAGGTTTCAAGCATGTAACTCTATAACACCTCATCTGCACGCTGTACACTCACCACCCAAAGTCAAGTCTTTTCCCACCATGTATCTCCCTTTTGCCCTCTTTTATTTGTTTAATGGCCTGAGCAAATATTGAGTTGTGATTTGTATATATTAGATAGTTTCTATATATTTATGTCTGAATTGGGGTTCTCGGCTATTGACGGTTAGGATTTTGGTAAGGAATATTATTCTTTCTCTCTGATTCCTACATGGCATTTCTCAGTTAGATACAGTATATTTCTATATCTACGGATACGACGACTTTGGGGTTAACTGTGTTATCATTTTTGTAATGGACTAATGGCTTCGATTGATGTTCCTGCTAAATGTCTCTTGCTCCTCACTTGGAAATTAAATTTATGACTGACTCTGTTTGATTGGATTAATTGCTCATTAGAGTAATGAGATCTGACTCATAGGTTTGCATGAGGAACCATGATTGTGCCTTGAGGAGGTAGCTTCCAAGGTGCTCCAGTGTTTTTTAAAAAAAAACTTTTTAAAAATTTCACTTACAGTTGATATACAATATTATATTAGTTCCAGGTGCACAACATAGTGATTAGACATAAAGCGGTCACCCCACTAAGTCTGGTACTCATCTGACAATACTCTGGTCTCTCTAGTACAGCTCACTCTGATGAGCTGAAATCTTCAGCAAGATTCCATACTCATCTGAAGCAAAGTACAATGCATCTGTTGTGTGTGTGGAATGTGTGCTCTGGAAGAGAAACTCAACAGATACCACTGGAATGAAGTCATCAGAATGAACGTCATCACGGATCATGCGTGTTGATTGCAGGTCCCTCTGTGTAGATACCGGGTGAAGGGGCACTTGTGGAGTGCTTCCCTACATCCGTAATTCCAGTTTAATCATGAAGTCAGGAAGGTCAAATTGAAGATCATTCTACAGAATACCTTACCAGTGTGTTCAAGGTCATGAAAAACAAGCAAAGACTGAGAAACCGTCCCAGACCAGAGGAGAGGAAGGAAACATGGAAACTCAATGCAATGTGTATTCTGATTCGAATCCTGAGATAGGAAGAGGACATTAGTGGAAAAACTGGTGAAATGTGAATGAAGTCTGTAGTTAAGAGTCGAGTATGAGGGTCAGTCTTTCTTTAAAAATTACCTTTCACTAACAGTTGACATACACTATTATATTTCAAGAGTACAACATAGTGATCAGGCATTTAGTCTGGTACTCATCTAACATACATAGTTATTACAATGTTACTGACTGTATTCCCTATACTGTACTTCACATCCCTGGGACTATTTTTTTTTTTTATCCTCACCCGAGGACATTTTTCCATTTTTTGTTCAGATAAAACGGGAGGGAGAGAGAGAGAAACATCGATGTGAAGGGACACATCGAGTGGCTGCCACCCGCACGACCAACCAGGGCCGGGGACAAACTGCAACCGAGGTAGGTGCCCTTAGCGGGAACCGAACCCAGGTCTCTCTGTACCGCAGGCCGACGCTCTAACCGCTGAGCCAGACCGGCCAGGGCCCTGGGACTATTTTTATAACTGGCAATTTGTACATCTTAATCCCTTTTACTATTTTTGTCCATCACCCCAGTCCTTCTCCATCTACCAACAATCAATTTGTTCTTTGTATCTATGAACTTGTTCCTGTTTTGATTATTTGTTTATTTTGCTTTTTACATTCCACATATAAGTGAAATATGTATTTCACTTAGTTTAATACCCTCTAAATCCATGCATGTTGTCTTAAATGGTAAGATTTCATTCTTTTTTGGCTAAGTAACATTCCATTGTACATATGTATGCCATCTTCTTTATCTAGTTGCCTAGCAGTGGATAGTCAGGTTGCTTCCATATCCATTAGCACAGTACAGCCTTTCATTTATTTGTATCTTCTTCAGTTTCTTTATTCAGTGTCTTACAGTTTTTCGAGTGCAGGTCTTTTGTCTCCTTGTTTAAATTTGTCTAAGTATTTATTCTTTTGATGCAAATGTAAATGAGATTGTTTTCCTGGTTTCTCTTACTGATAGTTCATTATTGGTGTATAAAATACATCCACTTTCTATTATTTTCTTTATCCTGATACTTTACCGAATTCATTAATTCTAATCATTTTTTGAACTTTTAATGTTCTTCGTATATAGTATCATATCATCTGCAAATAATGACTGTTTTACTTTTTCCTTTCCAATTTAGATGCCTTGTATTTCTTTTTCTTGTCTGATTGCTGTGGCTCCATTGTCAATATTACTTGTAACAAGGGTACTATGGTTATTTAAGCTGTTGACATTGGTGGAACCTGGTTCTATCTGTGTACTATCTTTATAACTTTTTTTTTTTTATAATCCTCACCTGAGGACATTTTTCCATTTTTTGTTGTTGTTGTTGTTCAGACAGAGTGAGAGGGAGAGAGAGGGAGAGAGAAAGAGAGAAAGAAGCATCGACATGAAAGGGACACATCAAGTGGCTGCCTCCAGCATGACCCAACCAGGGCCGGGGACAAACTGCAACCAAGGTATGTGCCCTTAGCAGGAACCAAACCCGGGCCTCTCTGGACCACAGGCCGATGCTCTAACCGCTGAGCCAAACTGGCCAGGGCTATCTTTATAGCTTTTTATTAGATCTAAAACTATTCCAAAATAAAAAGTTTACTTAAAAAATATGTTCACTGTTTCATATATGCTATAACTATAGAATGATGTAATCTTTTTGTTTACATCACAATAATATACAATAAGAAGGCAAGTACTCCCTAGCACTTAGGCAAATCAAAATACTTTTTTGTGGACTCTCACCCTTTAAAGTGTGTCCTCAAAAAGTTTCAGATTGTGAGTCTCTGTTGCATGTTTATAGATGCAGTTTAAACTCGATGGTGTTTACACTACTGGAATGATCCAGATACTCTGAACCTCCTCAGTTTCCTGAGCAAAGAATGTAGGACTTGATCAAAGATGAACTGCACTAGATATGTTTTATCAGTGTTGACTGTGGAAGGAGTAACCTGCTGATCTGCATTCCCTCCTTACCTATCACACTCCTGTGGCCCCATCACCACCTAATTTCTGTCATTCTGTCTCTTACCTTGTTCCCTGGGCTTCAGTTACATGTGTGCCATCAGTTCTCTACTTCATACCTCTGACCTGAAACTCCAAAGCCACGTTTCTACCTCTAACTGGAAGGCCAGAGGGAATTCATTTCAGTGTCTGGAATGAAATTCTCCATCTTTCTCACAAAATCTTATTCTCATTCTTTATTATCTGTTGTTCTATGGCGCTACCATCTGTCCATTTGGCAGAAGCCTAATGGTAACCTTACATTTTCCTGTACCATCCCTTAACAGGTGGTGACAGTATTTCCTTTAATTCTACAAGTAGCTCTTGTACCCACTTTGTTCTTTGTAGTTTTGACTGCTACTATTTCTACCTGGGTTGTTTAATTAGCATTCTGTTTGCCCCTTTTACTCTATTCTCTAACTAAAATTCACATCCTGTTTTTTAAAATTTTTTTATCCTCACCTGAGGATATTTTTTACATTTATCTTCAGATAGAGCGGAAAGAAGAGAGGGAGGAAGAGAGAGACAGAAACATCGATGGGAGAGAGACACATCGACTCATTGCCACCCACACAACCCCAACCGGGGCCAGGGACAAACTGCAACCAAGGTCCATGCCCTTAGCGGGAACCAAACCCGGGACTCTCCAGTCCTTGGACCGACGCTCTAACCACTGAGCAAGACTGACCAGGGCCATCTCCTTTTTTTAATGGTGCATATTAGCTTGGAATTTTTTATTGTCTCCCCATTATTTATTCAATAAATATTTGTTCAATGCGTAAGTGTATTTCCAATGACAGCAATGCAAATGCCAAAGGACAGCAGGCAAACCTTAGCTGGCACGTGGACTCTGACGGGACCTTCTCGTAGCTTTCTGGACATCACGTCAGCTTTCCTGCTGCCTGTGCCCAGAGGCCTCAGCATCTTTGTCTCCTGTACCCACTGTAGGGGTGGTATTAATAGGCATGTATCGTACACCTCAGTAGTCTTGTGCTCCGTAACATATTTTATATATTTATATAATATGTTGTAGTTTGTAAAATATAGGCTAAGATAAAATATGTGATCTTTTGCTCATGTAATAGAATTCATGGAATAATGTGGTTTTAGAATCAGACAATGTTTTTAGAAATCTTTCAAATTATTAGTTACAGTTCATAGGTCAAGTTCATGGACTCACCACAGCATTGTTTCTTTTGGACATATTTTCATTTTAGGAGACTTCTCTTAAGAGTAGAAACTCGAATTCAATGCAGCACTCACTTGCATGTTGAAGTGCTCACTAGAGGAGGTTTCCAAACTTCCCTGTTCCCGGGGAGCCGGCGGGGATGGGGTCTGTGTTTTCGGTGATGGGATCCAGCGGGGAGGGGAGCGGTACAGCCCGGCTCACCATTGTGTGTGCTTGGCCTTGAGGGAGAGGGAAGAGACGGGCTCCAGCTTCTCCGGTCCCGAGACCCACACCGTGAGGCTTGTGCTCACGAGGCTGTACTACCCAAGGCGAGGCAGCAGCTCACCCCGGTTCCAAAGGCAGACCTCCTCCCCTTAGACACTGTGGAAGCTTCCGGGGTCTTCCGCCAGTCCTTTGCACACTTTTAGATCATACCTCTTCCGTTAAGTCATTATGCTGAGATTTGGTGACCAAGTCGGTGACCCCAAATAGCCTCCAGTCTAATAGAGGAGGCAGATGTACAGGTAACGTTACATAATTTCAGCCTGTAAATGCTGAAATGTATCTCTTCCGAGTAGATTCAACTTTTTGTAATAGATTGTTTATATAGAACCCATTTCTCGTTCATCCTTTAATTTTCCATTTCAGTAAATGGGATAATGTGATTTTTTTTTTTTTTGAATAATGAAATTGCAGCTCGTGTCGATGAGGCCTTCTATCGCGTATATATTCATATTCTGGAACAAATGTTGGGCGATCCCAGGATCAGACAAGGGAGCGAGGAGCAGAAAAAGACTTCCGGGCGGGCCTGGAATAAACCAGCAGGCTGTTTCCTAGATCATCTTGGAGACGCCTTCAAAAGGAGAGTTCACTTCTCTGTTCTTTCTTCTTCTTAGAGACCAGCAGCTTTTTCACGGGGCTGGGCAGCGAGAGGAGGTAGATGAGCCAGTGCTCTGAAGTGACTCCCGACCGTTGCTGTGAATATAAAAAGCTCACTGCCTCACAGGCGGTGGCGGCCCAATCCCCTCTGCTCGGCCCAATCCCCTCTGCTCGGGAGAAGAGTGCTTTCATCGCCCTGGGACGGGGCGCAGATGCTGGGCTTACCAAGAACCTCAGCTGGATGGCCCGCTCGCCAGATTAGATTTCTTACTCACGCAGAGAATTACACATGTGGCTGGCGTGGAGCTCCTCCGCAGAAGAACACTGACCTGTGGGAAAAGGACTTTTTATTGAGTTACTGCATTTACGAAGATACAGAAATTGCAGAGAGTGGAGGAAACTATATCTTGAGGACTTTTGTAAGAGTAATACGCATGTAATAGAACGTCCTGATATTGCTTAGTAGATTATGAAATTTCTCCTCATTTTGAGTATTCCTTAGCAAGACATATTACACATGGTAGTACCTACATCCATAATTATGATTATCCACAATGATGATGATATCTATATTTTTAAAAAAAGGATTTGCTTATAGTTTAAGTCGTGACCGAAGAGCTGAAATGATGTTACTGTTTATCATGAGGATGTGCCTATCAGATCAATATATTTTCAGAGGTATTTAATTAACTAATCATGAGAAGAGAAATATATATGGAGAGAGAGAGAGAGAAAGACATCTTTTTGTGTGGTAGGCATCTCAGAAGTTCCATTTAAACCAGGGAAGATGGAATCCTATAGTATTCACTTTTCATCCTTTTCCTGCCTTAATAGCTGGAGGTAGAAGATGCCTTGTTTCTGTGGCCACCTGTTTTCCTGGTGGAAGTTCCATGGTACAAGTTCTGGTCCAGAACAGCAGGTGGCGCACTAACCCAGAGATGCAGAGAGTAAAACTCAGAGGGTACCAGCTTCTGTTCTGGATGTACCTTCCCCTCTCAACATGTGTGTGATTGTATGTAATTCCAAGTCTTGAAGCTGGATCAAGATATTTCAAAACATATTAGAAATGGGACTGTCTGAATTCAGAATGAACCAATTCCATTTTAATTGTTTCCTCATCCACTCTGTTAGAGATTTTAGATGCCTATAAAACTGACCCTTAAAGATTCTGATGTTTTTAAAGCATCAGCATAAATAAAGGAAATTCTTTCATAAAGAGGAAATGATTATGAACAAGTATTTTATTCCAGATTGCACACAGTTTATTATGATGCTGGTGAATACGGAATACATTTGCTTATAATTTCAAGGTGAACCTGAGGAGGAAGAGGTGACCAGCTCTTTCACACACATGTATTACCTGAAACAAACTTACTACGTGGCAAGAAATAAGCTTTAAGTAATTAACGTCACTGCAGTAACAGTTTTTAACATTCTCATTCGGCATTATAAAATGGTCCAGTGCATAGCTTAGAAATCAGAGCGTTAATGACCAAGTGCAGGATTTACAGTCAGAATATTCTCTGTGCTCCCAGAAGATGGAAAGGGGTAATTAGCATAAACTATTTGTATTGCTCCTGCGCCACACCGGTCTGGTCGCCACCTCTTACAAACTGGCCAGGAAATGGGCAGAGAGTACATCAGAGAGCAGAATCTGACCCATCCAGACATGGAGACCAGGAGCTGCATCTGTCACGTCGAACAAGAATATGCAGCAGAGGTTGATTTCATGGCGGAAGCAAAGCAAGAGATATTGCTGGGTGGGAGCTCTCCGCGATGACGCAGGCCAGGACATTAAAGAATGATCACATGCAGAAATACTCATCTTCTGGAACAAAGCACCTCTCACCGAAACCACTCTGTTTGCAAAAATGTTTGGAAAATTCTCCGTCTCTTCTCCACTGGCTCAGTGAAGAGGCTACAGGTTCCATGTTCTGGTGCCTCATAACCCAGTTTCCACAGAATGGGAAGAAGACCATCCAGTGCCCTAAATGCTCTTAACATTCTGAACATCTAACTTCAGTGGACGCCGTGTGTGTGGAAGAGGTTTTAGCCAGAGTTAAAAATATCTGGGGCTTTTTGAGGATAGTCGAAGAATGCAGATTTGCAAATTTTCATCCATCTACTGAGCAGTCATTTAGCTTCTGTAGACAACATTTATATAAAACAAACTATAATATCTGTTCAAACTCTACTTCCAAATAGTTATTCTTTTCTGAATATGATATAAAATATACTTTGATTTTTCATTTTGCACTAAATACCAACTGTGTTAAAGATACAGTGCTCGGCCCTGGCTGGTTTGCTCAGTGGTTAGAGCATAGGCCTATGGTCCAGAGAGACCCGGGTTCGGTTCCCGCTAAGGGCATGTGCCTCGGTTGCAGTTTGTCCCCAGCCTGGTTGGGGTCGTGTGGGTGGCAACCAGTCGATGTGCCTCTCTCACATCAATGTTTCTCTCTCTCTCTTCCTCCCTCTCTCTCTCCTGCTCTATCTGAAGATAAATGCAAAAAAATGTCCTCGGGTGGGGATTAAAAAAAACAAAAAACATACAGTACTAGGAATTTGGGGCATTGTAAACCACAAATAATACATCTTCCCATTTATCATGAATTTGAATTACGGGTAATTCAAATGGAATAGCTTTGAATTTCTTTCTTGTAGGAATATCTTTATATCCTGACAGTGTGAGGGGTTTGGAGACCATAATCACCTGCAGTGGATTTTATAATATTCATGTTATTTATTTATACAGACCATGATTTTATGTGATTTGATTATAAGTATATTTCTTATTCTTCTTTTTAAAGAATTTAATTTCAGCAGAGAGAGTAAAATTATGTACCAAAAAACCCCACAAGTGTGTGCTTTATTATTCTGTTCCGCTCTCCTGGGCACCCGCTCCCTGACACGGAGAAAGGCAAATACATGCAAATGTGCTCTTGCCTTGGCTCCGCGTGTTTGCATGGGAAGGAAAGTAATGCATTTGCACGGTTTTATCCATCACACTGTTGTTTTGTTTGTATGGGGGAGCGTCCCGCCCCAGGGATCGCGCTGACATGGCTTCAGTCAGTCAGGGAGACACCGGGACTAGGACAGACCGGTGAGGAGGACAGCGCTGTTAGCACAGTCAGGCTCCAAATGTTTGACTGCAGGTTCCGACACTTGCCTAGGATAGATCCAAAGTAATTCCTTCATCTGGGAAGGAACTCAGTCACCGCCGCGTGCTCAGTCACAGGCAGGGTGCTGAGGTCAACGGTTTTCTCGGATTCGTGGGGCAGCCTGGGGGTCAACAGAGAAATTTGGGCCGTTGGAGTAAGAGCTGTGGGGACAGTGCTCCCGGCGACATCGGTGTTGGGGAGGCTGTCAGGGTCGACACAGGGAGAGTCTGGACTCTCCGGATAAAGAGTTTGAATTTTGATCTGCAGTGAATGGTAATTCATTAAAGAATTTTGAACACAAGCTCATAATTTAGGAAAATAGAGTCATGATTGTGTTCAAGCTGAATTGAAGGACGGAAATCCTAATGGATTCTTGGAAGAATAATTCTCTAGTCATTTTTTGCATCAAGAATTTGAGAAAGAAATGGGGGCCTTAGGAAAGAGTTAAGGTGTACGTGGTGCTGCCTGGTCTTCTCGTTGACCAGAGTTAAAGCCTGGAGCCATCCGCCTGTCCCGTGTGTGCCCGCCGCCCGGCGAGGGTGCAGTAGGCGGGAAGGGCAGGCTGGAGGGAGTTTCTGGCTGGAAGCACGTGTGGCCATTGGAGTGGACGCCTTCGTTAAGCATGTGATCCTGCTGTCCACAGTGCTGTGGTCGAAGTCTGCCGGGGTGGGCGAGAGGCCCCTGGACCCCCTTGTGCACGCCTGGACCCCCTGAGTCTGGGAGATTGGATGGGGCCTGGTGAGAACAAGGGGCGTTTTGTTCTGAATATTCAAGGCTAAAGGTGAAACGCTCAGGTTTGGGGTGTCAACGGGCAGGCCGTGCTGACAGCACTAATCACGCGTGCACATTTGCGTAGTGCAGTGGGAACATGTTTCCTGAACATGCTGACAGAGCATCAGCTGTGGCATGGGGACCACACACACCCTTATTGAGATGGGTTTGGTGTCTCCCCCGCCTCGGCCACCACGGACTTGCAGCAGGGGTGAGGGACCTCGCCAGCAGGCTCCTCCGTACGCACCAGGAGGCTGGGGTCCCCTCGGCCACCGCAGACTTGCAGAGGGGTGAGGGACCTCGCCAGCAGGCTCCTCCGTATGCACCAGGAGGCTGGGGTCCCCTCGGCCACCGCGGACTTGCAGAGGGGTGAGGGACCTCGCCAGCAGGCTCCTCCGTACGCACCAGGAGGCTGGGGTCCCCTCGGGGAGCTCTCCACAGAGGCGCAGGGCGAGGTGGGCGTCCTTGGGGAACACTGTAGTGCTTCTGCTCTTCGCGAGGCGGGGAGGGGAGGGGATGGCCCAGGCGCTGAGGCTTGACGGCTGCCGCGTGATCTGAGGGTTAAAGGGTGTCTGAGATGTAAATGGGCTCAGAGTGGAGGGTGTAGCAGTAGAGATGGACCTTGCCTGAATGACGGTCGCAGCAGGGAGGGTGGTATAAGAATTACTTGAGAACAACCCTGCGTTTTCCTAGACTTCTCATATGTGAATAGAAGCCTCATTATCTTGCCAGTGCAGGAGGCGATATTTATTCCCACCCAAACGGGCCTGCATGATCCACCACTCAGTGGGCCCGGGGGATTTCAGCACGGTCTCCATAGTGCTGCTTGCACAGGCTGCCCACACCCAGCAGAGGCTGTGTTCCGCATTTGGCAGCACATATATTTTGATACCATAACATCCGAGGACTTTAATTTCTCTGGTGTCCAATTCTACTGCACAGGAATCCCTGGAATTATGTTCTGGGCTTGTTAAAACACACTTAGATATTGCTGATTTATTTCAGCTTGTTTGTGCTCTGCCTTGGTTCACCTCTTCCCTTCGTCGCCTACATCGGCTGTTCTGTCTCTCAATTAGAGCATCGAACAGTCAGACCAAAGAATTTCCTCATCCGGGTCCAGCCTGACCAGTGCAGCGTAGAGCTCGTGAAGAAGAGTGTATGAAGTTTTGAGACCCTGGCGTTGCGTTGTGTGAAGTTGGCTCTGTTAATGTCAGTTGTAAGGGTCAAGCCGTAGGGTAGGCGTGTGTCCTAGTGCACATGGATGTCCCGGCTTGGGCCTGTGTCCCGGAGTCAGTGTCTGCAATGCCCACGTTTGCATTCAGAAGTCTCTCAGCCTGTATGTTGAATTGTACGGTCCCACTGCCCCTCAGGGGGAGCCGCAGAGAAACCATCCACTTGGGTGTCTCCAGAATTCCGTTCACAGAAAGTCAGTGTGGTTACAGCACACGGACAGACGCCGTCCCTGCCGCAGACGTCAACTCGCTCCACGTCTTTGTGAGGACAAATGGGCAAACATGTTGTTGGTTTACTGAGAGGTTTTTACTGCTGGAACAGGAAAGTGAAATTCCTTCCCTCTTGGGCGTTATAGATCCCTCAGCTAGTCTTGTCATATTCCAGTAAGGCACATGCCAAAAGCCAGGCCTCCGGTTCTTTTCTAAACAGACACAATCGTTACTTACCTGGAGAACTTGACATGGACTATTAAAAGTGAAAGGAATCTTGAAAGATATGCTAATACGTTTGGTTTATCTCCCGCCTCGGGAGATCCTCAGAGGCACAGGGAAGCCATGTGAGGGGCCGTGTCCCTGTGGCGGTTCGAGGCTGCGCCGTGCCTGGGTCAGATCTCGGTGTCGGCCAGGGTCCCGGGCACTCTCTGCGACACGCGTGCTCGTGGACAGCCAGAGCACCCTGTTCCCACCACTCTGCGAACAGAACAGGGTCCCACGACTTCACTGCAGGGGACATGTAGAAATCAGTCAGAAATTAACTCTTAGATTTCATGTGCTGATGAGGGCATGACAGGTATGTGCTGGGTGTTTGCGGGGATGGCGCGCAAATACATTACTCAAAACGTGTTCCTCCTGGGCTGTGGGATTATAGCCACGCTGGTCAGAATTGCAAACCTTGAATCCTTGATGTACCCCAGCCAGCAGGAAGCATGTTAGCCCTGAGCCCAGCCCTGTGCTTCAGAGAATGCTAGGTG
This sequence comes from Molossus molossus, assembly GCF_014108415.1. Taxonomy (NCBI): domain Eukaryota; kingdom Metazoa; phylum Chordata; class Mammalia; order Chiroptera; family Molossidae; genus Molossus; species Molossus molossus. The sequence continues at coordinate 104,823,709 of NW_023425401.1, read as the reverse complement.
TCCCAGCGATGGGCACGCTAGCCCTGGGGTTGGCATGCCCTCCCTTTTATGCCCTCCGACCCGTGTCCATCCTCACCGGCCCCCACTAACTCAGCCTCGTGGAAATCTGCGACGTCTTGACACCTGATCCAACAGAAGCAGCTTTTCCCGAAGGACAGTCCGTCTCCTCGCCAAGGTGCTGCCGCTGTTCGGTTGGGGTTCTTCCCCCACTGCGTGTCTAGAATGGGCCCTGGGAGGGAGGGAGGCATGTCCACTGCTCTCAGCGGTCCCTAGACCCATGCTGTCCAAACCTCTGGCCACCAGCCGCCTGAGCCCCTGGACTGCAGCTAGCCACATCGCGACGTGCCTCAGTGTAAAAAAACTGAGGGTTTTGGAGATCAAGTGTGAAAAAAGAAAAAGAATGTAAAATATCCTAGTATTTTTTTTTTCAGCTTTATTGAGGTGCAATTGGCTTGTAACACTGTATAAGTTTGTGTATGATGTGATGATATCAGAGTCAGGTATATTAAAAAATGACTACCATAATAGAGGTTGCTAACATCTTCATCCCCTGACATACTCATCTTATAACAGGGAGTCTGTATCCCGGGACCAGCATCTCCTCACCTCTCCCAGCCCCCACCTGCTGGCCACCACCAGGCAGGCTGTTCCTATGTTCGGCTTTTGTAGATTCCACGTATAAGTGAGATCATACAGTATCTGTCTTTCTCTGGCTTCACTTAGCACAATGCCCTTCAAGTCTGTCCGTGTTGTTGCAAATGGCAGGATTTCCTTTTTTCTCATGGGTGAGTAATATTCCATTTACATGCACTGTATATCACTCTTCATCCATTCACCCTGTGACAGACATATCTTTGGTTGCTTCCATATCTTGGCCACCGTGAATAGTGGCATAATGGACATGGACGTGCAGATTTCTCTTTGACATCCTGATTTTATTTATTTTGGCAGAGGTGGGATTGATGGATCATGTAGTAGTTAAATTCATACTGTTTACCAGAGTGACTGTACCAAGTTACATTCTCACCTACAGTGCACAAAGGTTCCCTTTTCTTCACACCCTCGGAAATACTTGTCATGTGTTCTTTTTTATAACCATTGTTCTAGCAGGTGCTAGCTCATGGTGGTTCTCGTTTGCATTTTCCTGGTGGTTGGTGGTGTTGAGCATCTTTTCATGTACCTGTTGGTCATTTGTATGTCTCCTTTGGAAAAATATCTATTCAGGCCCTTTGCCCATTTTTTTAATCAGATTGCTTATTTTTTTAGTTGTTCAATTGTATGAGTTTCTTATATATTTTTGGATATCAACCACTCATCGGATAAATGGTTTGCATTATTTTCTCCCATTCCATAGGCTGCCTTGTCATTTTATTGAGTGAATCTTCCCAAATATTGACATGCTGACCTCATTTCCTTGACTAACCCTCACACCTCCATTGTTCAGTTTACCTGCTTACTTATTACTCAGCCTGTGACACACCTAGACCTGTCTATTACAGGATCTGTGAACCCTCCTTACGCTCCTGCGTGTGTTAGACTCACTCTCTGTGTGCTGATGCCAACAGTTCTCCAGTTTCTCTGCCACTCTGGTTCACTGAGCAGCACCTCTCCCTATGCTCAGTCCTTGTTTTATTCTCATTCATTTAACAACCGCAGCGTGGGCAAAAACAGGTTTGTAGTCGCCTGTATGGAAAGTAACACAATACCTTTGGCCCCCACCCTGTGTCGGACACCCAGTATTTAGCACGCTGCAATCTTAACACGGGAAAGAACATCTTGGCCGTCCTGTTGCTTTTAGTCTAAGTAGGGTGACAAATAATAGGACAGGCTAAATAAGTAGAATGTTTGGCATGGTGTCAGATAATGAGGGTGTGTAGGAGAAGAGTTACATCTGGGATTGGGGATGTGAGCTGTGGGCAGGGAGGAGGGACATTTTCAGGGAGACAGCAGTGAAGGCTCAGCTACGCCAGCAGGAAGCTGGGAGAGAGCAAGGAGCCGGGTCAAGTGCCTCACTGGGATGTTGAGGCAGCGGGAGAATATAAAGTTTTAAACGTTGACATGCACAGAGTAATGTTAGCAACAAGTGCACAGGGCTTTGGATCCACACAGAAAGGCACGCTGGCATCCTGTAAGTAAATGGTCTGTTTCACACTGAGCGCTCTGTCCCGTGACGTTATTGTCCCGAAGACAAAAATCTGGACTCGTAGAACCCATGTAGATAGACAGGGTGGTGCTGTGCCCTCTCCTCTGTCGCTGTGGCCCGCAGACGCCCTCCTTACCGCCGAGCGGAAAAGTCCCCGCGGACTGCCCCGCCCGCCTGCGGCCTGCAGGATCCCCCGTGCTTTCAATCAGTCTCTCTAAATGCTTCCTGTAGGGAAAAGGAATAGTGATGAGGCGCAATCTCGCTGCTTCTGTATTCCGAAAAACTCAGTGACTGATTTACAGATAGTGCTTATTAATTGTGAGCTTCTTCCCCGTGGAGAAGATGGAGATTACATTTCAGCCATAAAGGTGCTGGGATCGCTCAAGGCTTCGAGTAGTCATGAAAAATGGAGAACCTACAGATTTCCACATGTGAACACAGATATGAGGTGCAGATAGTTAGGCAACTTGGCAGGTTCAGTTGAGAGACAGTACGGGCCCTCAGGTCCTCAGGCTACTTGAGTTCTCGTGGGTGGCACACCCGTCAAGCAAGGTCAGCATCCTGAGCTGGGTGTCGGGAGAGGTGCCCACGGGTGTGCGAGGTCGGGGAGATTGCACACGGGAGGAACACAGGAAAGAGTTTTGAAGGAAGAGTTGGCTCCTGTGCCAGGTGATCGGGCAGATGGGGAAGCTGGAAAATTTGTCCTTGAACGAATTGGTCCTGAAACCCGACTCCGCCACTTGCCAGTTCTGTGACCTTGGACAGGTGACTTTATTCCTTCATCTAAACCACCGAAATGATACCCACCATTTCTTTATGGCCTTTCCGATAAAAGTGGAAGATTAAAAGCTCTATTGAGGCGTTCGATGCCACTTCGTTATTTCAAATCCTCTCCGTGTGTGTGACGCCGGTCTCGCCTTCCTCGCGCAGGTGGACGTGATCGTGACGCTGGGAGGACTCGCGGGGCGTTTCGACCAGATCATGGCGTCCGTCAGCACCTTGTTCCAAGCGACCCGCATCACTCGTTCACCAGTGGTGATCATCCAAGGGGAGTCGCTCATCTACCTGCTCCAACCAGTAAGTGCAGAATGACCGTAACGTCAGCGCTTTGCTTCCTCTTGTCTTGCGCCCTTGAGTCGACTGGAGAGAACGTCCGCCCACGCACGACTCTGACCACGCGTGACTCGACCACGCTGGTTCCCCTGCGCCGCCGGGGTCTGTCGCCTCCAGTCCCCGAACAGGAAAGTTGTAGGGGAGACGCCTCCAGGTTTTTCTTCTATTGCACCCAGAAAAAAACACAAAACGCTGTAACTTCATTAAATTGACTAAGAATTAAAATTTAGCACTTTTGCATTTTGAGCAGCTGAATATGAGAAAAATCTCAAGAGAGGAAGTACAAACTTGGCAAGTAGTTTAAGTGGAATTCTCATATATTTTCAGTGTGGTCATTATCATTGGGCACCAGGCTTGATTTTATTAAGCTCACTTAAAAAATCTGTAACTTTTGCTATTCTTAGGTCATCTGCTTATTAATTTCACTGCCTCAAAAATAATCATTTGGTAACATTGTTTTACTGAGAGTGGGCAGTTTTTTTCCTTTTCTTTTTTGCCTCATTGTAATGTACTCCATCTGCAGTCATTACCTGCAACGTGCGTGGTCAGTCTGGTGGGCTTAATGTGTGCTCACTGCCCTTCAGCCACATTTCCACGTTTGTTGTTGTTCTTGGCGTCGTCTCTTGCTTTCTAGACCCCTTCCTTTGAGAGATGGAAGGTGAGCTGAGGAATGCAGTTTTCACACCCTGCACTGTCCACTTGTGTAGTCAGCGAACAGTTCTGGTGCGTCTGCTCCCTACCCATTGCACTGCGAGGCAGTCGAGGGTTAAAAAAAACAATGGTGACAGCATTGTCACTCTCCAGTACAGTTCAGTGAAGCAGACATTTATAAGACGCCAACATAAAGCAAGGTTGACACATTGCTGCATGAAGATGAGAAATCCTACGATTTGGTCCCGGCGTGGTAAGGAAGGCCTCACGGAGGCGCTCACCTTCCTCACTCCGTCTATGTGACGGATATGTACCGAGCACTTGCTATACGCCAGGCATCCTCCCGGGGTACAGCGGGTGGCTGAGCAGAGCCCCTGATTCCGTGGCACGTATGTTCTGTTGCGCTAACGTTGCAGCAGAATCTTCAAGGCCGAGTGATACTTGCTGTGCGAAATAATGGCCAAGAGACACGAGCTAGAAGGGGCCACAGAGAAAGACAGAGAGGACACGCGGCAGGACCTACAGCAGCGCGGGGATGCCCGGCATGAGACGAGAGAGCCAGTCGCATGCTGAGTGTGAGAGGCCTCGAATTCTGCACAGTGAGGTGTGACCTGCTCGCTGGCGGTGATGGGGAGTCATGAACAGACTGCTTTTGGTGGTCTGACGTGCTCAGATATGCTCCTCAGATTTGTAGTTATTTATTAAATACCTGTGATTTCCCAACCGCTTCTGAAGTTCGGCATTTTCTACCGTTCTGATGCCTGGAGCTTTCTTTACTGTGTTACGTTATGGCCGGTGTCAGTGCCGGAGCAGGTCCCTGCTCCCAGTCTCCTTAGCTAACAGTGCGGGACCGTCCTTTCAAAAAGTAACACTTGGAGATCAGCTGATAGAAAAACCCACTTCTCAACAATGGCGTCTACTCCTAAAGTCTTCTCATCTTGTTTTTGGTGTCTGTCTCTCCACTTCCATGTGAGTGATTGTCACTTCCTGCAGTGTGTTTGGTGTGGGAGTCCCTGGACCTCCTCCGTCTAAGATTTGCTGCCTGTCCTTGGTGTGGAAAACTGAGCCGTGAAGTTTCCCAACATTGTCTGTGCCTTCTTCTCTTTCTCATTCTGCAACGCCCATTACAGGAACACAAGAGCCTCCATCGTGTCCCAGAACTGAGTATCAGTGTACATCCCAGGACTTCTCCAAACTTCCTGTCGCAGTGTCCCTGGGCCCACCGAGGTTTCAGCTCCTGCCGAGACTGCGTGTACGCTTGCCCTTCACTCACGTTTCCAAGACTTTTCCTGAAAACATAATCGCCATACTCATTTTGTAGTGTAAAATAGCTCTAACATCTGTGGTCGTTATCAGTCAGCTGTCTTTTGTGTTCACTCTGGCTTTCATATTCTGCAACCTCCATTCCTTCTGTGTTTGTGATTGTTGTCCACGCCCTCGTATTTCTGGGAACTTTACTGTGGGAGTTATTTGAAGGGTGAGTTAAAGCGAGTCCACGGTGAATTGAGAATGGACTCCCAGCCCAGTTATTTGTAGGCATTAATAACTGAAGACATCTTGTTTGGGCCTTTTCTGGGCCGTTCTAGGCGGCGTGAGTTCTGAAGGGATTCTGCTGGGAGTTGGAACGCGGGTTACAAAGGCTCAGGGGAGATGTGTTCTCGGCTGTGGAGCCGCCTCGGTTCCGTGGGGCAGCTCTGCCAGCGCCGGGGAGCGTTATTTATAGCCGTCTGTCGGGAGAGCCCGGCTCCCCATGGTGCCATCCGCTCACACTCCCGGCTGGGGCAGCCTGGGCTTGGTCTCTGATGACTCTTCCCACTCGGGGCCCTGGAAACTGAAGGTCAAGCTCATCTGATCTGGGAAACACCAAATGTTTAAAACATGAAAGTGCCATTTGGTGTTCTTTTTCAGTGAAAACTTCGTTTTTTGCTTGTGAGTGTTCTCTTAAACAAAACAGATGTTTGATGCATTTTGAAAGAATCCTTTTAGTTTTTATTGTCTGTAGTTGGTCAGGGCACTGATCTAGCATACTGGCTCTGTGCGGCAGGTTCTCCCATCTGTGTTGCAGTAATGATGAGACTGCAGTCTCAGAGGCTTAACCAGGACTAGGTTTCGTTGTCGTTAGTGGAAAACGTGGTGTGCTGGCAGCGTCCTCCATCCGTACTGACGCCGGCTGGCACACGTGGCAGCGGATTGCCAGACTGTGGCTCCGCACCTGTCTGTAGGCCTGGCCGTGTCCTCTGTCGCCTTCGGCGGGAACACAGTGACACTGCCCCAGCCCAACGGCACGGCCGTGCGGGAGAGGAAACACGGGTGATCACAGGACACCGCTTCTCTCCAGCCGCCAGACACCGCGGTGTGTAACGTGGCTCACAGCCCTACCTGATTTCTAGGAACGCAATTGTTTGTGTTTATAAAATCCATGTGTTAAACTTTAGCTCTTAAAACAGAACCCTCTGGCCCTAGCCGGTTTGGCCCAGTGGTTAGAGCATCGGCCCACAGACCAGAGAGTCCCGGGTTCAGTTCCCACTGGGGGCACATACCTCGGTTGCGGTTTGTCCCCGGCCCCGTTTGGGGACATGTGAGTGGTGGCCAGTCGATGTCTCTCTCTCACATTGATGTTTCTCTCTCTTCCTCCCTCTCTCCTTCCTGCTCTATCTGAAGATAAATGCAAGAATGTCCTCGGGTGAGGGTAAAAACAAACCAACAAACAAAAACAGAACCCCCAGTTCTCCCAATGCAGAGATCACGTTAAGTGGCCTGCATAGTCCACATGCCCCCAGCAGTGCCCTCCAGGCTCTCTGTCTGGTGATTTTGATTTGGTCTCATCGAAACCACTAGAAAATCACCTTACCCTAGGAAAGTAGTGGTGACAGAGTGTGGGGCGGAAAAGCCACGCAGGACCTCACTCCGCCAGGCGGGGAGTGACGCGCAGCCCAGACCCCGGGGGCCCGCCTGGCTCCCCTGTGCCCTTGGTTCTGGGAAACCCTCCACAGGCACATCCTGAGTCCCTGCTTTCTGTCACTTTTACTGAGAATAGTAAGATAGTTGCTAATACAAATGCAAAAGCCAAGTGGGTATGTTTGAGGGTTTGAAATGTAATCTGGCATAATTGCAGCAGTTTTAATCTCCACAGTATTATTTCCGAATAAGATGAGTCTTGGGTACACTTAAGGGTGTACCCTGCCTGGATGCCATGCCCCTATATTAAACCAAATGACTGAGTTCTTCACCACTGGCACAAAATCTGCATACCACGAGAATCTTTGTTATTTAAGTGGAGTCAATGAGGTCATCATTGAGTTTTGCTAAAATACTTCCAAAGTGGGAAAATCCAATATAATGTTAATTGTTTGGAGTATTATATTTGAGGACAGTGTCCTCTAGAAATGGCTCTATAATTACAGGTTGTGTCACATTGAAGATGGTAACAGGAGGAACGAGATGTCTCCTGGGAGCTGTTGGGCTGATAAACGCTTTAGTGCCACATCTGCTGCGGGGTGTGAAGTGGCTGGGGCAGCCCTGGACCACGGGGCCGAAATGTGCTTCTCTTGTTCTTTGGGAAAAGCCTCCCTCTCTTCAGATCACCTGCGTGTCCACACGTGAGACTGTGAGACGGTGTTGAATGTGAGTAGCCGGCCCTCGTTGGTCATGTGGCTGTCGCAGTCCTCTGGGATGGGCCTGCATGTCTGGTGCAGTTCAGTCCAAGTCTTTTAGCTTGTTCCAGCCTGAGGTCTTTCTTCTCCGTGCGCTTTGCAACCCTCCTGCGGTGTGTCTCTGTCCATTACAACTGGATTTTGAAACAAGGGGACAAGAGTGCAGATTCAGGTCGGTATAAATACGGTCAAGTGTTCAGACATTTTCAGCTGATTGGCTTCTTGGTGTATAATGTCTTTGCATTGTGCTTCAGTATATATCATTACTATGGATCAAATGTCATCATGAGTGAAAACCTCAGTTAGGTAGCGTTCACTTTGCAGGAGTGTTTACTCTGCCAATTTAAAATAGAAAATTAAAACCAGAATGCAGCCTAGCTGGGGTGGGTCAGTGGTTGAGCGTCGACCCATGCACGAAGAGGTAGCCACTTCGATTCCTGGTCAGGGCACATGCCCAGGTTGTAGGCCTGATCCCCAGTAGGGGGCATGAAGGAGGCGGCCAATCTATGTTCTCTCTCATCGACATTTCTATCTTTCTCTCTCCCTTTCCCTTCCTCTCTCTCTAAAATCAATAAAGAAAAACTACAAATAGAAGGCATTATAGATTCTGCCCTAAAGTAAGCATCCCCCTTTACTTCCAAAGATGTGTTCCTAATAAGAAGCACGGCCTTTCATGAGCAGGAGATTTTCTGAGGTCGGTGCAGGCACGAAGCCCCTGACATCCGTGACCAGGTGGGCCTCGCTCCTGGGAAAGACTGGCCTGTGCTCAGAGATACTCTCTCATTTCCTAGTCTGCTCTTCTACAGAAACAGCAGTCTGTCCACTGAGCATAAATTATCTTTGATCTGCAGGATTTATGGCAGGTGGTAACACAAGCTAATAGGATTTATGGCCCAGAAACGAGATGGCCGGCAGTTAATAAGGCGTGCCGTTTACATGGTCCCGAGCCTTGCACCGCGGTTGCTGTTCAGGAGTTCAGACTTCTGTCCGTCTTCATCTCACCCGAACAAACTTCTGAACACGTCGTCAGTATTTCTTCCTCGTGATCTTAGTCATGTTACCTCCGCTTGCTTTCATCTCTCGCAAGAGCGATGAATTACTGTGTACACTCCTGGTGTTTTATACATTGTACACTTGTACTGCCGCTAGTGAATACCACAGAAACGTGTGAATAGTCTGACAGAAAGTAGCTGAGCGTTCACGCTGCACACTTGGCGTGGACGATGGTTTCTGCCGGGGACTGAGGCTTTGGGTCTGTCACCCACACGTCCACATGTCCAGCACAGTCTCGGCAGCGGTGACGCCAGAGAGGCGATTCTCAGAGTGGGTTGCAGTGAGTTCCCAGTTCTAAAGACACCGATGATCTCACCATTTCTTACCCAGTGATGGATCCTCGTTTGTTCCCCGCATGTTCTTCTCATACATTTTGTTGTTGTTGCTTGGCCTTTTAGACTCTCTAGTATGAACTATATATAGCGCTCAACCTTTAATATCACTGTAAATAGTGTAGACTTGGAGGTCACTTTATAGATGAGCAATGTGAGGACTTAAAGGTGGAGTGCGGCGCCCGAGGTTATACCCCGCACTTCCGTGAAAGGAAAGGGTGCTGCAGTCGGAGTAGATCCCGTGCAGTGAGAGTCGGAGCAGAGGATCGCTGGGCACTTGGAATCTGCAGACAGCCTGTCACACTGAGCGCACGTCCTCCCTGCCCCTCCGTAAACAGGTAAACGTAGAAGTAAGTGTGGGCCTGCGGAATGTTCATTAGGACGTGCGCTCAAAGGTCTCGGGGGGAGGAGCCCACAGGGTGGAGTCACCATGACGACCAGGTTCTGGATCCGGTGTCTGGGTGTTGCCCTTTGAGAATGTGAGGACAGGTCGAAATGGGACAGGTCAGCTGACTTTGGGATGTAAGGAGGTTAATCTATCTTTGTTTTGTTTTTGTTTTTTTATTAATTTTACAGAGAGAAACATCAATTTGTTGTTCCACTTATTTATGCATTCATTGGTTGATTCTTGTATGTGCCCTGCCCGGGGATAGAAGCCCACAACGTTGGCGTATCAGGATGGCGCTCTAACCAACTGAGCTACCTGGCCAGGTTCATCTCTCTTTCAAACTGAGTGGAATTCCTAAAAGAGAATAAATATAAGAGAGGTCCTGGCCTGGTGGAACGCCTTAGGACTCATTACTATATACACGGGGAAATTAAAAGCTTGGGAGGGGACTCCTATCACCCTGGAAGCAGGTGTATGTAGGGTGGCTTGCATGAATGGTGTCACTCTACACTGGTACAGTACTTTTATCTTTAAGAATTTTTTTTTTAATCCTCACCCGAGGACATTCTTTTTTTTTGCATTTATCTTCAGATAGAGTGGGAGGGAGGGAGAGAGAGAGAGAGAGAGAGAGAGAGAGAGAGAGAAACATCGACTTGAGAGAGACACATCAAGTGGTTGCCACCCACACAACCCCAACTGGGGCCGGGGACAAACTGCAACCGAGGTGCGTGCCCCTAGCAGGAACCGAACCTGGGACCCGTGGTCCGCAGGCCGAAGCTCCAACCACTGAGCAAACCGGCCAGGGCTGGTACAGTGCTTTTAAGTCTATCTTAATTCCACATTTTCTTCCAAAGCAAGTAGAAGAACCTCTTGGCCCACCCCAGCTGCACAACCCTGAGCCTCTGAGTCTGCCCTTTAAATTTCCCTCTTTGTGTTCTGTTGTCTTCTCAGGGTTACTGAGGGAAACTGGTCCGGGTATACTTTTCCAACCGACACAACTGCTCTTTTCTTTGCATATTTGATCCAACTCCTCTCTGCCCAAAATATTTTTTGTTTAAGTCATTCTCTTTTTTTAAAGCCCCAAGCAAAAGCGTCCATCTCCTACACAGACTTTCCAAATAAGCCTCTCCAAACTCCCCTCTGCATTCTTTTCATCGCTGTAAAAATCTATGGACCCCAGTCCATCTACAAAACAAAATTTATGAAGATATCATTTCTCCTTTTCTAATCCTTAAAGAAGGTATAATTGCTTATTTTTGATAAAAGGTGAGAAATAACCATCATCGCACTTAGTTCATCCCATGCTACTCAATCCCAAATCAATAGGAAGCGCTAGATGGTCTAAATGTATTATTTCCATTTTCAATCGTGTTCCTTGTTGCCTCCTCTTGTGAAATGCAGGTGCCTGGGCGCCTCAGGGTGGGAGTCAGAGGCTGTGACTTCGTCCCTTTGTTCCCCGTTGGCAGGTGCTGTCTTCCTAGTTTGCTGGAAGCTCATTTGGGGGAGCCTTCGCTCCCGCGAGTGGCTGGTGACGTGTGGGTTCTCTGGAGCCAATGCGTGCGGGGGGCGGGGCGGGGGCGGGGCCGGGGCCGGGGCGGGGGCGGGGGCAGGTTTGACAGCAACCCGGCGGTAATGAAGTCCCCAGGGGAAAGAGCCCTGGGCACCGGCGCCTGCCACTCACCAGGCAGCACGCAGGCTTTCCGACCTTAAAGGAATCTTTCACTCCAGAGGTTTATAGAAAGATGCCCATCAGCAAGAACCCGGGGCTGTCACTCAGGAACTCCAAAGCAGCACGGGGGGCGGGGGCGGGGCACGGACTCTGAAATCCAGCCCGCCTGGAAACGGTTTAAAATCCTGTTTGGACACCGGCCTTTCGCTTCCGACCACGAGTGACCGAGACTGGGCCGTGGAGCCTGGAAGCAGCCCAGAAGAGGGCTGTGTGCCGGCGGGCCCGCGGGAAGAGCGCCGCAGCCTGAGCTCGGCCCTCACGTGCATCGGACCCAGTTCCGGCTGCAGGCGGGGTACCGGGCGCCAGGTGGTCTCTTCCGTGCGGCCCCCCACCCAGTCCTCTGGGGCAGGGCACCGGCACGCCTGTCTGCATGCTTAGCTCAGCTGAGCATTGCTCCAGCGTCGTGTCTGATGGAAACAAAGGTTGCCAGTGGTTTCAATGAGCTGTGAAGGGATTTGAGCGTCACCAGCGGGGAAATGGGATGAGCCCCTGGGGGAAGGATCGCCACCACGCAGGTTCTGTGTCTTCCCTGCAGCGCCAGCTGGGCGGTGTTACTTCTCATCCAGTGGAGACTTTCCCCCTGTACTTGGGAGCTGTTTGTTTATTTGTTCCAAGAGATCAAAACTCTAAAGGAAGAAAAAGTGGAAAATTTATACAAATGAAGTTAAGCTTGGGGGGCTGAAATTCAAGGGCACTATTTCAAACTGTTCATCATCACCCTGGATATTTTGAAGCTTTTCCAAGGTATGGTGTAAGCTGCCTCACCCTCACACACACACACACACACATACAACATGTGTAACATACATGTGCACACACACACACCAAAAATTCACCTCTTCTAAATCAGTCTTACTGAGAGGAAGAAAAGTACCTATCCTATCTCTCAGCTTTGGGGGAGGATATTTTTGTTTTGAAAACCACTATCCTGTATAGTTATCTTTGAAGAGCTCCAGTTAGTCCTTCATAACTTTGTCATGATCAGAATTAAGATCGTCGACTTAATGCAAATAGAATAGTTTAACAATGAAATTTATTAAAGTGCATTAAATCCAGGAACAAAGTTAACAAAGCAGAGTGTAACCCAAGAAGATCAGTACACTGAGAGAGAGGTTGAGATTGAAGATGTCCCAGTGTGATACGTCTTCTGTAGCAGCCTGAGTTACTGCTGATAGGATGCCAAGCAGATAACACGGGTAACCCGAATGTCAAAGACACTGACTATTGATGCGCAGCTGAGATCGCTTGAGAGCCTGCGCGAATTACAAAATGGCCTCTGAACCGTGAAAGGCTGGAAAATTACCAAAAACAATATTTTTAGAGTTCTGCCGCACTTTCGTACCTTGTGACCAGCTCACCTGATTCCCAGCAGCCTTGTTAAGCGAGCAGTCGGGTGCGTTGCCCCTATTTCTCAGCCTAGGAAGCTCTGCACAGAACCGCATCGCGAGTGCGTGCTGAATCCACGAACCGTCTAGGAATCTCCCCTAACCTGGCCCCGTACCCTTGGCTTGTAGCTAGTGCTCAGAATCCACGCTTACTCTCCAAATGTCACTAGACCTCATGGAGAGGGCTCGAAGGGAATGGGGAGAAGTTACCGGGTACAAGTATCTTCTGTGCACTGAGTGGGGTCCACTCGGGAGTATGCATGGACATCATCTGCATAGCTATTTTTCCTTCCTAACCAACTTTTTTGTTATGAAAATTGTCATATATACAGAGAATTTGGAAGAACAGTGTAATGAACCACATGATCCAACCATTTTAAATTTTTTAACATTTTGTCATGCAAGTTCTGTCCACCTAGGTGTAGATGTACTGTGAGGGGTAGCCATTTGACAGTAAATTTCAGATAGCACATCACAGTATCCTAAGTCCTTCAACATGGGAAGTGTATTTAGAAAGCAAGACCCAGGTTGTAAGTGTGCTTATTGCTGCTGAGGGGGAGTTGCTGCTTGACTTTTCCAGAGAGCAGAACCAAGAAACAAAAAGGGGTGTGTGTGTGTGTGTGTGTGTGTGTGTGTGCAAAATGATGAGTTGATATTGATAGTTTGAATTCAGTTTTAATATAGTTTTAAAACTGCTATTTTATATTTTTTTACCCTCCCTCCAAATCCTGGTTTGAAATACCTTGTTTTATACTAAAATATATAGCAACTAGTTTCAGAATTATACTACCCATATTACCACGAATAGAAAAACTGCTGAATGAAATTTAAAGTTCTTTGCAAGTCTTCTGTCTTTAAATTATACCCCACTCAGAGGAGTGTATCTAAAATTTGTCATTTGAAATATTAAATTTTGTTCTTTCTATTGTTATGCTACTAATTAAACAATTAGGTTCATTTTTTGCAGTTTATTTAAAGTGAGAAGACTATTTTTTAATTATTATTTTAAAAAATATTTTGAAGTAATTGCATAGTTCAGGAGGCAAAGCTGGGGCGACAATATCCTCAGGAGAGGTCTTGCTTCTTCCTCTCCCCTCAGCACCACCCTTCTCCTTCTGAATCTTCCAGCTTCTTGCAAAAATAAAAGTAAATCAACAAATATGTACATAGCTTCTCATTTCCCTTTTTTAATATATGGACTTAGCATATCATGCACATCTGTCTCTACCTTTTACTTAATAATATATTTTGGAGATCACTCTATATTCAAAAATAGAGATCCTCCTGATTTTTTAATGGCTGCTTAATACGCTATTGTGTGGCTGTGCCTCAGTGAGCCGTAATTTACCCGCGCGTAGCTTTTTGTAGGAACGTGCTGCGATTTGAAACCAGGCGGGTCTTCCAGTGGTGGCCATGTCTGTTTGCAAACGTTCCTTGGGTGATTCTCTGCGAGTTCCCAGTAGAGACATATTTTGCTCTCAAAATCCCTAATGAGGAGGAGATGATATGACCTAAATTTAAAGATGAGTAAACTGGGTCTTAAAAAATGAATTGACTTGTCGAGGGTTATTCCACCAGTTAACAGGGAAGCCACATTCCACATCCATGTCCGACTGACCCTCAGCTGTCTCACTGCATGTCCATGACATGGTTCATGAGCTTGGCACGGTACCATTCGGTACAGAGCCAGCAGATGGGAGTCTCGTGAAGGAAGCGTAGACGGTAAGGACCGCGTGTTCTCCTCTGGCGGATCACTGCGCTTCCCTGCCTCCTCGTGCAGAGCGTAGATAAGTCTTTGAAAAGAAACAAATGAAGGGACATTATCAGTTTTCTTATCAAGGAGGAAGAATATTCTATTACAGCTGAGATAGTAATGGTAATGAACCAGAGACTGTCTTTTTTGGGGAAAAAGTCAAGTTGATAGAGGAGCCTCAAAATTGATTAATTGTGTACACGTTGGCCTTTCCAATTGCTGATAATAGAAAGCCAATTTCACTCCTAACCAGAGCCCTCAAGGCAAAAGACAGGATGGAACATTGGTCTTTTTTATCAGGCAAGTTGAATGTACGAGACTGCTCAAGGGACAATGGAGGCGGATTTATTTCCTTCCAGGTGCAGCTAGCCTATGAAGAAGGGGCACCTTTTGAAATTTTGATAATAGTAATTGAAAAGCTATGAATAGAATTTAGTGTTTTTTTCTGAGCATATTTCACACTCTAAAGTATTTCCAGGAGCAGAGCAAGCCTTATGAAAATTAAAAGGACTTGGATAATTTTTTTTATGTTTTTATTCAACCAACATATGATTAAGGGCTTATTTATATCAGGTATTTTGCCAGATTGACAATTTCAATAAGTTCCTCTCAAAGAGCTAACAGTACCTGCACTAAACAATTCATTATTTCACATAAGGTAAAATAAGTTCAGTATCACAAATATGTATAATATGAAGGCAGACTTCAGAGGTGCAGAACATACTATGGACAGGTCCAGGAAGGGATTTTGCAGGAAGTCAGGTCTGAGCTGGGTCTCAAAAGTCGGCAGAGGAGTCAAGGTCATTAAGAGTGAAGGGGTCAGATGACCCGTAGAGGGGACACCGGGAGCCAAGGTGTGCAGTGAGAAACTGCACAGGGTTCTAGGGAGAACAGTAGAAAGTTCATTGTTTCTGGGGGAGAAGAAAAGGGTATGGTGATAGATGAGACGGAACAAGGTAAGGAGAGAAGAAATGAAAGGGCCCCTCGTGCCTTGTGAAGGCATTGGGATTTTACTCCTGTAGAGTTAGATAAATGATTTGTTCTTTTGGGCGTCATGAGCCTGTTTGAGAATCTGAAGACAATTGTGAACCTTCTCTCCCAAAAAGTGTATATTTATACAGACACAAAACTATAAAAATAGAATTGAAGAGTTTATAGAAGCCCTGAGCCTCTCCATAGCATTCCACTTGGAAAAGACCGTTTCAAACAAATATGTACGTACCTCATCCTCTCACTAGTGAGCATGGGAAGGGTTTAGTTATATTCACAGTAGGTCGTTCACATTGAGTTATCAGCAAAGGTGATCAGGTGAAGGGCCGCCAGGTTCTTCTGTCACAATGAAAATAATGATAGTGGTTAATCTGTGTCTCACGGATTATTCCTAGAGATTGTTTCTTTTTTCACTAGGAATAGGTTCCAGGTCCTATTCCTAGTTGATTGTTTCTTTTTTGTTTTTGTTTATTTGCTAACTTGTATGACAACCTCACACAGCTCTAGGAAGAAGATAGCGTAACCCTCCTTACTTCTCGGCTGGGAAAACTGAAGCTCATAGCCGGGAAGATGCGAGACGGGCCGCACCGGGCACCCTGCCCACACACATGCCGCCCGCTCTCATTAGTGAGTGCACTGTGCTCTCCCTGAGAAGAACGAGAGTGAGGCCATTTTCAGCGATCGAAACCAAGGCCGGCTGTCTGCAGCTACGACTCGGGTGCGGACCATATGTTCTGCTCTTGAATGAGCATCTGAGATACAAAGGCGTCGGCCCCTGTGAGCACCAATTCATTGCAGCTCCATGTCTGAGTGTTACATACGGCCACACGGGTATTCGCGGTAACAACACTGCGCGTCACCCCACGGCCTGCCACCCAGCATTGCGTTTCTGAGGCCGAATGCTGCATAACCCATCTTGCCATTCACACACACGCATTTAAAACAGTTTTGTGGATCAAATTTTAACTGACTCCTTAGCCTAAAGATGTTGATGTACAATGTTAAGAAACAAGTTAATGCTCCAAATATCATCCTCCTTTTTTTTTTTATCTGCAATGCTTTTTTTTTTTTTTTAATCCTCACCCATTAAAGATTTTAATCTAATCTATCTTTAGATAGAGCGGGAGGGAGGGAGAGAGGAAGTGAGGGAGAGAGGAATTAAGAGAGAGAAACATCGATGTGGGAGAGACACATCGAGTGGCTGCCACCCACACAACCCCAACCAGGGCCGGGGACAAACCGCAACCGAGGTACGTGCCCTTAGCGGGAACCGAACCCAGGACTCTCTGGTCCATGGGCTGACGCTCTAACTGCTGAGCCAAACCAGCCAGGGTGATCTGCAATGCTTTTTATGTGAAAAACTGCATTTATATCTAAAATATAAGTTTAGCACACCAAGTTTCTCTCGGAGAAGAGTTATGCTCAAAGAAAGGAAAACGCAGGACCATTAGACAAGGAAGCGGAAGGAAGGGGCCGGTGCCTCACAGCTTCTCACAGAATCGGCTGTTCCTGAGCGAACGTGCGAAGAGGCGGTGCCACGTGCCCACCGCTTGTCGGGTCTGAAAAGTGCCAGTTATTCCGCACACGCTCAGGTGTTGTCCTGGGCTTCGGCTGGGAGTGGGAGGTGGGATCCTGGCTGCCCTGGGGAGTCTCCGCATCCCGGTCTCCTCTGTAACAGGTGGACAAAGGCTACTTGATCCATCTGTTAGGTTATCTGTGGTGATAATGTACATGATCTGCATGAAAATTGAACTGCTTGAGGCCAGGTGTGTGAAACTAAGTTTGTCCTGTCTGGCTTCTTTCCTCTGGGCAAGACGGAAGGGTTGGAGGGGTCACACTCCTGACTTCTCCGCCCATTGGCATCACCGGTCAGTTTGGTTCCCTTGATTCGGATTTGTTGTCGCGAACCCCCCCCTCCTGGACTCCCCCCACCGCACGGAGACCGTCCAGCAGGTGTGCCTATTTGTTGTTAGGATGTGCTTTGCGAAATGGGTGCGTTTTCATGACCTTAAAAAGTATTTTTGCATGTATCTCTAATAGAAAGGGATTACTAAAAACCATACATAATTACACTGCCGTTATCATACCTTAATAAAGATAAAAATAGTTACTTAATATAAAATAGTGTTCACATGTTCTCTTTCTTTTTTTTATTTTATTTTATTTTTTTTATTAATTTTTGTTACAGATGTTTCTCCTTTTTCCCCCACTGATTTCCCCTCCCTCTCCTTCCCTGCCCTTTCCCCAGTTTGTTGTCCTTGTCCATTGTTCATGCGTACATGCATATAAGTTCTGTGGTTTATCTCATCCCCCCCCCCCCATTTAGGGGATAGTCATTCTGTAACCCCACTTCCGCATCTCTGGGACTACCCTCTTCCTCAGACTGTAATGTTCATTATATTCCACAAATAAGTGAGATCATATGAAACTTGTCTTTCTCTGTTTGGCTTGTTTCACTTAGGATGATACTTTCCAGGTCCCTCCATGTAGTCTCAAAGGATAAGAGATCTTTCTTTCTTACAGCTGCATAGTACTCCATTGTGTACATGTACCACAGCTTTTTTATCCATTCGTCTACTGATGGACACTTGGGCTGTTTCCAGATCTTAGCGATTGTAAATAGTGCTGCTACAAACATGGGGGTACATATATTCTTTCTGATTGGTGTTTCAGGCTTCTCAGGGTATATTGCTAGAAGCGGGATCACTGGGTCAAATGGAAGTTCAATTTTTAATTTTTTGAGGTAACACCATATTGTTTTCCATAGTGGCTGCACCAGTCTGCATTCCCACCAGCGGTGCACTAGAGTCCCCTTTTCTCCGCATCCTCGCCAACACTTGTTGTTTGATGATTTGTTGATGGCGGCCATTCTGACAGATGTGAGGTGATACCTCATTGTTGTTTTAATTTGCACCTCTCTGATAATTAGTGATGATGAGCATTTCTTCTTATGTTTCTTAGCCATTTGTATGTCCTGTTTGGAGAGGTGTCTATTCAGTTCCTCTGCCCATTTTTTAATTGGATTCTTTGTCTTCTGTTTGTGGAGTTGTATGAGCACTCTATATGTATTGGAAATTAACCCCTTATCTGATATATCATTGGCAATTATGCTCTCCCATACAGTGGGTAGCCTTTCCGTTTTGATGACTGTTTCTTTCGCTGTGCAGAAGCTTTTGAGTTTGATGTAGTCCCATGTGTTCATTTTCTCCTTTGTTTCTATTGCCTTAGGTGATGTGTCAGTAAAAATTCTGCTGCATATGATGTCTGAAATTTTGTTGCCTACAGTCTCTTCTAGGATTTTTATGGATTCATGAGTTACATTTAAGTCTTTTATCCATTTTGAGTTTATTCTCGTGTAGGGTGTAAGTTGATGGTCTAGTTTCATTTTTCTGCAAGTGGCTGTCCAATTTTCCCAGCACAATTTATTAAAGAGGCTGTCCTTACTCCACTGTATGCTCTTACCACCTTTGTCAAATATTAATTGAGCATATTGCCTTGGGTCCATTTCTGGGTTCTCTGTTCCGTTCCACTGGTCTATATGCCTGTTCTTGTGCCAGTACCAGGCTGTTTTGATTACAGTGGCTTTGTAGTATAACCTGAAATCTGGTATTGTGATCCCTCCAACTTTGTTCTTCCTTTTCAAGATTGCTGTGGCTATTCGAGGCCTTTTTTGGTTCCATATGAACTTTTGAAATAATTGTTCTAATTCTGTGAAGTATGCCGTTGGTATTTTGATGGGGATTGCGTTGAATCTATAGATTGCTTTGGGTAATATGGACATTTTAATGATCTTAATTCTCCCAATCCATGAACAGGGTATGTGCTTCCACTTTTTTATATCTTCCTCTACTTCTTTTTTCAATGACCTGTAGTTTTCTGCGAATAGGTTCTTTATTTCTTTGGTTAAGTTTATTCCTAGGTATCTTAATTTTTTTGCCGCAATGGTAAATGGGATATTTCGCTTAGTTTCTTTTTCTATGAGTTCATCATTGGTGTATAAAAATGCCATCGATTTCTTGACATTAATTTTGTATCCAGCTACTTTGGCAAATTCATTTATTAAGTCTAGTAAACTTTTGATGGAGTCTTTGGGGTTTTCTATGTATAGTATCATGTCATCTGCAAATAATGACAATTTCACTTACTCCTTTCCAATTTGTATCCCTTTTATTTTTTCTTCCTGTCTGATTGCTGTGGCTAAAACTTCCAGTACTATGTTAAATAGGAGTGGCGAAAGTGGGCATCCTTGCCTTGTTCCTGTTCTTAAGGGAAATGCTTTTAGTTTTTGCCCATTGAGTATGATGTTGGCTGTAGGTCTTTCATATATGGCCTTTATTATGTCTAGATATGATCCCTCTATTCCCACACTGCTGAGCGTTTTTATCAGAAATAGATGCTGGATTTTGTTGAAGGCTTTTTCAGCATCCATTGATATTATCATGTGGTTTTTATTCTCATTTTATTTATGTGGTGTATCACGTTTATGGATTTGCGAATATTGTACCAGCCTTGCATCCCTGGGATGAATCCCACTTGGTCATGGTGGATAATTCTTTTGGTGTATTGCTGGATCCGATTTGCTAGTATTTTGTTTAGGATTTTGGCATCTATGTTCATCAGGGATATTGGCCTGTAGTTTTCTTTCTTTGTTGTGTCTTTTTCTGGTTTTGGAATTAGAATTATGCTGGTTTCATAAAACGAGTTTGGAAGTCTTCCTTCTTCTTGAATTTTTTGAAATAGTTTGAGGAGAATGGATATTAGTTCTTCTTTGAATGTTCGGTAAAACTCCCCCGTGAAGCCATCCGGGCCTGGGCTTTTGTTTGCTGGGAGAGTCTTGATTACATCTTCAATTTCTTCTGTTGTTATTGGTCTGTTCAAGTTTTCTATCTCTTCCTGGGAGACTATGTGTTTCTAGAAATTTGTCCATTTTGCTTAGATTGTTGAATTTGTTGCCATATAATTGTTCATAGTAGTTGTTAACGATCTTTTGTATTTCTGTGGTGTCAGTTGTTATCTCTCCTCTTTCATTTCTGATTCTGTGAATTTGGGTTCTCTCTCTTTGTTTCTTGGTGAGTCTAGCTAAGGGTCCATCAATCTTGTTTATCTTTTCGAAAAACCAGCTCTTTGTTTTATTGATCCTTTGAATTGTTTTTTGTTTTTTTTTTTGTCTCTATGTCATTTATTTCTGCTCTGATCTTTACTATTTTCTTCCTTCTACTTGCTCTGGGGTTTTCTTTTTGTTTGCTCTCTAGTTGTTTAAGTTGTGAAGTTAGATAGTCTATTAGAGATTTTTCTTCTTTTTTGAGGTAGGCCTGTAGTGCTATGAACTTCCCTCTCAGTACTGCTTTCGCTGCATCCCATAGATTTTGTGTTGTTATGTCTTCATTTTCATTGGTTTCCAGGAACTTTTTTATTTCTTCCTTGATCTCCTCGGCGACCCATTCATTGTTTAATAACATGCTATTTAGTTCCATGTGTTCAAATGTCTTTGTATGTTCTTCTTGCAGTTGATTTCTAGTTTCATGCCATTGTGATCTGAGAAGATGCTTGATATAATTTCAATCTTCTTCAACTTGTAGAGACTTAGTTTGTGCCCTAACATGTGGTCTATCTTTGAGAATGTCCCATGTGCACTTGAGAAGAATGTGAATTCTGTAGTTTTTGGGTGTAGTTCTCTGTAGCTATCTATTAAATCCATTTGGTCTAGTGCTTCATTTAGAGTCTCTGTTTCCTTGCTAATTTTTTGTCTAGAGGATCTATCCAGTGATGTCAGTGGGGTGTTGAAGTCCCCTGCTATGATTGTATTGCTATCGATTTCTCCTTTGAAGTCCTCAAGACTTTTTAAATATATTTTGGTGCTCCTATATTGGGTGCATATATGTTAAAGTCATATCTTCCTGTTGGATAGATCCTTTCAATATTATGTAGTGGCCTTCTTTGTCTCTAATTACAGCCTTCATTCTGAAATCTATTTTATCAGATATGAGTATTGCTACCCCAGCTTTTTTTTCTTTTCCGTTTGCTTGGAAGATTTTTTTCCATCCCTTCACTTTCAATCTATGTGAGTCTTTGTTGTGAGGTGGGTCTCTTGTAAACAACATATAGATGAGTCATGCTTTCTTATCCAATCAGCTACTCTGTGTCTTTTTATGGGAGCATTCAGTCCATTTACATTTAAGGTGATTATTGATATGTACTTATTTATTGCCATTTTTGTTTAGTGTGGTTCTATTTTTCTTCCTATTTCTCCTGGTAATTACAGCAGTCCTTTTAACATTTCTTGCAGTGCTAGTTTGTTGCTAGTGTATTCCCTTAGCCTTTTTTTGTCTGGGAAGCTCTTTATTTGACCTTCTATTTTGAATGATAGCCTTGCTGGGTAGAGTAGTCTTGGATTCAGATCCTTGTTTTTCATGACCTTGATTACTTCATGCCATTCCCTTCTTGCCTGTAGTGTTTCTTGTGAGAAGTCAGCTGAGAGCCTTATGGGGTTTCCTTTGTAGGTAACCTGTTGCTTATCTCTTGCTGCCTTTAGGATTCTCTCTTTGTCTTTAATTTTTGGCAGTTTGATTACTATGTGTCTTGGTGTGGGCCTGTCTGAGCTCTTCTTGCTTGGGACTCTCTGTGCTTCTTGAACTTGAATGCCTCCTTCCTTCACCAAATTAGGGAAGTTTTCTGTCACTATTTCTTTGAATATATTCTCTAACCCTTGCTTATTTTCTTCTTCTTCAGGGACTCTCCTGATGCGAATATTATTCCATTTCCAGTTGTCCCACAGTTCTCTTAAGCTGTCTTCCTGTTTTTTAATCGATTTTTCCTTTTGGTTTTCTGATTGGTTGATTTTTTCTAGCCTGTCTTCTAATTCACTGATCCAGTCCTCAGCTTCCCCTACTCTGCTTTTTAGACCTTCCAATGTGTTTTTCATTTCTGATATGTCATTCTTCATTTCTTCCTGTTGGTTTTTAATTTCCATCTGGTTTATTTTCAACATTTCTATGTCTTTACTCATGGTGCTCATATCCTTGCACATGCTGTTGAGCTTCCTCAACATCATCACTCTAAATTCTAGTTCTGGTAACTTGCTTAACTGCACCTCATTTATCTCATCTTCCGTAGAGGTCTCATGTTCCTTCATTTGGCTTTTGTTTCTGTTTTTCACCATTTTGGCTATCACAGTGGGCTTTGGAGTCTGCCAAATTTTCCCTGTGGGTGTTGGTGTTCTGCTGTTTGTGGTTCCCTGTCCTGGGTTTGGTTGAGCCAGGGAGGACCCACTTTAAACACCACCTTCAAGTCTTAGTTTTTCTGGTTAGTGTTGCTGGCCCAGGGAATGGTAGTTATCCTCTAGCTTTTTTTTTTTTTTTTTTTTTACCTGAAGGCTATTAGTAGAGGTCACCTGAAGACCCTTGGTTTCTGAGTTGCCTGAAAAACTCCCTCAGGTGCTCAGTGTAAGAGGTTGGGGCAGCTGCTGGTTGTAATGGGCCTCAATTAGCATTTCAATGGCCACCAGGTGTGATTGAATCTCTGCGGGAGGGGCCTCAACCTCGCCTCTCCCCAGGGCCCTGGGAAGGAGCAAAATGACCACAGTCCTGCGTGGCTGCACTCAGTGAAAGCTCTTAGCACCCTCCAAAACCCGAGTGTCCCCACACAGTTCCAGTCCAATATGCCTTCCCTCTGCTGAAGCTCAAGGTGAGTGGCTGCTGCCAATTTAGCCTCTGTCTAGACTGTGCATCGTGGAGCCGCTGGGACTTTTAACCCGAGAGTGCTGCTTCCTGCCAAGGGCGGCCACGGCTGTGGCACCAGCAGAGGGTTTTGCATTCAGCAGAAGCCCCAGGACTGAGCCGCGGTAGCGGGACACTGCCGGGGCAGCTTCCAGCAGAGTCCCCTGGTCCCTGCGAGTCTGTGTGGCACCAGCCGAGGGCTTAGCACGCAGAGTTCACAGGAGTCAGCCTGGGTAGCAGCGTCCCGCCAAGTCCCCTGGTCAGAGCCAGTCCGTGCCAGCCCGTGCGGCACCAGCCGAGGGCTTAGCAGGCAGCAGAGTTCGCAGGACTCAGGCGGGGTCGCAGCGGAGGTGTTAGCAGCAACTTCCCGCCGCCACCGCCGAGTCCCCTGGCCCCAGGGAGTGCGTGCCGCACCAGCCAAGGGCTTGGGAGGCAGCAGAGTCCGCAGGACTGGGCGGGGTGGCAGTGGAGGCTTTAGCAGCAGCTTCCCACCGCAGAGTCCCCCGTCCCCACCCAGGCCGCTGTGGACTGTGGGCTCCCGGCCCCCTCTCGCGTCCTCGTAAGCCTACCAGGATTGAGTCAGTGTCCCTGGTTATGTGGTCCTCCAAGGTGTCTTTCGGTTGCCCCTTCCTGACGATTTGCCTTTATTTTCGTTGTGAATCCGGTTTGGTCCTGGGAGATGATCTGTGTAGCTCCATTCACTCTGCCGCCATTTTTTCCATCTCCATGTTCTCTTTCTTTAAAGATGTTTTTACATCTTAAAAATGTGGTTGTATGATGAGGGATCCGAACAAGGTCCATGCATTGCACTTCGCTGGTATTTTGGGGTTGTTTTCATCAGTGTGCCCCTGGCCTGTCCGTCCCCATGCTTCTCCTTCCTCCTGTTCTTCCCCTCACCCCTCAACATCTTTGTCAAACAAACTTTGTCATTTTTTCCCACGGAATATTCGCCATCTGGGCTCATTGCATGGTGCTGTGTCATTAAATACTTTCTATTTTCCTTTGTATTTTTGTAAGTTGTAGGTAATTCTAGAGCTGTGATCAGAACAATGTAAAAATGGGGGTACTTCTGAAATAGATGACATTACATCATGATTTTTGGTTGTCTCTTTATTGTGATATTATAGCCACTGTGATATTATCATCATTCACTTCCATGAATTTCTTAGTGGCTACTCATTGCTAAGAGGAAACTGTTCTACCATTAATACTTCACCGTTGCCTGAAAAACCTCCATAAAGAGAAGCTTCCCTCCGATCAGCTGTTGGGTCATCCTGCAGAACAGTGTGTAAAGGAAGGAAGGATGCATGCTTAGTTCTTTGTTCTTTTTTACTTTTTTTCAAAACAACGAATTGGTTGCCTAGCATTCAATACTGATTAGTTATTTTTTCCGCTCCTCAGTCCTTCGGCAAGAACCCAGTGGTCCCTGATAACTTTCTATTTCTCTTTCTATAGCGTGTTCCCAGCTCATCTTGTACATTTCTTGGTTGAGTCTTGAAATTTTTCCAAAGGGCCTTTTTAGTAAGAAATGATGACAGCGTCTGGGCATTAAGGGGAATACTTGTAGCCACTAACCGGATTCAGTAGACAAAGCTGGAATTTTTTTAACGATAACATGAGTTCATCCTTATACATCCCATTGACACTCAGCACTCCAGGGAAATAATATCTTTTGATGAACAAACAAAATTTTGAAGTAGACTTGATCCATTGGTTCTTTACCTGTCATGCTTTGGTGTTTTGTGGAAGAAATATTTGTGGAACCTAAGGTTACCAAGGTTTCCCCTGATGTTTTCTCTTAGAAGTTTTATATAGTTTTAGGTTTGCGTTTAGATCTGTGTTCCATTTTAATTTAGTTTTTGGATTCCACGTGAGGTTTGGATTGGAGTTCATTTCCTTCCTATGGAAGCCACTTCGTTCCGGCACCCTCGGTGGTGGAGACGGTTCCTTCCCCCCCGTGTGATCTCCGCAGCCTGGTCACGAGCAGTCATCCATGGGCACGCGGCTCCTGTCCTCTGACCCAGCGCACATGTACGGCAGCGTCAGGGCTGTTCACGCGCGCCGGTGCAGGGGACAACTCTTGCTGCCGAATGACTACTTTTAAAAGCAAAACCTTAATTATTAGATGGTTTTTAAAAATAGAAACAAGACACGTTTATAAAATTCTTGTCAGGTTTGTGGTGTCAGAAATGTATCCTGGGCGATTTCTGGCCTTTCAAATAACAAAATGTTTGCGGCAAACAGTAATGCTGATGTACGCTTTCTTTTTTCTTTCCAACTGTGATTTTTTTTACAAGATTTATTTTTTACTTTCATTAAGTAAGAGTTCTTTCTGTCATACATAATTGTGTGTCCATCTGTCATTTATCTTTTTATGAACCATCACCAATTCATTGTCACATTTGTATTTTAAGTAAAACAAATCCTTGGGTTGTTGTCAACAATGCTAAAATTCTAATCAGGATATACATTCATTGACACAAATCCATGGTTCTGCATCTTAAAATATATTCATAGCTTGATTTTTATTATTTCGGAAGAAAGTATAGTATCTTAGCTATTTAGGTTTGTAGAGTTGACATGTCTTCCAGCAGGGGCTGTGCCCATCCTTGAGGAGGCAAAACAAACAAATCCTTTCTAAGGTGCGGGGCTGGGGGATAAGCCCTCACGTTGCTGTACTGAGCGGTCATAACAATGGCTCTCAGGCGTCATCTGTCAGGCTTACATTTGGGAGGGAAAAATCTCCTTATCCAGTCCGTATTCATGTGCGTGAAGAGAAGACTTGTCGTAGCCAGACGCAAGGTCTGCCAGGGAAATCCCGGCACATCTCAGCGGCTGCTCCTAGCTCACCTGAGCCCCGGTGCCCGCCGCCCGGAGCTCGGCACCTGTCCCCCGTCCTGTCACATCTCCCCCGGCTCTCCCGACCTTGAGTGCCCCTAGCTTTCACATCTTCCCGTCTTTCAAAACCGGAGGAATCTAAAAGTTTCCCATCTGGTAAGAAACACCGAAATCATATATCGGGCCTGCTGCTCAGCTTTAAAACGTTTCATCACCGTGGTCCAGTGACGGGCACTTGGCCACGTTCAGATCAGCCCGGAAACTGGGCTTCGGGGAGGGCACAGAACAGGGCATCTGCCTTCACTTGGCGCCGCTCCACACTGTTCTGTGCCCTCGTCTCCACCCCGCACGTGGACTTTCACCTAGCAGAAATACTCTGACTTTAAATGTGTTCCAGCATTTGAAGACATAAGGTTAGATTAGGAGAGGAAGGACTGCGAATGTTTTTATATTTGCTCATTAGTATCTGAGAAGTGACAGGTTAAAATGTGCTACTGACGATGAAAAGCATATAGATCGTATGTATATATCATTCTTTCACTTAAAGTGCGTTATTTATGTTAACAATATTCATTTGAGGAAGTAGTATCTATTGTTCCTTTTAGAAGGTACTCTTTTTTGTGAGTGACTTAAGGAATTGAATGAGGTCATTTATCAATACTCAAAGCTAACAAGGTATTCTGAAGCTCTCAGAAGAGGGACATAAATATACACAGTTTTAATGGGGAAAAAAACTGGCTGATTTTAAAAACTCTCCTTTTCTGCTTCCTAATGTCAAGTTGTCTCCTGAGGAAAAGAAGTGAAGTTGGATAAGACAGTGTCCAGAGAATGAACCCTCACTACCTCTACCGGATGCAGTGGCCTCCCAGCTCCTATGATCCCATGCGCAGTGTTTCTAAAAACTGAGCAGTAGATTTTCAAATGATTAATAATTTTTAAAAAAAAAATCATTACAAATTTAAAATTACCACAAAATTAGCTTTTTCCAGTAGCTTCTCATACCAGCTGTGGTGTCCAACTTAGCACGAGTGTTCGGGTTTTAACCGCTGCGTGGATGATAGATCCAGACAGCAGCCCTGTGCCCCGTGGGATTCACGCGGTGCTGGGATGTGCGGCCAGCGGTGAAGTCATGGCATCTCTTAGACAAAGATCCTGGTTGCATTGGGTTTCCTTTCGTGGAGTAGGCTGTGCGCCCACTCGGCCGGTGTGTGACTGCAGCCTAGACAATTGGGAAGGTCCTGAGGGCGGGGACAGGCTGAGTGGGTGATGTAGACAGACGTACGAAGTGCAGTTCATACAGAGGCACCGCGTGGACACCGTAGCCTGTCTTCTGCCTCCTGTTTTCTCCATGGGCTGATCTGACAAAATTAGACAATAATTACAAATGAGCGACAGAGACTCTGACCCCCTGAAAGTATATCATTCACACATTAATCCCACTGCAGTCATTTTTTTTTTTAATCTGCCAGGACGAAATGATGGAAACGATATAGCTCGGGCGAATTTCTGGAAGCCGCGTGCCAGGCACTGTTCAGGGCTTCGCGCGGGATGAACTTAGCCAGCGCGGGGCGCCGAGATGTTGCGTAGCTGCGCGGCTTTGGGAATGAAGGGACTGAGACACACAGAGGCTAATGTAATGTCAGCCCAGTGGCAGACCCCAGGGGTCAGACCCGAGAGTCTGCCCGGAGTCTCCGTGTCCCTGCCGACGCAGTGACACAGCTCAATGTAGCCCCTGGTGAGTGCGGTGTGCTTCAGAAAAGCCATCTCAGTGGCCCTACACGGGAGCCTATTGATGTTAGTAAGATAAACAGCTAAACGGGAAAGCGACATTTAGTTATTTTCCGGACAAGTAAGGAGATAGCTCACTGATGGACAGCCATGCCTGCAGGTCCTGGATCCTGAGTGGTCAGTGGCCTTTCCCCTGGGGTGGGTCCCAAGCCCTTCACCACGTGACTCCGGTGTCGCGGAGGAAATGCCGGCCGCACGACCGCTGGGATGTTCGATGCGCGATATTTTTGTAAACGATGTTACCAGTTACTAGAATGCAGGTTTCTCATGACCTGCTTAATGTCCCCTGCAACAAAGAGTACTGGCATCTGCAGACAAAAACGCAAACTGTTTTGTCCTGCCTTTTATTAACATCTCTCTGATTTTATTTTTCTGACTAGCTAGTTGCATATACACATATGCATCTATTTTACTTCCGTTGTGCCAAAATAACACACACTGTGCGCATTTTAACTTTGGAACAAAAAAGTCGGGATAAGAGTCATCATGATCAGTAGGTACTGAGTCTGCTGGTATTTAATTTGGATTTGGAGAACGAACGAAGAGAAGATGTTAAAATGCCAGTGGCATCCAAGAACGGAACCTGTGTGTGTTTATAACCCCAGACTGTTTCCTTACAGATGACCTCAGCAACAGGCCCTCCGAGTAGCCTGGGTGCCCTGGCCTCTCCGCGCGGTGCTCAGCGTGAGAACGCGGTGCTCTCGCGTCCAGGTGCGGAGGGAGAGGCCCGTCTGTTATTTAGTCTGATTTATGCCTTTGGAGAGTGGCTGCCACTCTGTGATCTCTGGGAAGCCGGGTCCCCAGGAGCAATTTCCAGGACTGAGAGCCGGGGCGGTGTTATGAATAAACTCGGGGAGGCTGCGACCTTTCCTGTCAAATGATAAGGCCATAAATATGTTGGTAATTCTGCTTTGTTGTGATTACCTGTCCTTTTCGGTCAGGTAATCGTGGAGTTTCTAGGCTACCATAAATTGGTAGCAGCAAAACTAAAACAAAATTTTTTTATTATATATTAAAAAAAAATGAGAAGAGTAGAAAACAGCAGAGAGAACACCGCAAGCAGGCCCTCGGGTGTTGCGGCTGAATTACGTCTGGAGTTTGAGGGTCCAGTTTTGGAAATTTTATAGCATTCAAATCGAACTTAATTAGTTGGTCACATTTTACCATCTATTCAAATGATATTAAATAAATGGCTTTGGGAATAAGAAGTGAGATAGTTAATTGTATAATATTTTAATGCTTTTTCCTCCCAGTAGGCGGAATTCTCTTGAAATATGGCTTACTCTTACTTCGATGTGTTCTTTTCAAGTAATCATGTACAGCGCAGAGAGTTTATGTCGCATTGCTAAGGTGTCCGTGTTCATGACGTCTGATCTATGTGAATGTCATTGAGAAGAAATTTAATGATTATTGGGGAGCCTCTTCCCCCAGCTCCATCCTTACCTTTCCCAAGTGGATAGCTAAGAGAAGACCGAACGTGAGGGAAAGATCAGTCCATCGCACACACAAGGGGACAACGAAAAATAAAATGTGTCCCACTTATACTTTGTAAAAGGGATCCACACACCCTTTTGAATGAATGTCAACAAGTCCACAGGTAGCTGATCTGTTTTATAGACATTTCACAGAAAGGGCACAGGAGGGCAGCGGAGGGGAAGAGAGACTCTGCGTCGCGGGCAGAGGCTCCGGAAGGGGACAGTGGACTCCAGAGTGTGTAACTTATCCGTTGCTGCGTGACACACACCGCAGATGTGTGGCTCCAAGTGACAGGAACATTTATCATCTCGCAGAGTTCCTCTGTATGTCTAGGATTCGGCTTTACTGGGTGTTTCAACCTGGGTCTCGTGAAGTTCAGCGGTGCCAGGTGTCACTCTGCTTCCAAGGTGGCAAGTTGGTGCAGGCTGGTTGGGGTGAAGGGGGCAGCTCTGTTCCTCTGTTTGGCCTCTACAGGGCGTCCTGAATGTCCTCGTGACATGGTGACGGGCTTTCCCCGGAGCAAGTGATCTGTAAGAGCAGACCAGGGAGGGGGCAGCTGGCCTTTTTGGGGGCGTGCCCGGCAGTCCCTCACCAGCACCCCTGCGGTGCCGTTCAGGGTGGGACCGCCACGCAAGGAGTGATTGCCCCAGCCAGGGTCGGGACCATCGCGGGGACTGACTCCCACGGAGCAGGGCGGTAGAGAGCGTGGCCCACGAGAACGCAGGGGCTCATTGGACAGCAGAGGGGAGGCGGGGCAGCGCAGGGAGGTGGCGGAGAGGTCCTCCCGCAGCGCCCTGACCTGTGCCTCACGCTCACGGCTTAGAACCACCGGCCGTCCAGACCCAGCTGGCCCACCCGAGCTTGGCTGCGCGCAGGCCCCGCCCACAGCTGCCCAGCAAGGCTGGTTGGTGTCTCTCTCCAGTCGCACCCGCTTCATCCCAGCACATCGGAACCAAGCCCCCCAAAGTCAGCATTGACCTTCCTGATGTCCAAGCCGCTTCCCTTCTATGTCACAGGTACCAGAGTAAGACAACTATAGCAACTAAGTCTGTGATTGATAGGCCTTGAAAGGTGTATTTATTCCACCATTCGCCAGTGCATAATATATAGAACATTATGGGGTGCTTTTCAAGTTGCTTGCAGAAGATATCATTATTCTAACATTCTTGACATGAAAAGAGGCAGGTAAAATTGACTGTCTAAAATTAAATGTAATGCGATGTTTGGTTGGTTGCCCGTTTTAATCCTTTTGTGTGATAAAAATAATGATAGTGAATGTTTATAGATCCGTTTACTCTGTGGCAGGCACTGTGCTAAGTATCTCACACATCAAGGCATTTAATTCTCACAGCAACCCTTTCGTCCTGGTTTTCCAGATGAGGAAAATGAGACCGACACATGGTGGATAGGGACCCTGATCCACGACGCCCTGCGTTAGCCCCGGGCCCTCGCCCGCAGCTCGTGCGTGGGTGGCCTGGCTCGGCGAGCGCAGAACCAGGATGCGCTGGTGGTGACAGTGTTTCTCTCAGCAGCTCTCCGTGCCCAGGATCTGAAGTCGAGCCAGGGCTGGGGGGGGGGGGGGTGGCACTTTCAGAAGCTGGATTGTTTCTCTGCAGGGGTGGGGTCGGTTTGGAGGCAGGTGGGTCTGACTTGTGTTTTAAAAGCATCGCGTGGGCTGCTGAGTTGAGAATGGATTCTGGTGGGACCAGGGGAGATCCTGTTATGGTGACTTGGACAGGGTGGTAGTGAAGGAAACTGAGAAGTGGTGGGGATCTGGGTATATTTAGAACATAGAGAACATGGGATTTCCTTATGGGTATGTAAAAAAGGAAAACTTTTTATCTAAGCAGTTGGGAAGATGACATTGATATCAACTTCGATCAAAAGCTGTTGATGGGGTGTGTTCGAGGTGAAAGGTCAGGCAGGATGTGTGTTAGACAGGCAGTTGGGTGCTCAAGACCAGAGTTGTAGAGCGAAGTCTAGGCTGGAGATAGGAATTTGGGACTCACCACGATCTCCATGATTGAGATCACCAGGGGCATAATGTAGTAGATGAGGGAGAAGGATGTTGCTGGCGGTAAGGAACTGCACCCCGAGGCAGTCCAACTTCAGGAGTTTGGAGAGAAGAGGAGGAGACGGCCAAAAAAAAGTGTGTGTGGGGGGAGGGAAACCCAGAAAGGGTGGTATTTTGGAAGCAAAATAAAGATGGTTTATCCAGGAGGAGAGGGATAACCACTCTGAATTCTGCTTGCAGGTCAGATCAGATGACCGTTGGTCTTAGCAATCTGGAGGTTATTGGCCATCTTCATGGAGCCACTTTGGGAAAAAGTGGAGGTGGAAGGTGGGGGCTGGAATGAGTGGAAGGAATTGGAGACGGTGAGTGCAGACAACCCTTTCTGGGAGTTGTAAAGAGGAACAAAGAAATGGGTTTGGAAGCCTGGAACCTGACGAAGGGGAGGGCTCAGGCGGGGGAGGATGTTCACACTGGAGTCCTTGTGCAGAGCTGATTGCCAGCTGGAGAAGACTGGACACCCCGCTCTTCTCTAGAAGAAAAGTTGGGGTACTTAACACACAAGGAGGAAAGTTGAAATATATATTGCAGGGTGGGAATTCCCATTGATGTCGTTCTTACCAATTCTGAGAAAAACCAGAGAAACTAGTCCAGTGGAGTCAGAGTCTGAATTGAATTTTATTTAAATTATTTGCTTGCATGGAAGAGAGAGAGCCTCGTGTTACTTTAGGACCAGGCTCAGACTATATTGGGAATTACAGAAAAATGATGTTGAGAATTGCATTTTGGATTTGATGACCAGGTATAAGTCCTCAGAAGGAATTCTTAGAACTTTTCTAAAATTGATGACCAAAGTTGGGGAGGTATCCTCCTACAAAGAACAATTTCAGAATTTGGAACCATTTAAAAAACAGTTTAGTGAAAATTAGAGCTTCTGTATAGAAATGGAGATATGATTCTTCTCTTTAAGATATTTTAATGTCTTTGGAAGGTTTAACATAAACATTTTTTTAATTAAGATAATTTTCTTCCTCCGTTCCTGCTAAATTAGTCTTATAAGGAATAATCACATTTATTTTCCTTTCAAAATTACTGAGACAAAGTGAGTAAGCTTTTCATTTAAAAAAACAAAAACCCAGAACAAAGTAGAAAGAAAACTTGTGTTCACCTTAAACTTGGGACCTGGTACAGGGAGTAGGAGGAGAAAATCAGCATTTCAGGTGAATGTGTAACTGTTAAAGCCTTGTTCTTACACATCTGTCTCATGTTCTCCTCAACCAATGAGGTAGTACTAGAATGCCCCTTCTACATACACATAAACTGTGTGTATAAAATAGACACACCTCGCAGCCTATTCTGAATACTCTTGACGGGGTGTCCGTAGTTCTTAGCTGTGTGTAGTTTGGCCCTAGTGCTCAGTTAAGCAGCTAGATTCTTCAGGGCTGAACCTCCCCCTCACCTACTCAAAAATTGATAAATGTTTTTCTAAGTTTGTCCACATCTTTAATCAATACTTTTTTCTTTTGCTCTAAGTCATTGATCCGTCAGGTATTTGTTGGACGATATGTTCCTTCCACTGTGTGTAAATGGAACACAAATAAAGGGTCTTTGCTTTCAAAGAAATGTTATTCTTTTAAAGGACACAACATGAACCCATTTGAGAGATGCTATAGTTTTTTTTAAAAAGCTTCATTTTGTGGTGTGAACAGATTGTAGCCCTTGGAAGCCGGTGATCTGTGTTCGGGGGAACACACAGGGTGTTTTCATGAAAATGCGGAGTTGTCCTGGGCTCTGCGTCTCTGTCGGTTAAGGCTGGCGACATGGCAGGGCACAGGCCGGGGAGCATGGGTGCTCTGATCTCTGTGTCGGGGAGCCTTCCGTTCCTCTGCCCGCGTCTGAGAGCTCTGATCACTCGATGACTCCGCGCACCTGTCAGTGCGACCTGCGTTGTCCCCACCGTTAGACACTCTCGCTTCTGGGATCAGTACTGTCTTCAGAAGTCATCACTTCAAGTGTCCTTTCGGAGAAGCCAGAGTAGATTTCCGACAGCTCAGTGGGAGGGCCCTCGCCAGCGGATTTTCTCTGGATGAAAGGGAGCGTAAGACAGGCCGGGATACATTGTCTAAAAAGGGCGAGAATACACAGGTGGTAGGAAACAGGGTAAGCCCTGATTTCCTCCGTGTTGTTCTAAAACAGTCTGGTGTTCGGGGGTGCAGGGGGAACTTGGCTAGTCATCACAGCCCTTTATTGTCTCTAACCACGGTAGGCATTTCATAAAGACGCTGGGCACCCAGCACCGCCAATACAGTGTCACCAGAGAGGACTCCTACCTCGCGGAACACCCCTGGCTTCAGCCCGAGGCTGTTACATGACTTTGAAAACGTAAATCAGATGGAAGTTACTAACTCCAACACATGGCATTGAGGTGTGCTGGCTGTGGAAATAGTAAAGCGAAACATAGTTGGTTTTGTTTTCTCCAATCCTCACCTAAGGATATGTTCTTACTGATTTTTTAGAGAGAGAGGGAGGAGAGAGAGAACAAAACATCGATGTGAGAGAGAAACATCGACCAGTTGTTTCCCTTATGTGCCCCAGTCGGGGATTGAACCCACAACCTGGGTGTGTGCCCTGGCTGGGCCTCGAGCCTACAGCCTTTTGGCATAAGGGACAATGCTCCAACCAACGGAGCCACCCAGCCAGGGCCAACATCCCAGTTTCAAGTGCTGTGTGCAAACTTAGTATTCCGAGGCGGTGTTTCTCTGGGTGGGTTCACGAACGGCACAGTCCATGCGTAATGAATGACAGGCCTTGTCGGAGGGGTCGGCAGGGACCCGCAGTCCGGCAGGCGTGGGGAACACTTGCTCAGGTAGATGCTTTTGTGCCACAACGTGGCCTAGAACATCTCCATGCTGGTCACGTGCACCGTGACCTCAGGGAGTAATCTAAGAGACGTGTTCTGTGGGGTGCATGTTGAAAAATGTGCTTCTGACATGATTTGAAACTCTACAGGCTATCTATAGATGAATATTGCATTTTCAGAAGGAAAGAGTCTAAGTTAAAGAAGTAAGTTGATAAGTATATTCACATGTAACATTGGCTCAACATAGGCTCTTTTGAATAAAATCAGTACCCTTGTGGGTTTTTTGTTGTTGTTGAAAATTGTTTTTATTTTTATTTTCTTTGAGTTTATTGGGGTTAATAAAACTGTACAGGTTCAGGTGTATACACAACACATCATCTGCACATTGCACTGTGTGTTTACCACCCCGAATCAAGTCTCCTCATGTCATCCTGTAACCCCCTTTCCTTTCTACTGCCCCCCCACCCCCCTTCTCTCTGGCGATCATATCTATGGGGCAGAATGAAAGAAAATACACAGGTCTTCTAGTTCTGAGATCTGACATCTCCAAGTTCACTGGGGACACCATCTGTCTTGTGGCAATCTTCAGCCACGTGAGTGTCACACAGTGGAAACAGACCAGCACAGAGGTCTGTCTGTGGGGCCGGTGACTCCCCAGTGAACGCAGTGTGGTCCTCCTGACCCTTCTCTCACTAGCCTTCCCTGCAGTGCGTGGACAGTGTTCACGTGCAGAGGCCAGCCTGTGCTCCATCCCCGCGCGGCGGCATCCCTCACTCGGGTCCACCCTGTGCTGGAAGGTGCGTGGACAGTGTTCACGTGCAGAGGCCAGCCTGTGCTCCATCCCCCGGGGGCATCCCTCACTCGGGTCCACCCTGTGCTGGAAGGTGCGTGGACAGTGTTCACGTGCAGAGGCCAGCCTGTGTTCCATCCCCGGCGGCATCCCTCACTCGGGTCCACCCTGTGCTGGAAGGTGCGTGGACAGTGTTCACGGGCAGAGGCAGCCTGTGTTCCATCCCCGGCGGCATCCCTCACTCGGGTCCACCCTGTGCTGGAAGGTGCGTGGACAGTGTTCACGGGCAGAGGCAGCCTGTGCTCCATCCCCGGCGGCATCCCTCACTCGGGTCCACCCTGTGCTGGAAGGTGCGTGGACAGTGTTCACGGGCAGAGGCAGCCTGTGTTCCATCCCCGGCGGCATCCCTCACTCGGGTCCACCCTGTGCTGGAAGGTGCGTGGACAGTGTTCACGGGCAGAGGCCAGCCTGTGTTCCATCCCCCGGCGGCATCCCTCACTCGGGTCCACCCTGTGCTGGAAGGTGCGTGGACAGTGTCCACGTGCAGAGGCAGCCTGTGTTCATCCCCCGGCGGCATCCCTCACTCGGGTCCACCCTGTGCTGGAAGGTGCGTGGACAGTGTTCACGGGCAGAGGCCAGCCTGTGTTCCATCCCCGGCGGCATCCCTCACTCGGGTCCACCCTGTGCTGGAAGGTGCGTGGACAGTGTTCACGTGCAGAGGCAGCCTGTGTTCCATCCCCCGGCGGCATCCCTCGCTCTGGGTCCACCCTGTGCTGGAAGGTGCGTGGACAGTGTCCACGTGCAGAGGCAGCCTGTGTTCATCCCCCGGCGGCATCCCTCACTCGGGTCCACCCTGTGCTGGAAGGTGCGTGGACAGTGTTCACGTGCAGAGGCCAGCCTGTGTTCATCCCCCGGCGGCATCCCTCACTCGGGTCCACCCTGTGCTGGAAGGTGCGTGGACAGTGTTCACGTGCAGAGGCAGCCTGTGTTCCATCCCCGGCGGCATCCCTCACTCGGGTCCACCCTGTGCTGGAAGGTGCGTGGACAGTGTTCACGGGCAGAGGCAGCCTGTGTTCATCCCCGGCGGCATCCCTCACTCGGGTCCACCCTGTGCTGGAAGGTGCGTGGACAGTGTTCACGGGCAGAGGCCAGCCTGTGTTCCATCCCCCGGCGGCATCCCTCGCTCTGGGTCCACCCTGTGCTGGAAGGTGCGTGGACAGTGTTCACGGGCAGAGGCCAGCCTGTGTTCCATCACCGGCGGCATCCCTCACTCGGGTCCACCCTGTGCTGGAAGGTGCGTGGACAGTGTTCACGTGCAGAGGCCAGCCTGTGTTCCATCACCGGCGGCATCCCTCACTCGGGTCCACCCTGTGCTGGAAGGTGTGTGGACAGTGTTCACGTGCAGAGGCCAGCCTGTGTTCCATCCCCACGCGGCATCCCTCACTCGGGTCCACCCTGTGCTGGAAGGTGTGGCTGCGAGTAGCCCGGGCGGCAGTCCGCACGGCGGCCGTCTGGTGAGCCGCTGTCCACGCCGTAGACCGGCACCGCCCGTGCTCCCGGAGTCTCCTGCACGGAGAAGGGACGCTTCCGCTCGTCCTGGGTTCGCGGCCTCGTGAGTGATCTCGTTACGTTGCTGTGTGTGTTCTGACATCCGCACGGAGATAGCTCTGCGCAGAACTTGGCGTAGTTCTCGGATATAAGGATTCAGGGATGTAAACCGGTTCAGATGCCTCCGCGTCTGGTATTTTTGCAAAGCAAATTCCCGGCGAACTTGTCGTTTTCCTCGGGCATATCCTCGTCACCTGCAAAGAGGAGGCATCACACAAGCAAAGTGACAGTGACTTCTGCCTTCACGAGGTGGGGACTCTGTATCTTTGGCTCCACGGTCTAGGGAAAGGGACCACACTGTCCTGGTGCTCCTGTTCTTCACACACTCATCAGCATGATTTCTAACATGGCTGTTGAACACCATCTTTGCTCCTTTTCACCCCATCACAGTTCCTTACCTTTCCGAGGGAGTTAATGTGTTCAAAGTAACCACGACTGGAAAAGCATAGTGTCTGACGGTGTTTGTCCCGGCTTCACTGCAGAGACGTGCCTTTGACTTCCGAGGCTCAGAGCAGGGACAAGGCGGCCCAGCAGTGATGCATGAGCCTAGATGCAAGGCAGCGATTAGCCGGGTGCCCCCTCCCAGGCGTAAATCCTCGGGGAAGTTCTTAAATGTCAGGCCGCGGCCTGCCTGTGTCACAGCACATACATTATAAATCAAGAAATCTGAGGAATAAATAAAAATTCCTTTTGTTGTTCCTTTTTGAAAGAGGTCACAGAGACTTGAGGCTATGGGAGAACAGCATACTGTTTCTCTCCTTTAACCACACAAAGCTACCTCTGCACGATCGCGAGCACAAAGACCACGCACATGGGCTACCCGCATCTTTTTGGAACCAGAGAAAACAAATGTTAACTAATTGTAGGCTAAGACCTGTAACTCCTCACGTCCACAAACTGATTTACTATCAGATTGCATTTGTCTAGGTGTGCTGAATCTTAAAATAATGAAGGCGATGACTGTATAGCCAGGGCTGTATATCTGAGCGGTGGGTTGTAGCAGCCACCCTCTCCCTGGGCAGTAAGACTGAACATGTCTGTGTGTGCTCCCTTTGCATTGTCTGATCCAAGCTGAAGTCTTCTCTTAGGGACTTAAGACCCAGGAGTAGAGAAATCATTCCTTGTTTCCTTCCTCATTCTTCACTGAGGTGAGCTGGAGCACCACACACCCTACGGTGTTCAGCTGACCACTACCAAGCCATCAAGTGAAAGTCTTCATTAAATAATAGAAATTAGCCCAACCGGTGTGGCTCAGTGGACTGAGCATCGTCCTGTAGATTGAGAGGTCCCAGTTCGATTCCCAGTCCGGGCACATGCCCAGGTTGTGGGCCAAATCCCCAGTGGGGGGCATGCAGGAGGTGGCCAGTTGATGTTCTCTCTCGTCGAAGTTTTGATCTCTCTCTCTCTCTCCCTCTGCCTTCCTCTCTATCTAAGAATTAATCAATAAAGGGGAAAAAAGCAAACAGCGTGGCTTTGATTGAGCATTGCATTTAACTTTAATCTTGTAAGTGGGAGAACTTGGAAGCGTGGTCAGTTATGTAAGGTTTCATAATCAAAATGGAAGGAACATGCTCGTTCCAGAGGGCGGATACGGTTTCCTGGTAGAGGTGCTTCTCACCGAGCAGCTCCCTAGATGTCTGGACATGGGGAGCAGGTTAGCTACTACTAGAGTGGACACTGAATGCTGACATTTAGACTCCTCGTTCTCAGAAGAAGCAGAGGTTTTACTTA
Source organism: Molossus molossus (assembly GCF_014108415.1). Taxonomy (NCBI): domain Eukaryota; kingdom Metazoa; phylum Chordata; class Mammalia; order Chiroptera; family Molossidae; genus Molossus; species Molossus molossus. Next base: position 104,785,702 of record NW_023425401.1, on the reverse strand, counting down.
GGAACCAATGTTTTATTTACACTTGTGCACGTATTTGGGTAGGACCTAGACTTCTGCATCGCAAAGCATGCGGAACCAGTTTTGTCTCTGGTGGGTATAGAACCTATTCTGCCCCCTTCTCTATGGGGTGCTGGATGCATTTCATCTCTGCAGGCTTCAGTTTCCGCGTGTAGAAGTGAGAATTAACATAAGCCACTTTGGAAATTGTCACTGGGCTCAAGTCAGCTGAATGCTCCTAGCCTCCCTGTCTCCTCCCACCGTCATGGACTTTCCTTCTCTCCTGCAGGGAAGGCACAGACTGCAGGTAGACACCGGGCTGGAGGGTGACTGGTGTGGCCTCATTCCTGTTGGACAGCCCTGCCGTCAGGTGACGACCACCGGCCTCAAGTGGAACCTGAGTAAGTAAAGCCCTTGCACAGAGCGAGGCTTCTTTCCTTCCTTTTCAAATTGACCTTTGGGCTTCCCCAGGCGTGGGAAGGCTGCGTCACATGGTGCGTCTCTGCAACATTGCACGGGGCTGCCAGACTGATTGCCCAGGTGACTGCATCACTTCACACCGCTCCGCCACATCCTCCCCAGCCCAGGTGACTGCATCACTTCACACCGCTCCCCCACATCCTCCCCAGCCCAGGTGACTGCATCACTTCACACCGCTCCCCCACATCCTCCCCAGCCCAGGTGACTGCATCACTTCACACCGCTCCCCCACATCCTCCCCAGCCCAGGTGACTGCATCACTTCACACCGCTCCCCCACATCCTCCCCAGCCCAGGTGACTGCATCACTTCACACCGCTCCCCCACATCCTCCCCAGCCCAGGTGACTGCATCACTTCACACCGCTCCCCCACATCCTCCCCAGCCCAGGTGACTGCATCACTTCACACTACTCCGCCGCACCCTCTCTAGCCCAGGTGACTCTACGACACAGCTCAGTGTTACCTCCTTGTGGGCTGGCTTTGGTTTTTCCTGGGAGCTAATGATGTTCAACATCTTTTCATGTGTTGATGGGCCATGTGGATCTTTTCCTTGGAGTAATATCTTACGCAGATGCTTTGCTCATATTTTACTCGCGTTATTTCTCCTTTCTTCCTGTCTGTAGTCCAGATGCAAGTTCTTTATCAGATGTATGGCTTGCAGATATTTTCTCAGAATCTTCGGCTTGTCTCGTGATTTTCTGAAGTTTCATTAACTAAATGCATTTCATTTTGATAAAGTCCAGTTTTTCCTTTTATGGGTTGTACTTCCGGGTTGTACCTGAGCACCCTTTGCCCAGCCTTCACGTGAGTTTGTGTATATGAAATCTGCTCTACAGTTCCAGGGGGCAGCTGTTCTAACGCAGCAAGTTCTTTTTGTGGTCAGACCTCTGCGATTTTAGAAGATTAGCTGCTCTTATTAAATTCTAAAATGTTTTCCCAGTACTTACTAACTGTATTAGGTCCTAGTTTTACTAACACTGTCTGGTTTGAAGAGAACAGAAACTGAGGCAGACCTGTTCATGAAATAACACTGATTCCAAAAGCATCAGCAGGCCCCGTGAATCAACACTGGTCTCTTTAAGAATCACAGGAATTTAATCAAAGAGCTCCGATTCAGTGTCAAAGTAATTATCTCCTAATTGACCAATACCTCTAAGTATTGGTCAATACTTTTCACAATCGGTGAAAAGTAAAAGACAGAACCATGTCATTCTTTGTAACATGAAGCTTTCAGGTTCTCACAAGGTAATAAATATTTCAAGAAATACATCATCTGAGCTGGCTGGAGGGGCTCAGTTGGCTGAGTGTTGTTCTGGGCAACAAAGGGTTGCCAGTTCGATTCCTGCTCAGGGCACATGCTTGGGTTGTGGGTTCAATTCCCAGTTGGGGCACTTAGTGAAGGCAACCAATCGGTGTCTCTCTCACATTGATGTTCCTCTCCCTCCCTCCCTTCCTCCCTTTCGCTCTCCCTCTTTCTCTAAGCATGTCCTCGAGTGGGGATTTAAAAAAAAAATTGAAGATAAAAAAATACTTTAAAGAACTCCCCACAAGCCACTGCGGGAACAATGAGGAGAAATCTGGAGGTGTGTTGAAGCAGGTGTCTGGAGAACACATGAGAATCTGACAGGACGGTGAGGACAGGTCTCCAGTGCCCAGGGACATGGGACAGGCTCTGAAGCTGTTCACCAAACGACATGACCTCGCATCAGAAACATCTGGAAACATTCCAGCCTAAAACAGCTGTACTTTCAGAGTCCTGTTCTTTCCCGGGACCCGTCTCTACAGTGGCGAACCTCCGCCTGGGTCGGTAGTGACATCGCTTTTCAGGGCTGACACTGAGACTGAGGCGCACTAAGCAAAGAGAAGGTTGGCTGGCTGGGCGGTAACCTCAGCTCCCTTCATTGTACAGTAACAGGAGAGAGTCATAGGATTAGACACGGTTCCTCGCTGCTCTTTAGAACACCGTCTTACCCTCTGTGTGCCACGGTGTGCGCGTCTTAATTCTGTATGATGTTTAGTCCGGGAAGGGGGCCTTTGGCATGATGAGGGTAGGGCTTTTACCCTCCTACCTGGGTTAATGTTTGATCCTGCTGAAATGCTGCACACTATTTACATATTTACAGATTACTTTGACTACTCTTTCCTCTATAACTTTATGAAAATAAATAGCAACTTCATGGAGTATTCAAAGCAATAGAGTTGAAAGAGGGTGTTTCATTTATTATCTCTGTGAAAAATGCTAATTAATGGGGTCTTCCAATGGGTGATATGACCTCATTAAAAAGTAATAAAAATAACTTTGAAATAACATCATGTTGACTTAAAGAGAAGTGGACAGATTTCTTTATCTGTGTTATAGGCACCAGAAACACCAGAAAAGGTGTTATTGGACAGATCCCTAAGTTAAAGGATGAGGGCTGTCCCCTCCTCAGTTCTTGTCAGTCTCATGAGAAAGAACTCAAACAAGTGACAGATGGCAGTGTTGTAGTAAAGTGAATTTATTAAGAAATAAAGGGAGCAACTGTATTAAAGAAGCAAGGCAAGCAAATCTATCACAACTGCATCTGGCATAAAACATAGATGGAATCTCAGCTAATCTGAGGAGCAAGCCTGATGGGGGCTGTAGGGGTTTTATACTTTTCTGTCTATAGGTTTTAAGATTCCTCTGCCAGGTACTTTGGAACAGATCAGCTCTCCAGGTCTCCTCTTTACATTGTTGTGGCTTTCTGTTTTTTGGATGTATTGTACATATTCCTGGTCATCTTGGCAAGTCCTAAGACAGCTGACTTCTTTGTTCAGTGGGTGAGATAAACTCCCCTTTTTTTCTCCCCCCTCTCTCCTGCCTTAGCAGTTCCCGGGTGATTTAAGCTATGTATTGTCTGGTTAGGGAGCAGAGGTATAAACGATTTGCTCTCAAGTGTCCTTGGTTGGGGAAGATAGGTCTTGCTGCAAGCTGCCCACACTATTTGGCCTTGTTTAGTATTCTTGTCTTAGTTTCCCCTTCCACTGGCCCTGGATTTTTCCTATTTCTTGCTATCCTGTTACCCCTGGAAGACCCCCGCTTACTCAGTGTCATGTCTGTGGAAGCAAAGCCCTGAAGTCAGTGTCATTTTGTCAGTCACACCTGCAAAGTGACTGGTTGGGCCCGGGCCTGGAGAGGAGAATGGAGATGCAATAACTTAGGGGGAGCTACTTTTGGGTCAAGGACAGTAAGGAAGGCCTAGTAAGGAAGCACGCCTGAGCCTTCCTCAGGGGGTCTCCAGGCTTGATCTCTTCCAGTCTGTACCTACTCTAAAATAGGATGCCACACATTCTAACAGTGGTCTGATTGGCCCTTTCCATTTACAGTATCTCCAATCACATTCTCTTTTAACATAGGTAGATGCCTGTGTATCCATCACCCAGAAGTGGATCTTTACAAATCTTGTTGGTGCTACCTGTGTTACAGTGCTTGATTTCATGATGGTGTGCTGTGATCATGCCGTGACATGTGTCTGGCTCAGGAGTTTCTCCAGGTCGTATGCAGCTGATAGTAAAATCGCTGTGTCCTAGATAAGTGTACCTCACCTTTAGGAGATACCCCGTATGTCTCTGCCAGTGGTTCTGCCAGTGTGCACTCACCCCAGGGCGTACAAGAGTCGCCGTGCTCCACGCCCTCACCCAGTTCTTGGCATTGTCAGATGTGACCTTGTTTGCTGATCTGACCAGTGTCAGTGGTATCTCTGGGGGGTAACAACAGAGGGAAAGCACCCTTCTGTAGTAACACACCCTGCGGGTTTCCTCGTCTGTGGATTGCTGCTGTCTTTTTGCCCACTAACCATTGAGCAAATTTGGTTCATTCCTCACTCTTAGAAGTTCTTCAGACCCTAACTATGATCTCCTGCCTCTCCTTGGCCTTTTTCCCCTGGTGTATGGCATTTTCGCATCACAGAGATTATGGTAAATTAAAGGTAGTCGAATTTATGAATCTTTTTCTTTAAGGTTGGTAATGTTTGTGTCTTAAGTCCTCTTTCTATTCCCCATGGTCATAAAGATGTTCTCATATTTTTGTTTTATGTTTTATTTTTAGGTCTTTTCTTTCCCTTGAAATTGATTTTTGTGTATGACATGAGTTAGAGATCCAATTTTGTTTTCCTTACTGATAACCAGTTGCCCCAGCATCATGCATCATTCTTTTCTAGTGATTTGCAGGTACCATAAGTTTTCCTGGTCCTGGGTATGTTTCTTGAATCTCTGTCCGGTTCCCTTGCATACATCCGTCCTTAACTGACACCACACTGCCCTAATGCCATCGTTTTATAATCAGTATTGAAATGGGGTCAGTTGGGTCCCCTAACCTTCTTCTTCATAATTGTCATGGCTATTTTTGGCTTTTTGCTCTTATTCATAATTTTGGCATTAGTTTCACAAGTATCACACACAATTCCATTATAATTTTTATTGGAATTATATCTAATTTACAGAAAAATTTGGGGAGAATAAAACAACTAGGGAAGAAAGTTTCTGTATAAAATTGTATATATCTTTCTGTTTACATCGTTTATAGTTAGTTTATCTCTATTTACTTTGAACTTTGCATTGCTCTCAATAATTTAGAAATTTCAAGGAACCCTATATTGTGGTGTTGTTATAAGTTATACCTTTTTAAACTTAATTTTCTGAATTCATTGGTGACATATGGGCATACAATTGATTTCAGTATGTTGCATTCATATATCACTGAACAATTTTATTATATGAAAACATGACTATAGATTCTCTTAGGTTTTCTACAGTCATATTTTTGTTCGTAATCAAGGTTTCTGTCCTTTTCAGTTGTGACTCACTGAAACAGTAGCTTTTAAGGAAGACTATTTTTTTTTGCCCTAGCTGTTTTGGCTCAGCAGTTGGAGCCTCGACCCATGGACCAAAGAGTCGCGGGTTTGATTCCAGTCAAAGGCCTGTACCTTGGTTGACGTTCGTTCCCGGCCCTGGTCGGGGTTGTGAAGGAGGCAACCAGTTGATGTGTCTCTATCACATTGATGTTTCTCTCTCTCTCTTTCCCTCCCTCCCACTATATCTGAAGATACAAGGAAAAATATCCTCAGGTGAGGATTAAAAAAAACACCAAAAACTATTTTTTTGCAAAATACGGTCAAATAGTTTCTGATATATCAGAATCAAGTGCTGTGATATGTATACACTTATAGTTTACATAGTTACCTGTCATTCTTTTAGCAAGAACTTCTGTATTTCACTTAAGGGTGAAATATATTCACTTCACAGATGTACAAGTCACTCTTAAGTGTCGTGAGTTACGATTTAAATAAATCTTTTAAAATTTAGTTTCGTGAAACTAGAATTAAGAAGACTGTGACGTCTGCTGGCGTGGGTGGTGCTTCAGGGGTCGCCCGGGTTCATACGGTCCAGTCTGAGGCCTGGGAGTTGCTGCTGCTCACACACATATGGCCATTTCTATGAACCGCAACTCGTGTTCTAGAGTGTTTGTTCAAAGTGTGTAGAATATACACTATCTCTGCTTAAATTCTAAATGTTCTTTTAATTGTAGAATGGAAATCAAAGTAAAACATGCTATGTTTATATCCAAAAAAAGAAAAAACAAAACAAAAAACAGTTGTCACGGAGTGCAGAGGTGAGCTGTTCACTGGGCAGCGTTCCTGTCATTTCCCCAGCTTTTCCTGAAGACCCTGAGATGCCTGTTCCTCGTTCAGCATCAGGAGGGTGGAGGGGCAGTCACAGAGCCGAACACCAGGTGCCAGGGATTCCCACATTCCCAGAAGCCCTTGCGGCACCCAGTGTCCCGCCGTGGTGGCCCCCCAGCTGCAGAGCGGGGCGGGGTGTGCGTGTCACCCAGTGTGAAGATGAGTCTGTCAGTGAGGAAGGAGAGATGAGTAGGAGTCTGCTCTTCCGTCTCCAGAAATGTCTTCGCTATAAATGTAATAAAAATGTATTTTAACTTTCAGGTACTCTCACGGGTTTCTGTTGCTGCTGTTAAATAATAGTTTATCATTTGTCTTTAACGCTTTCTTATGTCTTTCTCCGGTAGTCTTCAGTGTTACTACAAAATGGTTAAGTGCATCCTTTCTTTTTTGTCCCAGTTGGTTTTCCTTAGCTCCGACAGCTGGTGTAATTCACTGATCCTGAGGGTGTTCCGGATAGCCTCGTTTTTCAGACAAAGACAAGTTCAAACTCTAGTTGGGGATTTGCCCAAAGTCACATTAGGAGTTGATGCGCTCAAAATTTGAATTGAAGTCTTCAGTGCTATTTTTTTTTTGTTTCCAATTAATAAATGAAAGACTTTCCATGTAAAATAAGTTGATGTTTAAAAAACCACTAAGATGAATTCAGGATAAAGAAGAAGACAAGAGGAAGGGAGCTGTAGCCGGAGAAGGTGAAGGAGAGAAGAAAGAGGAGATCATGGTGGGAAGTGGAAAGTCATTAGGAGAAAAAATAAAAGTTCTCAGGGACAGAACTTGATTTCTCCACGCTTTTCCCTAAGAAAAATATTAAACGGAGTTGCTCTTTGTCCTGGCTGGTGTGGCTCAGTTGGTTGGAGCACCGTCCTGTACACCAAGAGGTTGTGGGTTCGATTTCAGGGCACGTACGGGAGGCAACCAATCGGTGTTTCTCTCTGAAATAAAAAATAAAGGGGGAAAAAAAAAATATCCTCCGGCGAGGATTAAAAAATAAATAAATGGCGTTGCCCTCCATTTTCCCAGGCCTCCAATTTAGAATGCTCACATTGAGTTTGAAATTATGTGGTCATTGTTCCCTCTTTTGTGTTTTTTCAAAGAAGTCTAGTAATTAATGACAGAATAAACTACTTTTATAGCATTGGCCGAAAGCATTTCAAATCTTTTAACCCGGGTGAGTTTTGAAAGAAAGAAAGAAAGAATGTGCAAAGAGTGTGAGAAGATTTTCTCATCTCTGTGGGAAATAATTTGTACTAAGGGTATAGGCAGGAGTTCTCTGAGAGTTCCTGTGTGTCACCCTAACAAGGGACACACAGTCCGTGTACCTGTAAAGGTACACCTGGTAAGAACACTGATGCAGGAAGGACCCCTCTTAATTCTCACTCCACTATTATGATGTACAACTGACTGTAGTCAGTTCTCATGGTTCAACAAGAGCGATGTCCCCTTAGGTCATAATCTCTCTGAAACTGATGTCACTATTCCTGTCTGATTCAAGGATAATGTCCTTTGTATCTTAACTTGTGGATAGTGACCCACTTTGAATTGAATTAAAGATGTTAAAACTTCTCTATGAAACATATGCTTCAGGGACTGAAGTTTTCACTCCTTGCCCTTCGTCTTCCCCAGAGAACATGTAATTGAAGTTTGCCTCTTAAAGTTGGTTAAATGACTGCATTTGATCACATCTAAGAAGTCATCAATTCTCAGATGCGTTTCTTATTTTATGTAACTAAGAAAAAAATGCTACGATTTAAACTTGCAGAGATGTGGGGGAAATGCACATATTAAAACTGAGAAAACATAGTTGATCAGATAGAATAAAAACATAATTGTCAAACCTTATGCGCAGACATAGCATTCACACCTGTCATGAAAACCTGCAGTGGGCGGAGATTCCTGGTGTTTCCCAGTGTCCTGTGTGTCCTTTGTGGAGGTCCCTTCCGGGGCTCTCTGTGCCACTGGACACTTGGTCTTCACTCTGTAGCCCTGCGGAGGTAGAAGTTGCCTGGTCGGAGCATGGCTCCTGCTCTGTGAGTCAGCTGAACTTTGCCCGTGGAAAGCCAGCGGGCCCTCCTCCTCTGGGAGCGGCGGTGTTCTGTCTAGTGGCAGCTCCGTTCCCGCAGTCGTGGTTGGGTCTGCACAGGACTGTGGTCGGTGTCTCCTCTGAGCCAGTGTTTTACATCTTAACTTCTTACTAATTAACGACTTAGAATGAAATCTGTAATGTGTCTATTTTATATGTGTTTGAGTCATTATTTCACCCTTTAGAAAAGTATTTTTGAACAAACGAAACTGTGATCATCAAAGATGTTTAAAGGATCACAGTCTTTTGTGGTCTTTTAAAAAAAGTGAAATGTGTTATCCAAAAACACCACTCAACTCTGGCTTCGTGAAGCAGGTAAGAGGGAACCCTGGAGCACAGGTCGGATTTATATACTAAAAAGGCTCATGGCCATGACTCTGAGCCATTTAAGCAGAAGAAACCAGACCGCTAGATTGTTCTAGAAGGCAAGAGGTCATTCTGTACTAGTAAACCAAACTAGAAGGGAACGGCATTCAGCTTCAGCAGTTTTATTGAGATGTAATTAACATACTATAAAACTCACCCATTTAGCCCAACCAGTGTGGTTCAGTAGTTAAGCATCAACCCATGTACCAAAGGTCACCAGTTTGATTCTCCATCAGGGCACATGCCCAGGTTGTAGGCCTGATCCCCAGTGGGGGGCATACAGGAGGCGGCCAGTCGATGTTCTCTCTCATCGATGTTTCTTCTTTTTTTTTTTACTCCTCACCTGAGGACATTTTTGCATTTATCTTAAGATAGAGAGGGAGGGTGAGAAGGTGGAAGAGGAGAGAGGGAGAGAGAGAGAGAGAGAGAGAGATAGAGAAACATCCATGTGAGAGAGACACATCGAGTGGTTGCCACCCACATGACCCCAACCGGGGCTGGGGACAAACTGCAACAGAGGTACATACCGTTAGCGGGAACCAAACCTGAGTCTCTCTGGTCCATGGGCCAATGCTCTAACCACTGAGCCAAATTGGCCAGGGCTCATTGATGTTTCTATCTCCCCCTTCCTCTTTCTCTAGAATCAATAAAGAAAACAAAGAAAGAAAAAAAAAACTCACCCATTTAAAGTAGATAATTAAATGGTGTCTAGTGTATTCACAGATATGGGCAGCCATCACCAGTCATATTCAGAACATTTAGCACCTCCAAAAGAAAGCTACCACCCAAATACTCCTCCTTCCTGTCCCCACCATGCCTGTCCCCCAGCCCTGAGTAACCACTAAGCTACCTTCTTCTGTCTCTGTAGATTTCTTCATTCTAGACTTTCATATAACAATAGACTCATATAACATATGGATTTTTGTGACTGGCTTCTTTCACTTAGCCTATGTTTTAAAAATTCACCCATGTTATAGAATTTATCAGCATTTCATTTCTTTCTATAGTCAACTCATATTCCACTGTGTGGCTATCCCACATTTTGTTTATTTGTCCATTAATGAACACTTGGATTATTTCGACCTTTTGTCTATTGTGAGTAATGCTGCTATAAACGTCCATGTACAGTTTCTGTGTGGACCTGCTTTCATTTCTCAAGGTTGTCTACCTAGGAGAGGAGTTGCAGGTCAGGTGGTAACTTGATGTCTAGTTATTGGAGAACTGTTGGACTCTTTCTCAAGGAGCTGCCCCATTTTACATCCTACTAGCAGTGTGTGAATGATCTTATTCTTCCCCATTCTTGTCAACATTTATGTTTATCTGACTCTGATTTTTAACCAACCCAGTGGGTATGAAGTGCTATCTCAGTTTGATTTGGATGTGTGGTTGCCTGATGACTAATGATGTGGAACATTTTTTTTTCCAGGTTTTTATTGGCCATCTGTATACCTTGGGTGGAGATCCACTTACTCTTTTAACAGTGGGTTATTTGTCTTGTTAGTATTGAGTTGTTAGAGTTCTTTATATATTCTAGATACAGCTCCCTCAACTAAGATTTACATATATTTTCTCCCATTCTGTGGACTCTTTTTCTCCTACCTTCTTAATGGTATTCTTTGAAACACAATCATTTTAATTTTGAGGAAGCCCAATTTATTTTTCCTTTTGTTGTCCATGCTTTTGGTGTCATAGCTAAGAATTCAGTGTCTTGAAGATTTACTTCTGTGTTTTCTTCTAAGAGTTTTTTTTTTTATTCCTTATACATTTAGGTCTTGGATCACTTGTGAATTATTATTATTATTTGTATATAGTGTGAGGTAAGGGTACAGAATTAATTTGTTGATTTCTACAAAGAAATCTGCTAGGTTTCTGATAGGGATTATGTTGAATCTATAAATCAGTTTGGGAAGTACAGCCATCTCAATAATGATAAGTCTTCTAATCCATGAACTTGGGATGCTTTTAATTTATTTAGATCATTATTTTCTTTCAACAAAGTTTTTTTCCCCATAGTATAAGTTTCCCACATATTTTGTTAAATTTACACCTAAATATTGTATTGTTTCAATGCTATTGTAAATGGAGTGTTTCCTTAATTTCATTTTTGGATTATGTACAGAAATAGCAGATTTTTATTTTTATCAATTGATTTGTGTCTTGCAACTCTGCTGAACTTATTTATTAGCACTAATGGTGTTTCAGTGGGTTTCTCAGGACTCTCTGCAGACAAACTCGTGTGACCTGTAAACAGAGGTGTCACTTGTGCTTTTCTAATCTGGGCGACCCTGGATAGAGTCTCCAGGACAGTAGCGAGTAGTACTCAAGTAGTATTGAAGGAGTGTTCAAGTAGTTCTGAAAGCCTTGGACCTCCTTCTCCTGTTCTGACCGTGGGAGGGAAGCCTTCAGTCTTTCACATCCGGTATGATGTCACCTGTCAGTTTTTATAGGTGTCCTTTATCAGACTGATGGAAGTCCATTCTGTCCCTGGTTTGTTGAGTGTTTTTATCATGTTTCTGTCTCTCTCCCTCTCCCTTCTTCTCTCTGAAAATCAGTAAAGAAAAAAAATGATCATGTGAATTAAAAAAAAAAATTCTACTGATATAATACATATATGGTGTATGTGTTAATTGAATTTCAGATGGTAAAACCAGCTTACATCTCTGGGGTAAATTCCACTTGGTCATGATGTGCAGTTCTTTTTATGTGTTCTGCATTCAGTTTCCCAGTGTTTTGTTGAGGATTTTTTCATCGATATGCCTAAGATGTATCATTTTGTAGGTTTCTGTTCTCCGACGAAGCACCAGGGCAGCCCTGACAGAGGGGAGTCAGCCAGGGCAGCCAGGTGGAGTCGCCTGGCTGGCAGGGTGCGGACTGAGGGGAGACCCGGCGCGGGGCTCTGACTGCACAGACCCCTGAAGTGTGTCCTGGCCAGAGGTAGGAGGTGCCTGTGCCTTCTTCCTTTATCTGTGAGCTCACTGCCAGCGAGGACGGGGAAGTGTGGATGACCTGCAGGGCCAGCCCCCTGAGGAAAAACTGTTCTACCACATCTGGATATGTTTATGGATTCTCATAGTAAGTGCCAGCAAATGACCCTTTCTGTGACGTACAAGCTGGACAGGATGAGTGCCTTGTCCTTTGCTTAGATTTTGGAACAGTCAGGAGAGCATCATAACGTCCAACGGCATGCCGTCGTTTGTCTAGGCCGGATTTTCCAATGAGATGACTGAGACCCAGGATGACACCCACAAACCACACAGCCCCCCGGCTGAGAGCCGATCTGGAAGTCTGATGTCAGCATTCCTAGCACAGGCTTCCCCCCGTCACCTTCACGACTGGCGGCGCAGAAGATGTTGGTGTTTGCTAATGACTTCGATATACAGATAGGGAAACTTAAAATGTGTGATATTTGATAGGTAGATTATAAATTATGACTGTATTTGTTAAAATTTTCATCAAGTTTCAGCTGTGGTCAGTTTCAATTGCTGTAGTAACCAGTCACCACAAACTAGCCTCCTAGAATAACACCTCTGCTATCTCGGCGTTTGGGAGGTCAAATCCAGACGGGTCTCAGGAGACTTCACTCAGACTAGAGGGAGCTGCGTTCCTCGTGGGGGCTCCAGGCAGAACCTTCCCCCACGGCCAGCTTCTAGGGCGGCGGTTCTCAACCTGCGGGTCACGACCCCTTTGGGGATCAAACGACCCTTTCACAGGGGTCACCTAAGACATAACAGTAGCAAAGTTACAGTTGTGAAGTAGCAATGAATATAATTTTATGGTCGGGGTCACCGCAACACGAGGACTGTATTACAGGGTCGCGGCATCAGGGAGGTTGAGAACCGCGGCTCTAGAGGCTCCCAGATCGCTCGGCTCACGAGTCCTTCCTCCGTCGTCCAGGCTGGCGGCCCACATGGTCACACGAGTCTCTGACCTCTGCGCCCGTCAGACCCTCACTTCCTACCCTCCCCCTGTAGGAGTGCGAGGGCCCTGGGCCCCCTGGGCGACCCGGATGGTCCCACCTCCGGGTGTTTAATTCAGGTACATCTGCTATTGGCGTGTAAGCATCTTATTTTCAGGTTCCAGGGACTACGATGTGTGCCTTTTGGGGGGACCGTTAGCCTACCATTATCACGTCTATACTCAACGAATTCAGTAATTTTCTGAAATAATATTGATTGAAAGCAATGATATCGTTGACTGTTTACAGTGACTCTGAAAATTGATCTGTCTCTGTTACTGAGAAACTGGATTTCAGGGTTGTCATTCATCCGGCCTCAGATAACTTGTGATAAAGATTCAAGACAAAATAAAAACAGATAAACTGAGCAGGCACGATTTAGTGGGGGCACCACAAAAGAAAGAGGGTTACAATGTCCATTCAGCCTGGTCTCTGCTCCCCCAGGACTGGAGTCGGGGGTAGCCAAGTGTCTAGTCAGCTCCCTGGGGGCCAAGAAGGAAATCAGGTTGCTCAGGCCGGAGCTGAAGCTCCATCCAGCGGTGGGTGGTAACCCGCCTCTTATTAGACACGTTCCTGTACTTCTATCCTGCTTATATTCCTTCTCTTTTTTAGCCTTTGAAGTAGCACTTAGATGAGGAACTGAGTTTCTCTCAGTAACAGGCACCAACCCAGTGTGAGGGTAAGGTGGTGGGAAAGTCAAGGGGGAGTTTGGCACTACACTGCCCTCATGGCCACAGCTGTTAGTCTGAGGGTTCTGGGGGCCCCGGAAGAGCAGCCGAGTGTTCCTCGGTAACGTACAGGGCGCACGCCCTCAGCGCGGGGCCCAGCTGCAGGCCGTCCCCCTCTGCCCCTCCCAGGCTCGCACCCGTGCCACACGCATGTGCTCGTACTGCCATGTTACAAGTTGGGGTTTTCCTACTGTGGACAGACTCCTGCATTAGACATGGACACTTTTGATTAGTTCTGAATGTGAGCCCTGAGGAATCACTGCACAGAGTGACGGGCATGGGGAACTCTGGGACCCGGCTTCCCTGAAGAAAGGGGGGTCCGGGGGGTTCATAAGCAGTAACGTATTACTGTCCTGGAGAGAAAGTACAAAGAGGAGCGAGATTACCTTTCAGATGATGTTATTCTGAAGGATTTTCACACTCTGTTTGTAAACAAATGTTACATTCGGACTTTTCAGACTAATGACCTGTGGCCACTGCAGACTCGTAGTGAGTCTGTGTTTCATTCTCTGGGCTCCGTTCTGTTTTCTGTGCTGTCGATTTTGGACCAGACACGAGCGCTGTTTCTCCTCTTCCGACCTCACCCGGTGGTGATTCTGCTGAGCGCATAGGAACCCACGATCATTCACCACACGCCATCATCGTCCTGCTTTGTCTTCAGAAAACTCCCAGCAGCCTGCCAACGCGCATTTGCTATGGTTGATTCTCGGCATTTAAATATGAAAACAATTAAGGTGCATTTGGAGGGAATATGATAGACGGGAATTTGTGAGTAGACCGATATTTCATTGGCCCGCGCTCAGGAACACTGTGATAACACAGGTTTGTCTCCTCCCAAGTGGTTTAAATGAGTTGATTTCCTGTGTTTACGTGGACAGGCTGACACGAGAACATCCCCAGGGTGAGCTCCCTCCTCCAGGTGTCCCTCCGGTGCTGTTTCAGACATGAGCCCCGTGCGCTCAGCCACCCAGCTAACACGGAGACAGGAGAGCAGTAACTTTGGACCCTTACATGAACTGTAGAGGAAGAATCACGGGCGCGGGGAAGTAAACTTTTGTTCTGGGAACAGCTTCGTGGGTGTGATTTTCTACCGGGTCCAAATAAGCATCCTTTGTATTGTGAATAGCACAACCTGTCTTGTCTCTACACGCCTTCTCGTTCAGGTGTGACATCAATGCGGTGCTGGTGCAGAAGACGTATCACTGTTCCCACTTTATAGACGAGGAAATTGAGACACGGGATGTCAAATGACTTGTGCGAGTTCATTTTCCTAACCGAGTCCTCTGTGCACATCAAAGGAGCCGTCACGGGTCATACGTATTTTTAAAAGCTTTGCACATGGTGAAATAACCTGTCTCACAATCTCCCGCATGGGGGCAGGGCTCGAGACGAAGGGGACGGAGAACCGAGCTGGAAGCCCCCTGAGCCACCCCTTCCCACTCTGCAGCCACGGCGCACAGGCTGGGCTCACGCAGGGGCCGCTGTAACCGGACGTCCACACGCATCGCCATTCTCACGGAGTCAAGACACAAAGGTTCTTTAGCTCTGACGAAGGAGGATGAGTGGCGAAAGCGGTGTTGAACGGGAGGACTGAGGCTGAAGGAGGAGCAGGGATAACTCGGCAGGCGGCGTGGCAGGAGGCCGAGGTGCCCCGTGGCTTTTTCAGTGGCGAGTGGCTGCTGTGTCCCGTGGGCTGTGCGGAGCCAAATTGTGAAAAAGCTGAGAATGTTTGGGGAGCACTAGGCTTAAATTCAAGGAAGGGGTGCTCATATGGCTTTTAAATAGATCTCTGTACCTCAAATGAAGTTGGTAGTCAAGAAATACTTGCTTGATTCTCTCGCTATAGTTCAAGGGAAACTCAAGGCACAGATTATAGTGAGAGTAAGTTCTCCGGCGAAGGGTGCATCACAGGACCACACAGTAGGACTGAGCTAGAGAGAGAGGCTAGAGGTTATAGAACAGCCAGAAAAGGGGGAGATCAGTGCCCGAAGCCCCTTGACAAGGTGACTCGAGAGGTTAGTGAATAAAGGCCACGTTACTTAACATTCTCTCCGGGTCAGCCGTGCCTTGAGTTCCCGTGAAATGTTGCAGAAGAGATTCCGCGTGTGGAAGAACAGTGGTGGTCAGGTCCAAGTTCTGCCTCCGAAGGTCGGTGCTGCATGGTTCTGGAGGTCACGCGGACTCGTCGGTGCAGGGAGGGTGGGCAGAGACGTGCAGGGTTCCCGCGGGTGGACACTGGCTGCTGAAGCCGCAGAGACGTGGGCGAGTCCGGAGAGTGAACGCCAGGAGCTTCATGGGCTCTTCCTCGGTCCCCTCGGGTGGCAGAGAAAGTGCCTGAGAAGCCGCAGTAGGGTCCTGACACGCACCCTGTAGGCTCCCATCCCCTCTGCCGTGACCCCAGCCCAGGCTGTCTTCTTTCACTATTATTATTATTGTTGTTGTTTTGTTGTTATTAAAAAGTTTAATGCTGACATTATTGTAGGTGTCTCACCTCCACCCCCCCCCCCCACCCCTTAGCCGTCACCACACCATTGTCCCTGCTCACCGGGTGTGCATGTGTGTTCTTCAACTCATCCCTTCGCCTTCTTTATCCAGTCGCCCACCCCCTCGGGCACCAGCCAGTCTGTTCCAGGTTCCCGTGCTTCTGGTCCCATTCTGTTCATCAGTTTATTTTGTTCACTAAATTCCACATATTGGTGAGATCACTAATGCTTGTTTTGCTTAGCATGATACTCTCTGGGTCCCTCCATGCTGTCCCAGAGGCTAAGAGTTCCTCTTTCTTACAGCCCCATAGTACTCCGTTGTATGAATGTACACAGCTTTTTTATCCACTCATCTGCTGGTGGGCACTTGAGCTGTTTCCAGATCTTAGCTATTGTAAATAGTGCTGCTATGAACATAGGGGGTCATATATTCTTCCTGATTGGTGTTTCAGGCTTCTTAGGGTGTATTCCTAGAAGTGGGATCACTGGGTCAAATGGCAGTTCCATTTTTAACTTTTTGAGGAAACACCACATTGTTTTCCATAGTGGCTGCACCTCTGCATTCCCACCAGCAGTGTAGTAGAGTCCCCTTTTCTCCACACCCTCATCAGCACTTGTTTTTTGATGATTTATTGATGGCGGCCATTCTGGCAGGTGTGAAGTGATATCTCATTTCAGTTTTAATTTGCATTTCTCTGATGATTAATAATCATTGATCATTTCTTCATATGTCTGTTGGCCATCTGTATGTCCTCTATGGAGAAATGTCTGTTCAGGTCCTTTGCCCACTTTTTAATTGGATTGTTTGTCTTCCTGGTGTTGAGTTGTGTAGGTTCTTTATATATTTTGGAAATTAACCCCTTATCAGATGTATCATTGGTGAATATGTTCTCCCTTACAGTGGGTTCCCTTTTCATTGTGTTTGTGGTTTCCTTTGCTGTGCAGAAGCTTTTTAGCTTGACCTCTTAATCCATCACCGTGTTTAATGATTCACCGTGTTTAAAGCAAAGAGAGCAGTGTTTTAAAAAACCAAAATGAAATGATGCCACTGCCCCATTTACCTCGTATTGACAGTAAAGGCCATGGTTCTGTGTCCTGCTCCAGGGCCGGCTCCTCCCCGCGCCCAGCCACTGGCCCGCTCTCCCGCCGCTCCCTGGGCTGCCCTTCTGGTCCCGCCTTCGCCTCTGTTCTTGCCGTTCCCTCTGCCTGGGACACGGTTCCTCCCAGCCTCCAGGGATGTTCATCACATGTTGTTACTCCAGCTCTGCCAGATGTTGCTACTCCTGGAAACCTTTCTAATAAGCTGATCTAAATGAGCACCCAGACCCTCCCCTCCAACAAGACTCTCCGGCGCGGTGCCCTGTTTTACTTTCTTCGCTGCAGTCGTCACTGTTTGGTATCATGTTACTAACGCGTCGCTCTCTGTCTTGCCCTCATGAAAGGCAGGTCCAGGACATTCACGGCCGGGCCCCTCGCTGTATCGCGGACACCTGGCGTGGTTCCCTGGCGTGGTTCCCGCGCGGGGCGAGCCCTGCGCGGCTGTTCGCTGGCTGTGACCCTGTGGGCCGGGCGGCCAGCATGCAGGCAGGGCAGAGGGCTCAGCCCACGCCGGCCGCGTTCTCTCCGCGCCGTTGGCAGTGAGACAGCCCGGGCAGCCCTCCAGAAGGACTGCACAGCGGACCGGGCAGGAGGAGTTGGGACGGAGATGGGCACAGTGCCAGGCCTGCAGGACTGCGTCAGACCAGGACATGGGGGACGGGGACGAGGCGGCACCTGGACGGAATCAGAGACAGTACCTGCGACGAATCCTCCATGTCGTTGTCGCCAAGGAAGGGCTTTCTCTCCGACCCTCTGACCGGCCACGACGTGCTTTAGAAAATCCCTCAGAGCAAAAGCCCTAGGGGGCGCTGCACCGCTGTGATTGGTTCCGCGTGGTCCCGAATCCGGGATCTTCCATGTCTGGGGCGGGGGGGGGGGGGGGGGCTCTCCGTCGGCAGTCATCCACAGCTCAAGGCCAGTGTCCTAGAACAGGCTGCTGAGATGCCCTGAAATCCACAGCCTCCGGTTTCTGAACCCACCTTATTTTCTGGGCGTCTCCGAAGCAAGCATCCCCCTTTGAAGAATTCTACCCCGGCCAGGTGTGATCCTTCCTTTCTCTGAATCTTCAAGGCATTTCCGAGTGTCACTTAGAGGCACCCATAGCCTTGGACTGTGATATTTGTATGACTGTCTGAGGTCCCTCCCCCTAGCCAGATTTTCAATCCCTTCGAGGCAGGAACTGGGTTCTGAGCGTCCCTGCACCCTCTGAAACACACCCACTCGCCTGACACAGACACAGCGGGCAGTGCGCTTAAATATCGGGGCTGCTGCTGACTAGGTGTGACCTTGTGAGGCACCTTCTAAGGCCACATCTCTCTTCTCTCACATTTAAGCAGTGATCGGGAATCAAGAACCACGTCCTAGGACTGTCGAAGGGTTCAGTGCGATGCCGTGTACGCAGTGCCTGGCAGGGAGTGTCATAGGTAGTTGATGTTGTGATGGTGATGACTTTTATAACCATAAAATGTCAGTTTTAAGAGGATCCAAGAGTGGCCCATGTCAAGTGACTCTCTGTGGCTCTGATATGGGTGGCATTCTGAACTGCCGACTGTCACGGAGCCCATGACAAGTGCCGTACCGCAAATCCAGCTGTGACTACGGGCCGACATCCTTCACTAAGAAAAAGTTAACAGTGGAAAATCACTTCTGAGTCTTATAAATAGGAAATTGGATTTCCTAATGGGTAATTGAAAGTACTTTGGGAGCATAAATACACCTGGAACACTCAGGCCATAAGTTGGTGGCTCAGAGAACAAGGGCACAGAATCCTGA
This sequence comes from Molossus molossus, assembly GCF_014108415.1. Taxonomy (NCBI): domain Eukaryota; kingdom Metazoa; phylum Chordata; class Mammalia; order Chiroptera; family Molossidae; genus Molossus; species Molossus molossus. The sequence continues at coordinate 104,767,042 of NW_023425401.1, read as the reverse complement.
AATAAACAACAGCAAATGGCCACTTAAGAGCAAATTGCAGAAAATAAATTAATTCATTTAAATATGCATGAGCCTCCGGAGTGGGGAAATGTGCCGGAACAGGGCTGAATGATTCCCTGCGTTGTGCGCGACCTGGAGTCGTCACAAGGCCTTGCTTTCTGCCTTGTACCTCCGAGAGGAGCAAAGCCCAGATCCTTCTGCCTTTAACTGGCTTTAAAGTAATTTAGATTATAAGGAAGTTCCAGCCCAAGTACAGATTGGTTTCATTGATTTGGAAAAGTGGACAGTAACTTTATCAGAGGATAGATGGATCCCAGAGGGAATGAAAAGTGATTCTGATTACATCGTTAGAAGAGAGCTTTGGAGAGGCTGACATAATTTTCCAGAAACTTCTTAAAAATTTGAAACTGGCCAACCTTCCATAAAGTGCGTGCAATGATTGTATCCACCTCTCTGATACAGAGTGGCACAGCAATGTAAGCTCCAAGGATCGATACACTCAATTGTAGACTGTAGGGTATAGAGTGGATATTAGAATTATTACTCAATTATTTCTAGCTCATCAGATCTTTTCATTTTTATTACGGGAACTACAGATATGAAAAGCCTGGTATTTATGTCCTTGTATACTCAGAAGCAAATGTTATGGTTCTATAATTGAATAAAGAAAGAAAAAGGTGCCAGGAAGGGGAGGCAGAAGAAAAGCAGAAGCAGAAGCAAACTACCTGCTGAAGGGCTGGCGGCGTCCAGGTGTGTCTACCTGAGCATCTAACGGGGAGGGGTTTAAGGAGAGTGCTGTTCACCCTCACACAGCTTGCTGGGCAGCCTCTGTATGGCAGCGGCCCATGTTGATGCCACGGTGGCGAAGGACAGCTTGGCTTCGGAGCTAGAACCCAGAGACCTGAGCTACCGAGTGGATGGAGCTTAGCAAAGGGTTTGGCTGTCTTGCCCATGAACGAAAATAATTCAAGAATTGCCAAGAGCCCTAGACCCAGAAGAGTAGGGATATGGTATACAGCAACTTGACTTGCTGAACATGGAAAAATATTAAATCTATTCTAAGTCTGTTATTATATTATCCATTTATTTCTGTGAGTGTCTGTTATTACAGTCATTTCGGTTTTGCCTTCTGGGCTATGAAAAGGATCACATCAGATATGTTCTTTTGTTGTTTATTTTGTAACTTTGGAAAAACAAATACTTTTTCACACAGGATTTAAATAATTTGTAATATATGTACAAGAGCATATATTCGTAAAGTTGAGTATTTCCTTTGATGCCAAAGCCTCATTATTTGTATGCTAATTTGTTCTCTTGGGAAGCTGTGCTATGTTACAATTACACATAATCTTGGAAGAGAAATCTTTTGGAGCAACTATAAAAAGAAACAGTAGCACATTGGAGGAAGATGGTGTGGCATTTGCGAGAACGTGTCATGAGAGGTCGAAGGGACATTCAGGTAGCAGAGGAATTCGGTGGAGACGGTGCACAGATGAGAGCCGCTGCCAGGGGCCAGGTCACGAGTGGATGGCCTCGTGCACTGTGGTAGACTTTGGGTTTACTTTAGAGGCAGTGGGGAAACATTTTAAACAGTAGAGGGAAGTGATCACTTTGTGTATAACAATGACAGCTCTGGAATCATTGGTCGGCTGGATTAGGGAAAGACACGGTCAAAAGACTATTTTTCCTTTTTAAAATCAGATTGTATATGAAACTAGAACATGATGTCAGTTATCTGAATAAACAGTCCAAAGAAGCATTTCTCACTCATTCTAAAGGGATAAGATCTATTGAGCAACATTTTTTTAAAATGATGGCTATAGTGAATATATTATTATAGTCTTTTTCAGTATGTAAAATTGACCTTTAAGATTCCAAATTCAGCTTTCATGTCCACTTATGAAAAGGAATCTATTCTTCAGGTGCGTGATTTGTGGAATCACTTGGTTCTTTTCAAAAAAACAGAAAATTACAAGGGTCTCTTCTCCTTTTGAAATGTGACAAGCCTGTATTTCTGCAATTTTTCTGTCTTATCACTCTGACCCAGCCAGATGACCTAAGAACCCTGTGTTTCAGTGATGCAATTTAAATAACCAGATGTGCACAGATGAAGTCCTTTAGACATCAGAAAATCACTACACACCCACAGCTCCACGCCCTCACTCCTGTGTTTTCAGCTCCCTGCTGCTGTTGATGGAAGGATTACACTCATCGGTAGGATTCACATGTTACCTGCGGTTGGAGAATATATTTTAATATGTACTTATGTAGGAACTAACTTTCCTTGATGCTTCTTGAAGAGCATATATCTTGTAACAAATTGAAAAGCAGAATCTTCAGGAACTTTCTGTAGGAAGTGTTGTCCGTCATTGCTATGTTTCTAGAGATTAACTTGCTTTTTAAAAAGCTCCATGAGATGTTTTTCTAATCTAGTGCACGTGAGCCATCATCAAAACTAGAATTCCTAATTCTGAGCTCACACAGTTGGAGACCAACCAAACCGGGACCTTTAATAAGGTTTCCAAGGAAAAACCCATCAATCAATCATTCATTCATTCCCTTTCCCTCGCTCTGCATACATTATGGAAAATTTCTATCAGAGTTTGTATACTAAAAAGGCTTTAAGAAATTTGAATGTCATACATATTGGCATGTAGTATTATCTAATCAAAGTTTGATTTCTGATTTCAACTAATGTATTCATAATTTTAATCATGTTAACAACTCAGAAATTGGCTGATAATTACTTTAGAATTAGAGCCTCTAATTTGTACATTGGTAATGTGTTTCCAATCACCAGCCAATGTAATAACAATAATAAATTACACTTCTCTCTTCAGTGAGATCGTGATGGACAGCTGAAATAGGACATTTCCACCAGAACTGAACATCAGACTTTTCCCCTGAATATTAAAATCTTCAGTTTCTGAAGGCTCAAGGCCATATTTAGCATTGTGCTCGTCAGGGCCTATCATGTTCTCAGCGCTTCAATCCAGTTCAAGTCTGTGAGCAAAAGCGGTCTTATCAGTATCATTGTCCCTGTGAGCAAACTTATCTAAGGACAGATCCAAGCAAAATGCTTTGTAAACTACCCGAGAGCCAAGAGCGTGGCCACCTAGCCTTACCCACGTCATAGCAGGCGTCCGTCTAATCAACGTAATCAGAGGCCTCAGAAAAGAATGGTTCATTGCCCCTGAATAGTTCTAAGTATGTGTTTTAGATCTCTGCAGTAAGGGTAAATTTTAAGCATTTTCTTTTTAATTGTAGAACTCTTTGCTCAACCAAAGTGTTACCTAGAACCTTAAACCATAAAGGTAGATAAGCAACTGTTTTGCTTGAAGTGCAGTACAAATTCTATCACATGTACTGACTTATTGCATAGTTTGTATTAAAGTCACTGAAATAAATCTGTAACATTGCACATATATTTCTAACTTTAATTATGGCCTTGCTTTATTTTTTCCTGCAAGAAATAATAGTTGATAAACACCAAGTGAATATAGAGTGTTTCTTTATGGGTCAGAAACTCCTTTGAGTGCTAAATGTGATTTGTCTCAAATTTTACAGGTGGGGAAACTGAGGTAGATACTTAGTTGCCTAGGGTCACCAAGCCTTTAGCTGGGATAGCTCTCTGGCCATCCAATTCCCAAATGCATATACTTAACCACTCATAATCACCTCCTTACCTGCAATAAAAATAAAACTTTACCAGGACCTCAGAATTCACAGCCTGCTCTAGAGAGATATTCATCAGACATACTTGAAGATAATTTTACAGTAAATTAGTTGCCTTGTGGCTTTCTGATAAATTAGACTACAGACCAGCAGTTTTGTCTTATTAGCTTCTTTGCTACCTCTGCAACTATTGTTTTTCATTTTATTTATTTAATCCTCATCTGAGTATATTTTTACATTAATCTTCAGATAGAGCTGGAGGGAGAGAGGGAGGAGGAGAGAAACATTGACGTGAGAGAGAGACACATCGATTGGTTGCCCCCTGTACAACCCCAACCAGGGCTGGGGTTGAACCACAACCAAGGTATGTGCCCTTGACCGGAATCGAACCTGGGACTCTTTGGTCCTCGGGCAATGCTCTGCACTGTTTTTGAAACAAATGCAGGTACCAGCCCTGGCTGGGCCCTGGAATCTCCTGGGGCTGTGAAATGTCCTGATGCCTGTACTCTGTCCCCCACATGGAGGGTCTGATTTAACTGGTCTCAGGTCTGGCCCGATGCTATTTTTGTTGTTTTGAGCTTTCCAAGTGTGTCCTGGGCAGTCAAGGTTAAGAAGGGCCGCACTGCCCTGGCCGGTTTGGCTCAGCGGTTACAGCGTCGGCCTGCGGTCCTGAGAGACCCGGGTTTGGTTCCCGCTAAGGGCACGTACCTCAGTTGCAGTTTGTCCCCGGCTCTCTTTGGTCATGCGGGTGGCAGCCACTCAATGTGTCCCTTTCATGTCGATGTTTCTCTCTCTCTCTCTCTCTTCCTCTCCCTCCCTCCCACTCTATCTGTACAAAAAATGGAAAAATGTCCTCAGGTGAGGATAAAAAAAAAAAAGAAAGAAAAGAAAGAAGGGCTGCACTGAATGGTAAACCGCCTTTCTGCTGTGTTCCTGCCTCTGTTCACGCCGGCCCTCCTGCGATGGGTCCGACTGACGCAGTGGGGCGGACCACTGAGCTCTAACCATTCCAAGTTCCACTCCCCTGAAATAGGGCCACTTAGTAACGCTGAGGCTTTATACCGCTGTTCTTCAGGCCTGCCAGCCTCGGATATGAAAGAGCCAGTTGTTTTATCAGCCAGATGGGTTCCTTCAAGTGTAGAAGGGCCCAGCCGGTGTGGCTCAGGGTTGAGCATCGACCCATGCACCAAGAGGTCGCTGGTTCAATTCCCGGTCAGGACACATGCCCAGGTTGTGGGCCTGATCCCCAGTGGGGGGCATGCAGGAGGTGGCCAATCAATGTTCTCTCTCATCAATGTTTCTGTCTCTCTCTCTCTCCCTTTCTCTCTAAAATCAATTTTTAAAAAAAGGAAGAGAAGAGAATTGCAGTCTGGGACAAGCAAGCTATGGCCAACCTGGGCAAGTCCGGAGTGACAAAGCAGGTTGGCTTGTACGAGGTTGGAGGAGGAGATTGGGGATGTTTCGATCAAACATTAGCGGAGAAGAGAGTTGAAGGTTGTATAGTGGCTTCTCATGGGCTGCAGGTAGTGGGTAGGGTGTTGTTGCTGGACAGGGAGCAATCTTCTTTCTCTTGTCAAAGAAATGCCTACATGAAAAATGTCCTCTCGTCAAAGTCATTCTTGCCCGCCTTCCTCCTGTTGGTGATGTGGCTGCAGAGTGCAGTGAGCAGGACAGCCCCCTGCAGGGCTTCGCGAGCATTTGGAATGAGGCTGCCTTGATTCACTGAATACCACCACGCCCAGCATTCCCGAAGGGCGCTCCAGACCGTCCTCGAGAAACAGTCCAGGTGCTCCTATTCGTCGTACTTATGTTTTATCACCCCCTAGTTTTGACACCGTGTTTGTGATATAAAAAAAAGATAAAATATGAAGTTTGGAAAAGCACTATTTTGGGTAATACAACATTAGACAGAAAATGGGAAGATTCTGTAAAAGGGAACACCTGTTTATGTTCATTAGTAGCAATAGTGGTTAAAAACCTATTTCTTTAGTAGCCCACACTGCTGCTCTCAGCTAGAGGACATGTCATATTGACACCTTCCTTATGACAGCAACGGAGAAAAATGATCTGTGTCCAGGGAGGCCTCACAGCCCCAGTGTGCATGTCCCATTTATACAGACATACATGCATACATACATACATACACACATGCGGTCATGGAGGAGGGCGGGAGGGCGGGAGGGAGGGAGAAAGGGGAAGCACGGAAGGAAGGCAGAAGAGACAGAGAAGACAGAAAGAAAAAAGAAAGAAGTAATAGAAGGAGAGAAGGAAAGAAGGCTGGCTTGCATGCTTAGCCCTCCATCATCTGGGCACGTACATTGGTTCTTTCAGCGATGCGTGTGGCGGCCGTGGTGCGTTCGTCTGAGTGAACACATTCACTTGCTTTCCTGGAAGCAACCAAGAGCAGACTAGACGCCCTCAGGTGGTTTTCACCTCAGAAAACAAATGCCTGTTGAGTGGAATAACCCATGTCCCCTAAACGTCCATCCATCCCTCTCCTTCCACCACTGTGTTGTGTGTGTGATTGTTTTCAGCCCTCGCTGTTTAGTTCCAGTAAGTTCACGGCTGTCCTAGTGAGGTGGTTCCCTTTTCATGTGCAGATTCAAATTCATACTGTGACTTATTCCTTTGTCCCTTTTCACGTTCAGATTATAATTGTAACTTTTTCTATATAACTATATATCCTGTAGATACATTTCTTTTTTCTATTTACAACATGGATGAACATAATCCTTGCAAGTGTGAAGATAAATACTCGCCTGAGAAAGACCTGAATGGAGGAAAAAATAACTGACATCCTTGAGGAGTTTATTTGTATCCAAAGTCTACAGTGCCCCTTGTGGCTGGAGGGCAGAAGGACATATGCTGACTGAATGCACAGACTAATTCGTATTGAATCAAGGAATCACTAAAAAGTTATACATTACATTTTTAAAATTTATTTTTATTGTTGAGGGTATTAAAGATCCATCACCCCCGCCCCCTTTGTCTCCCTCCAACAGGCTCCCAGCCCACCACCCTATTGTCTGTGACCACTGGTTATGCATATAAGTTCTTCGGTTGATCTCTTCCTGCCCCCCTCCCCTCTTCCCTCTAAGGTCCCTCAGTCTGTTCCCTGCTTCCATGTCTCTGGATCTATTTTGTTCATCAACTCATTTTGTTCGTTAGATTTGACATATAAGTGAGATCATGTGATATTTGTCTTTCTCTGACTTATTAGCTTAACATAATACTCTGCATTTCCCTCCATGCTGTCCCAAAGCATAAGAGAGTCTTCTTTTTTACAGCTGCATAGTACTCTATTGTGTGTATGTACCACAGCTTTTTTGTCCACTCATCTACTGATGGACACTTGGGCTGTTTCAAGATCTTAGCTATTATAAATAACACTGCTATAAACATAGAGGTGCATATATTCTTTCTGCTTGGTGTATCAGGGTTTTTAGGGTATATTTCCAGTGGGATTACTGGGTCAAACAGCAGTTCCATATTTTATTTTTTGAGGAATTTTCCTACTGCTTTCCACAGTGGCTGCACCAGTCTACATTCCCACCAGCAGTGTACTATGTTCCCTTTTCCTCACATCCTAACCAACACTTGTTGTTTGTTGATTTATTGATGGTAGTCATTCTGGCGGGTGTGAGGTGATACCTCATTGCTCATGTCACTAATCTGTGATGATTAGTGATGTTGAGCATGTGTTCATATGTCCCTTGGCCATCTGTATGTCCTCTTTGGAAAAGTATCTATTCAGATCCTTTGCCCATTTTTTAATTGGCTTGTTGCATTTTTTTGTTGTTGAGTTGTGTGAGTTCTTCATACATTTTGAAATTAACCCCTTATCAGATACATCATTGGCCAATATGTTCTCCCTTACGGTGGGTTGTCTTTTCATTTTGCTGATGGGTTTTTTTGCTGTGCAGAAGCTTTTTAGTTTGATGTTGTCCCATTTGTTCATTTTTTCTTTTGTTCTCTTGCCCTGGGAGATGTATCACATCTTACATTTTTTTAATTAAAATGTGTCACGTATGGTATTAGAGTAATTGAAATTATTGCCCTATGATACACTGACCTTAGATTGCATTTGGGGAATTCTTTAGAACAAACCTCCTAGCTGTTCACCGAGGTCTGAGATACAGGGAGAAGAGTAATGTCTCTGCTTTGACAGCTTATTTGTTGGTTTCCTGATCCAGGCTGGTGCCCGTCATGATTCCGAGAGCCCTGTGGTCCTTGTTGGGTTCCTTTCAAAACCTCACTGCTGAGATAATTGAAAAATAAAATCACTGTGGTCTGCTGGAGGAATTGTGGATCAGGATTGATAGATCTTTTCTTTCTCCCTTTGTCCAAATTGTCATTCTGTTTTCTCATCATCCTAGCGCGCTCGCTGCTGCTGGGTCTGAAACATGTCTCTGCATTTTCCCTCACTGCTCCTTTCGCTGAGCTGCAGCCGGCCCTGCGGAGGCAGGACAAGTGACAGCCCCCAGGAAGGGAGATGGGGATAGCTCATCTCCCCGGCAGCTCCGAGTAACTGGCGCAGACAGAGGGCGCGAGAGGCTGCCCAGCTCTGACGGCGCAGCTGAGCTGGTGTCAGCGAGAACGCGGGGAGGCATGGCCTCCAGCACAAATAGCCCGGAGGATGAGGGCTGCCGGGGGCAGGCTAGTGGAAGAGAGAATCCCGACTGAGAAACTCGGTCTTCACCGCGGGAGGGCCGTGGTGACTAATTGCCAGATGTGGCCATCCCACCGCTGTGTTTCAGGGTTTCCTGTAAGGAGATGGATTGGTGTCCCGGGGAACATGTTGACTGTCTGGTCAACTGTGCCTTGTTTCCAGCTTAGTACCCGAGCTAGAAAAACACGTGTGTAATTCGAGTGTTTGGGCAAAGGGGTCGTTTGAAGCTATGACATCCTTTGGACTGTTTTGTCTCTCCTTCTACAGGTACATTAGCCATGAGGGACCCCAGCTACAGGTTAATCAATCAGTCCATCAGTGGGAGGTAAAAGAAAAGCCTGGCCCTGGCCGGTTTGGCTCAGCGGTTAGAGCATCGGCCTGCGGTCCAGAGAGACCCAGGTTCGGTTCCCACTAAGGGCATGTACGTCGGTTGCAGTTTGTCCCTGGCCCTGGTTGGTCGTGCAGGTGGCAACCACTCCCACTCTATCTGAACAAAAAAATGGAAAAATGTCCTCGGGTGAGGATAAAAAGAAAAGCCTGGGTTTCAGGACCAGAAGCCTTGACCTTTCTCTGAAGCACTTGCGCAGACTTACAGCAGTTTCTGGCTCCCACCAAGATGACCAACTCCCTCCGTGGCCTTGCTGTCTGACTGCTGTACAGTGTCCCTGTCTTTAACCCTTTGTCCTTGACCTTGACCAGACATTAAACTTTCCTCCCTGCAGAAAAGGCCTCACTTCCTGGGCTAGGACGTACTGTTCCAATGTCATAAAAAGCATTCTTGGGGTTGAGTGGGACTCGGAGCCCACGGGATGGTTCTGTATCAGTTTCTCAATGAATCATTTGTCCCCCTCAAGAACAGACAGTGTACTGTCCCTGGCAGCAAACCAAATCAGATGCAGCAGGAGAAACAACCATTTCAGCAGCTCAGCCTCTGTGGGATCTAATCCTTTATAAGGAAAGTTGTAATTAAATTATAAATTAGGACCGTGCCCTGCCGTTTGCAAAGTGATTTCTGCTTTTGGAGTGAATGTGATTTTCATAGCATCCAGGGTGATGCTTAGCTGGGCCTGGCAGGGACTGCCGGACTCGGGGGCCAAGGATCATTGTTGGACCTGCAGCGCCATCTACAGAAGAGACTGAGTACTGCAGACTCCACTCTGCCCTTCAGAAACGCAGCCGCCAGGGACTGCGATGTGGATGTTTAGAGTAGCTGTGTACATACAGTAAGACTGTGTAGCTACATTTTGAAAAATGGTTGAATGTTTGCAAAGTGCTGTGAGCACACTTAAAGCCCGGTGAGTGAGACTCCTAAGGGAATGGAGTGTTGTGTTTCATTTTGATTTTTTATTAAATTAACTGGGGAGCCCATTTGTTTCAAAAGTCCATTTGGTGATTTTTGTAAAATGTAGTATTGAAATTCCTGGTTACTTTGAGTAGATTGCATTGGCCTGAATATTAGATTCGTGATTGATTGATTGACTGTGTACTGCTCATATCTGACTCTGCTTTCCAGAGCATGATCACCACAAGGGGGAGTTTCATCTTGTATTTACTGGTTTTTCTCAAGAGCCTAGAATAATGCCTGCAGAGTAGCAGCTACTGAAATATTGGTTGTGAGGAAACACGGCTAACAGGACGAACTACGGAAGGGCTGTCGTTGCTGTCCTGACCCTTCGGGTCATGCTTTACCATGGGGGTGCCAACACCGTTTTCCCACCTTCCTGTTGTTATGGGAGTGAAATAAGATCATGGACCGCGAAGGACTGTAAACCACAAGCTCTATACAATTTAGGCGTTTTTTCCAAGTATTAGTTTTTATTTTTGGAAGAGCTCTAGAAATGTAGGAAGTGAAGTCACCCCCACCATCACTTCCTGAGGTTCTTTTAAAAGGCCCACATTGGGCCCCAGCCCACACAAGGTAGGCCCTGGCGGTGTTTATCGAAAGAACCATTCAGATGATCCTCAAGACCACTAAAATTTCAGAACTTCTGGCGTAAAAAGAAAGGTTGGAATTGAGTTGAACCCAAATAAAAGTTACCCCTTTAATACTGTCCCTTCCTCAATTATTTCCAGATAGGTAGTTGTTTCTGAAGGATGTATTTCCCTGCCATAAGGGAAATACAGAAAATTTTAATTGATCTAGTATTTAGATTATGGTGTAGAGCACTACCAACATTTCATGAAAATTTAGAAGAGAGGACTCTAGACATATGTAATCAGACATTCTGTTAATATATGGAAAATACTTAATTTTAGAGCATTTTACATATATTTTACAAAGTAGGATACAAATGGTATAAACCAATTTTAAAAGGAAGCAAAGGGGAAAACATCTAAGCTTATATAAGACTGAATTTTAGTTTTATTTAAGAAATGCCACTTGTTCATTTGTATGCTAAAATGCTATACAGTGTATTAATATGCTTTAGCATATTATAAAAATAATTAACTTTTTAGCATCAAGGTTATTTATCTGCCATCTTTTCACAGCACTTTCTGAGAAATAAATGGGAAAGACCATATCTTTAAGAAGACCAGACCTGCAGACTAACCATGTAAGAAGTAGAACATTTCTGTGTGCGATCACCAGTTTATAGACAGACAGACAGATGATTCCATAGCACATACGTATCTCTTAGGCCAGTTAAACATGTTTCTGGCCATTCTTATGTTTGGTTTTGTCTTGAGACAGTGTCTTTATCTGAGTTATCATCTGCCTGATGTCACGTATGGTACAGTGTGAAGGAAGGAATCATACATTTACTCTAAAACAGCGGAAGTACTCTGGACAGTGGCCAAAAGTGGAATTTGGAATCAGTCTCAGGTGCAAATTCTGGCTTTTCCTCTAACTCACCTTCTAAGTAGTATACCCAATCATTCATTTATTTATTATATATATACATGGGAGGAGGGTGACCATGCACCAAGCACCTCGGTGCTAGCACTGTTAATGATCAGCATAATTCAAGACCTTCATGACCTATTCCAGGAGGGGAGCGATAACTGTAAAGGTAAAATGCAATAAGCATAAACAACTAAGTAATCAGACACTATGATAAGTGACATGGAGGAAATTAGCAAGTTAAACATATGGAGGAACCAAGGAAGGTCGCATTAGATCTGGTGTCCGAGGTCACATTAGGTAAGGTTTTCGTTTCCGTCCCTGCAAGGAGGGAGACTTAAAGACTGAGAAGGGACTCACCATGAGGAGCTGGGGGTGGGGCTCTGGAAAGAGGGGACCCGGGAGTGAGGTGTGAGGGAAGGGCGTTGGGAGAGGCCTGCGATGGGGCCCTGGGGAGGAGATAGAGGGAGGTGAGCAGGGAGGCCTGGGAGAGCCAGGGGGCCTCCCCAGGCCCTAGCCAGGCGCGATGGATGACTCACATTTGAAAAAGGTTACTCAGGCCGAGGGGTGATTACACCTCTGAAACAGCGCTTGAGTCTCCCCCATGTCCAGTTCTAGTCCTCTTCCTGCGAACTGGTCCCCCTGCCTTCAGTTCTGTCCCTTCAAACCTGTGCTTTGCAGAGCTGCCAGCCAAATACCCAGGTCCTGGTACTACCCAGGGCGCGGTCACGACACCCGCGCTCACGAAGCAGTCGCTGGTCCTTCGTGGCGCAGCCTGTAGCCACCCCGTCCTCTGTGCCTCGCACTGTCCGGTGTAGCAGCAGAAACTGCCGTCAGAGTCCTGTGCCCCATCCTGCACCCACCTCGTCCATATTGTCACCCGTCTACCTGCCAGAGTGCCCTCCCCCTTGTAGGCCAAGTCCTCGTTTTCATACCAGCCTGTCCGCCTGTGCCCCGTCCCTGAAGTCCAGGCCCGCTGAGCCCCGTCTGTTTCCTGTCCTCTGCTCGCGTCTCCCTGGAGACAGTCAGAGAAAGGCGGCCGTGTGGACTATGCGCTCGCGGTGATGAGTGCTGAGCTAGCCCGGGGGCACCGTCCTTAGCCGACAGGCCCACCAGTCCGTCCTCGGGCCCCTTCCTCCCCCACGTCCACTTGTCTGTCTCCCAGGCCCTCCTTCCCCGCCCTGGGCACACACTTCGCACTGGGCCCCCCGCAGCCCTTGCACACTCTGAGCAAACCCTGCGGGGGTCTCCCGAGGCCCTGGGGTCACGTGCAGGAGCCGATGCAGAAGAGGAGCCGCTGCCCGACGGTGTGGGACGGGGTGACGGTGGGAGTGTGGCCGGGAAGAGCTGGAGTCGGGAACTGAAAAGGTCTCGCCTGGTGTATGTCTTAGAAAAGAAGGTGGGGGGGGTCACATGACTGGGCCTTCATCACATTTCCAGACCCCGAAATGCTCAGAGGACGTCACTGATGCCACATCTCAAAACGTGAACAAAGGGTATATCTTCCAAGTTGTTCTGCAAACTCCATGTTGTACGTTCCCGCTAAGGGATAATGTACCTCCCTCTAGTCAGACTGTGTTTGTACATTTGGTGTGATTGATCCCATCCCTCTTCTAGAATCTCTTGCTGACTGCCGAGGAATGGATTAACCTGCTTTTTATTACTTAAAATATGTTTCATGGACTCTAGTCTCATACTTAATCTATGCTGAAAGCATTTTAAAGTTTGAAAACATGACTCAGTGTTCAACCCCTCCAAGTTGGCTCTCCCATGTGGAACGACCCTCTATCCTAACTGGCTTTGACGTTATTTGTTCTGTGAGTTTCCCGGAAATCTAAAAATATCCGACTTCTAAGCATGTAAGACATAGGAGAGTGTCTGTCCCTCCAGTAAGTGATTTAAAAATCCAAGCCCTAAGCAGCACTGGTCTAAGCTGGGCTCAGCCCCAGCCCGCGAGCCCAGGGCTTACGCACGGCTGCTCCCAGCTCCGGGGGTTCTCGGGGGAGACGCCCGCTTGCACACACATGGAAAACGCAGCATGTGGTAAAATCCTGGGGCGTGTGCGGGAAAACATGCAGGAGGAGAGACATCGGAGGAATCTCTGCCAGGCCCTGGCAGGCCTCACAGTTCAGGTTTGGGTTGAGCTCGGCCTTGACTGTCTGGGTGAATGAATAGGTGAGAAAAGGGGGAGAGAGAAGGAGCGTCCCTGGCGGCGGGAGAAAATACACGTGGACGTGGACGTGGACGCAGGATGAGCACGCTGGGAACCGAGCCACCTCCCCGATCATCGTGTGACCCAGGCTGAGCGCCGGCCCCCAGCCCCGGGAAGGGCACCGAGCAGGCCGAGGTTCCAGCCTCCTTTGCAGGTCGGAACAGGTCCGAGTGCGGGACAGAGAAAGGGGAGGACATACTGGCCTGAAAATAGCGCTTTTCCGTCTTGGCCATGTGTCCGAGTTCCCTGAGGATGTTTCCAACCGGCTTGCAGACAGCAACTAACCCTTTTAGCGGAAGAACCAGAGACGCTCCGTGAATCCCTTCGGGCAGCCTGACAGCGAAGACGTCCACTGTCCCACACACGTGCGCCTCGCCCTTCGGTTCGGTGGCTCACTTAACACCAGGAAATTGTCAGGGCTCAGTAGGGCCGATTCCCGACGCAGACCATCCAGCTCCCTGGACTCGGTCTGGCAGCGAGGCCAGAACAGGCGACCGCGGCCCCCGTGGCCGCAGGGCTGTCGCCTCCCAGGTCTTCGCACCCAGGCCCTGGGGCCTCCGTGCGCCTCGCGGAGTTCTGCTCCGGCAGCAGCACCGTGGTGCTGTCACCTGGGTTAGATGATTTAAACCGTCCTTTTCAATCTAAAAAAAATCGTGTTACATAGAACAGAAGCTTGAGAGTTGAAGGTCCTTAAATTATGTTAAGCACATAGGAAGTATACAAGCGTGTTAATGACTAACAAGCTGTGAACAGGAATGAATTTAGTGTGTGTCTCTCTCACACACAGGTTGTGATAGGAGACGCCCGAGACACTTCCAAGTCAAGGAGAAAAGAAAAGAAAGGTCACGGGTTTCCATCAGTGTCCATCTTCAGTGCTTTTAGTGTTGCCTAGAAGGTCCCCCAAAGGGTGTCACGGAGAAAACAAGTATATAGACACTTCGAGGCTAATTGTAGCAGAAACCACTAGGATAAAGCCTGGTAGGGGAAAAGCAAAACCAGGAGTAAAGGGAGGTGACGGGGAGGGGGGCGCAGGTGCAAGCAGCTTCGCAAAGGGATGTGCCTTGTGTGAGGGGTGCTGCAAACCTCCCCCCGGGATTCGCGCTCAGGCTGCGTGCCTCTGCTGCCGTGTGAGAAACGGGGGCTGCAATTACCCAGAATTCCACTGCGGCCCGGGTCCTACCCTCTCCCCTGCTTCAGCATGTGCTACGGGGGAGAGGGAATGTACATGATCGTCTGATGAAACGAGGAGATACATGTGATGGTGTCAGCGTTTGTGGGTGGCTGTGTCATGATGACCCTCAGAGCCAAACCGGTTTGGAACCGTTCGTGGGTGGCAGCCGCGGCGGGCTGTGATTAGATAAATGGATGCGAATGTGATTTTAGCTGATGAATGACTGATGATGGCTCTATGCATGCCGTTCTGCGCCCCTGGAAACAGCCGCTGGCCTCCCCGAAATGCAGCCTCGAAAGGATGATGATCCAGCTAAAGTGGAGGCTCAGGTTTGTGGCCTGGGGGTGTTGGGGTGGGGGCAGGGATGGGGCAGGTCACCAGAAGACTGGGGCACTTTCCCTGTCTCCCCACTTCCACTGCTTGACGTGTAGATTGTGGCTGCTTGGAGTAAGAAGGCCCGAGGAGTCCAGGATCTCAGCGTGGGGATGTAAAATAAAAACCAGCAAGTACTGCTTTGCCGATTTCTCACTTAAAAGTGCCTGGTGCTAAAAGCATCCACAGCCCGGACCTCTGGGTTTAAGGATCACTGGCCTACAGTTTAAAAAATATTTATTTTAGTGGAACTGCATTTCCTAAAGTTTGGAACAGGTGAAAGAGATTGTCTAACGCTGTTCAGGTAAAGTGGTAATTCTTCACATCTCTCCAAAGGGGCGCATGTGTTTGGGGAAGGTAGACAATTTTGGTCATGTTTATTAAGTATATTTGACTCCCAGAAGCAAAGATAGGAGCAACATATACATTAGGGTGGAAAAACAGAAACACAGATAGGACATAAATGAGGCTTTGGACATGCATCCAACATTCCATAAACAGTGTGCGAGATTTGTTTGCCCCTCTGAAGCCTACGAACTTAATTCTCCTATTTGGCCCATCTTTTTTTTAACTCAAGCCCTACCCAGGAGATTCTAGTTGAAATGAGCTTGTCAAGAAGACAAATATGAACTGATAAAAAATTACTTAGAATGCTGAGAAACTCATTTATGAAATGAGGCTTACTGAGGACCCACTGCGTATTCAGATGTGTTCTCTGCTGGCTCCTGATGTTCAGGAGCTCATGATTCTGGGCTGGAAAAGGGTGGAAATGGGACCTTGGAGGAGCAGCATGATAGAGCAGAAATGAGCCTGGAATCAGGGGACCTGGTTCTACTCACATCTCCCGCCTAGTCCAAGGCTACGGCCTTGAAGAACTGTGAATGTCCTGCTTTTCTGATGTAAGAGTCTTCTTACTCTTTTTCTTTTTCTTTTTCTTGCCATCATCTTTGTTCCACAAAGTGTTTGGTGGATCATACAAGTCATCTAAAATAAAATGCCAAAATAAAAGAAGAAATTAAAACCATGCTGAATATCAGACCACAGATGTGTCACACAAAAAGTAAAAGAACTCACCCAGGCAGGAATGTGGCAAAATGTTAAAAAGATAATAAATGGAAAGCACTTCACATTTTTAGGGTATAAACTGCATGCTATTTCAGATAACTACAGATTCAGGTACAAAAACTTCTAAGTGTATAGACTCTTAAATTTTACAAGGTTTTGTCTTTTGTTTGTTTTTTAAATATTGAACAGTTGCCTTCTTATAAAAATAGAATTCAATTTGAGTGAAAGTACAAATACTCACCACTAGATACGTAGGGAAATGAACTGTAGTAAGTCCTCTCCTAACGTCATCAATAGGTTCTGTGACTTAAAGCGAAAATATGTATAAGGAAATCAATTTTACGCACAGGCTCATTGATATAAACAGAAGTTAAATTCCTTTGGCTTGTCATTAACGTTATAATGAAATGACAGTGAACCAAGACAACGTTATTTGAAGACCTGTGGTGATCATGTTCAAACAAAGGGTCTTGAAAGAAGACAGAATAATAAGGCCATAAGTAATGAATATACTGAATTGTCTTTACTTCCTAAACACTTGACTTCATAATTTTTCTTAAGACTGGACACTTCTCTTTGTAGTAGGTAGAAAGAGTTTGGAAAGAATCATAAGGAAATGCATGATACTACGTCTGTCTAGAAGTAGGTAGACTCTTACCTACTCATCCAGTCCCTATATGGACTTAAATGGATTCTCAAGACGGGCTTTCGTTGTGGGTAAGATGGGAATTGTGAAGTTCTCCCTCTGGCTTCTCTCAGGATTTTCTCTGTCTTTTATTTTCTTTAATCTGAAAATGATATGTCTATGTGTAATTTTTGGCATTGATCCTACTTGGTGTTCTCTGAGCAACCCAAATCAGTGGTTCGGCGTCTGATGTTCATTTTGCGGAAATTCCTATTCATTATTGTTTTAAAGACAGTATTCTTCTTTTCTCTCTTCCTTCTCCTGGTATTCCCAATATATGTTTGTTACACCTTTTCTAGTTGTCCCTCCTTGCTTCGTGGGTGTCCTGCCCCACTTGCAGCTTGGGGGAGGAGTCTACTGAGATATCCTCAGGCTCAGAGGTCCCTTCCTCAGACATGTCCAGTCTATCCGTAGCCCTTCAAAGACACTTTTTATTTCTGCTACAATGTTTTGTTTTGTTTCTGGCGTTTCTTTTTGTTTTGTTTTGTTTTATAGAATTCTTATCTCTATTTATATTTCTCATCTTTGCTTGCATGTTGTCTACTTATCCATTAGAACTGTTAGCATATTGATCATAGTGGTTTTCAGTTCCTGCATCCCTACCACATCTGAGTTCTGACGTTCGCTCTGCTCTCAGTGTGTGTTTGAGACACGACATACTCGGAGAAAGGAGCTGCTGTCATGGGCTTCAGTGATGTGACGAGGTGCACCCCGCACGTACATATCAGACCCCCTCCCCCGCCACACACACACCCCATGGGAAAGGATGGCCCACAGGGGCTGGAGTTGGGCGTTTCCTTCCCCAGCAGGTTAGGCGCGGGTAGACCCTCTGCAGGCAGGCCCTGCAGAGAAGACCTGTGCTCTGCTGTGCTCGGCACGGCCCCTTTCCCACGGCGCCGCACAGGAAGCACGGGAAGGGGGGTGTGTGTGTGGAGGGGCGGGTAGACCCCCTGCAGGCAGGCCCTGCGGAGAAGACCAGTGCTCTGCTGTCCTCGGCACGGCCCTTTTCCCACGGCGCCGCACAGGAAGCACGGGAAGGTGTGTGTGTGTGGGGGGGGGCTCTCAGGCTTGTCCACACTGAGCCACCAGCAGGTCATCAGTTACAGTTGAGGTTCCCCGACCCGCACTGGTCCATGGAGGTCTCAGCTCCAGTGAGGTGTGGTGCCCCGTATTCGCCTGGTGGTCTCTCCAGTGTTGGGGGCAGAGTTGGCCCTCTGACCTCACTTCTCTCATGGATCAAAGAAGAGCTTTCTGCCCTGGCCGGTTTGGCGGTTAGAGCGTTGGCCCGCGGACCAGAGAGACCCGGGTTCGATTCCCGCTAAGGGCACGTACCTTGGTTGCAGTTTGTCCCCAGCCCCAGTTGGGGTCATGTGGGTGGCAGCCACTTGATGTGTCTCTCACATCGATGTTTCTCTCTCTCTCTTCCTCCCTCTCTCCCTCCTGCTCTATCTGAAGATAAATGCAAAACAAACAAAAAAATTCTTAAAGAAGAGCTTTCTGTTTGCTGGTGGGATGGAGTTGAATGGGGGGGGTTTCAAGCAAAGGATGACATATCTGGCTTATATTTTACAAGAAACCCCATGGCTGCCATGTCGAGAGGAACTGCAGGTCAGCGGGCCGGTGTGCCAGTCCTCCGCTGGGTTACCGAACGTCACTGTACTTTACAAACGGTGGGGTTTGGGGGGTCCCTGGCAGCGGGGGCTAGTCAGGACATCCCGCATTGGGTCCCCGAGACGCGTGGGCAGATTCTCACTGACCGAGGACACAAGCATGCTGGGTGACATGTAGGGCGGGGGAAGCATTAATAAGACACAGAAAAATACTGGCTTCATTCTACACCTCACCCTTGTGTAAAATGAAAATCATTCCATGGTTGAAGAGTTGGGTAGCAAACTTAATTCACTTTTCAATGTCACGGAAAAAGAACTGTTTGGGTTGACTTGGGGTATAAAATTAGCTCCTGACTCTCTCTCAGTATAGGATCACGGTCATGTGGGGCGCCGCCCACCAGTCCGGGGCTCGCCCTCCAGGCAGGAAAGGGCAAAAGCACCTGCTGTCTCTTTAAGGAAAACTCGTAAGTGGCTCTAAACCTCTGCACACATCTTCCTAAGCAGCTCATTGTCTCGTGGGCGTGCCCGCCCTCAGGAGCTGTGTGCCCCGCTGAAAACCAGGGGTGCGGCTGCTCTGGATGGAGACTAGGAATACCAGGGCCATCCGCAGGTTCTGCCCAGACTGCTAATGCGTAGGGAGTGGAGGGTGTCTTTCCCCCTTTCGCCATGCCCAGAACCTGTGGACCGGAATCAGGACAAAAAATGCGAGGTTGTCGCGTACTTGTCGCACTGAACTTGAAATGTGCTCAGCAGAGTTCCCATCAGTCACACGCTCACGGGGCCAGTTGTTTTTAAGTCCATCCCCTAATCCAGACCCTGATGGACGTCGCACAGGTTCTATAAGTCACCACCAGACCACTGTGCTGGATCCGATTTGCTACAGCCCAGACCTGTGGACGTTGGGGTTTGCACTGTGTTCCAGATGAGGGCTACGCCACAGAGTGAGAGGAGGTGCGTGTCGAAGGCACTGTGAACAATAATAAGGAAAAAACCATGCGCAGCTGCTACGTGTGTAGGGCAAGGTGGAAAGGGGTGATTCTCCAAACCAGGGAGGCTGGTAAAGCCCCCCCCGACTCGGACGATCTCCATGGCTCTCAGCATGTCTCGTACGAGTGAAGGAAAGTCAGAGGAGGAAATGAGCCTGTTGACATAGGAGCCTGATCATCTGAGCCGCTGTTTTAAATCACCCATTTTTACCCAAGACGTGAGTCTCAGTCAGAGGTCGACGCACACATTTTGTAAAGCATATTTGGTGTGTCTTCCCCTTTTAATTTAAATATGAAGAAAAGACTGGGGGCAGGTGTGTCTCTTGTCTCCTGAGTCAAAATGTCAGTTCCATCAGAACGTGGAAATTCTGACAAGTGAGACGCTCACTTGATCAGTGGCTTCGACGCGGGTACGAGGGTCCCTGGGTGCGAGGCTCTCCTCAACCATTCTGTCTCTCCAGTGAGGGACCTGACGGGTACTTTGCAAAGTCTGGAAATTTAACTTGCGGAGAATGATGAAGAATACAGAAACCCACGTATATAAATGAATTGGAAACCAAATGCTGTTTTGTTTCGACACTTACCAAGAAAAACATGTTAATGTACCTGGGCTTGAATTTGTTTGGTTTCTGCCGGAGCTGTGTATCGCCCCCGGCTTCCCGATCTTCATTTCAGAGCCATTAAGGCAAAATGTACAGCCTTCCGCAGTTCTGGGAATAAAGCGCCTTTTCTGTCTTCTTCTCTACTTGTTGCAAGTAAACCCACTTAAAGCGTGGAGTGAGGACTGCATCGGCATATCTGTTTATTTCCAGCCACCTGCTGCATTTTCCTGTTCCCACCACCACCCTTTCCATTTCTTCAACTTTGGTTTTAGCTTTAGCTTATTATCATCGTCGCTTCATACCAAAGTGTCGGAAGCCTGATTGGATTGATACCTAGTTCAGACAACAATGACTTTTGAAGTGTTGTGGAGTGTTGACTCAGAGTCTGGAAAACTAATTATGATGGTGACCTAGCCCAGAGAGACCATGTTTCGTGACCTTTCAAGGTTGGTTCTCCTCAGTACTAGAAGGGGTGTGGGACGGGGATTCTTTTCCTAGGCCACTGGCTCTCCCTGAGATTTGGAAAAACAAAAACAAAAAAAGCCAAGGACCACGCATCTTCCTTCCTGCAGCTCCAGTCCGGGTCCTGCTCGGCACACACTGGGCCGTGTCCTCCGGTCTAGCACGTGGGTGTGTGCCTGGCTGTGAGTGTGTTTTCGGCGTGTAGCTAGAGGGTGATATTATTTAATAGAAGAGCTTCTAAGCATGCATGCCTTTATTTATTTATTATTTATTTATTCTTATCCTCCCTAAGAACATTTTTTTGTTCAGATAGAGTGGGAAGCAGAGAGAGGGAGAGATAGAGAGAAACATTGACGTGAAAGGGACACACCGAGTGGCTGCCTCCCGCACGACCAACCAGGGCCGGGACAAACCGCAACTGAGGCACGTGCCCTTGGCGGGAACCGAACCTGGGTCTCTCTGGACCGCAATGCGTACCCGTTTTAAACACATAATCACTTTTCCTACATAAGGAACCGACCAGCATTTCCCACCCACGTCCCCGTCCCTTTGTGGATTCTGAAGGTGATGCTCTTACTGTGGGTGGGACCAGTGAGCCAGAGACCCTTGTTGGCGGCGGCTTTTAAGGTCTCCCTCTGGTTGAGCTCGGTCTAGGAATACAGTCCAGTGATTTCAATGATCTATTCCTTTCAAAGTTGCTTTAAAGAATTGAGAAGTGTGTCTATCACAGGACATTGACTCACGGGTGAGCCAGTGCAGAGTGGCCGGGGGAGGCCACGGAGGACCAGTGGAACAAGGGCAGGGCAGGACGGGTGACCAGGGGTGGTCCTCTCCCAGGCCCAGCAGCCTCTGTGTTCCATGGAGTTCGTCTCTTATTGCTCTGTTCAGCCGTCACACTGATCCCGGACACGCACGTGCGGCCGCTGAAATCCCGCTCCAAGGTGGAGCTGCCTCTAGGTTGTGGCTGGCTGGCTGGAGAGCCGGGCGCTGGCGTATTTCCCACTGGCCAGACGTGCGCCTGTCGGATTAGCGTGGGCCAGGTGCAGGCGCTCGCAGGTGCACCGTGCGGGCGGACGCGGCGACGGGTGTGCTCCCAGGCGCGCCAGGAAGACGCCTGTCCCAGGTGATCACCGCTGGACTTTCCGTTTCTTTCCAGACCCGACCCCCGGACTCACTCGTTCTGACATTTCAGTACAAGTCAGTTGACATGTGTTTTGAATCCAGTCCTTGTGCCCAGCTCTGAGACTTGTAAAGGGTTCAGAAATGAATACGCGTGGACCTCTCCAGAGATGTCCCGCCCAGGGGCTGGGAGGTGTGTTTCTGTGTAAGGATATATGTTGTGTGATTTCTAACTTCAGACCAAAAACGAAACCGTACGTGAAAGTAAACAAAACTAGTTTAACATTTTTTAAACTTTGGGTAAAAAAGAAAATCTGTATGCTGAGTGTAAAAGATCCTTTAAAGCACAGTGACCCTCCCTGGCCGGGTGGCTCCACTGGCTAGGCGTCATCCCGTGCACCAAAGGGTTGCCGGTTCGATTCCAGTGCAGGGCACATACCTAGGTTGTGGGTTTGACCCCAAATTTATAATATTCAAGGGCATAAGGAGGGTGTAAGTATATACTCCAATACTACTGTACCATAATCCATAAAACATAAATTACAGGAAAGTAAAAGAATAAACAGACAGGAACACAGTAGTGACTAGAGGCTGTAATGAGCCTGTCAGCCCACAACAGATCAAGACAGCAAACAAAATGATGTGAGAGATCTGCATTATAGTTCAACTCTACGTAATAGACAAATATCCGTGTGTGTGTGTGTGTGTGTGTGCGCGCGCATATGAAATACAAACACTATAGTTAGTGAAGTTAAGGGGAAGTCAAAAATTATATGTGGATTTTTGACTGGGGGTGTTCAGAGGTCAGCACCCCTAACCCCTTTGTCATTCAAGGGTCAGCTGTATATGCACATGACTAAAATTATATGATAACAGATACATTTTAAAAATCGCCTTGGAAATTTACTATTAAGTGACAAAAATATTCAACTTTCCCCCTGAAATAGAAGTAATATATTCCACATTCTAACCCAGTACAATAAAATTAAAAATTATAATACATCAATTTGTAACATTCTCCAAAGTAAAAATTTACCCTTAAGTACCTCTTGAATCAAAGGAAATATTTATGCATTGCAATAATTGTTTTTTAAAAATCTGGATACAGTAAAGTTTATTCAGGAAAATATATAGCTTTTAATACTTGCATTCTAAAACAGAAAGAAAATAAATCAGTTTTAACTCAAGGAGCTACAAGTGGGATAACAGAATATCTCAGGACGTCAAATCAAGGAAATAAGAATGATCAAAGGAGAAATGAAAAGTGGCAACATTGTCAAAAAACTGGTTTTCAGGAGCAAGAAACCACTAGACAGTGTACCACCAAAAATAAAAAAGAAAGCACAATAAAGTAAAATTAGATGTGAAAAAGGTCAAGTACCTTCAGTTCCCGTCAAGTTAAAAGGAATAATCACAGTAATATGCAAATAATATGCAATATGCTTGAAGGTCTCAGCATCCCAGCAGGAAAAGGGCAGGAAATGTAGGCCACACCTCTGCTGAGATCCTGAAGTATCCCCCGAAGATACTGCCTTTGTAAACAGGATTAGAGCAAGTGAGTCCCTCCCTGTCCCTCTGGAAATGACTGCTGTCTCAAGAAGAAGCTTGCTCGTTGAGAAACAGCCATTCATTTGGAAAAGAAATGTAAGAACCAGACATTAGATTGCACATGCTAAGATTGAACCATGCAAAACAAAACAAAATTACATAGATGCACGTAGACCGAAAGTGGGAAAATGTATTTAGTTAGAGTATAAGATTACGGGTGATTTTTCTTATTTGCCAGCCCTTCTGAAATACTCTTTGCATAATGAAAATTCAGAACAAATAAAAAATAAGGTGTCACCTGGATGTGAGCCCAAATATGTAACGGTGCTGCTGACTTTCTCCTAGTAAAGAGACAGCGTACGTTCTCTCTATCAGGGAAGTGTAGGTGGGGTCCAGTTATCCCTTCATAGGCCACCTGCAGTGAACCGTGTCCTTAGTTGAATACATCCTCTGTAAATACCAACCAGCCATTACAACAGTCCTGCGTCTCAGGAAGGCAGTCACACTAGAAATCCAAGTACCAGTTCAGTTTGTACACTTAGTGGGAAGTAGAGCACATTTCTTAGCGGAATCATTCCAGCGTCCTTTACTGAGTTCACTGGACGCCGAAGGACGACAGGACACCTTTGGGGACTCCGCCAGAGAGGACAGATTCGGGAATGGTTCTGCTCCCGGACTTTGACGGGGGTTAGTGGGATGGCTGTCAGATTCTTGAGTGTCTCGGACACAGAGACAATGGGAGCACACTTTCTAGCAGGTTCTAAGACTGTCTCAACCTTTGCATAAATAAAATGATTTGTTTTGGAACTGGCTGCTAAAATCCTCATTTTAAAACATCTTGGGAATTTGTTGAGGTTGGTGGCACTGCTTTTCAGGAAATTCTCAGTTGCTGCCTAGGCTGCGTTTCTGTGAGCCAGTGATCTATCTTATGATCGAAAGGGGGGATTATTGCCCAAGTTTGGGTTATGTTTTTTAGTGTGTCATTATAACTTTTGGTCTTATCAATAGTTAGATGATTTTGGATAGAGGACTTGAAGGATTTTTTTTGTACATCATTAAAAATTATATATCATGTCAAGAATGAGATGAATTGATGACAACTTGGATGAAATATGACCTACTTTGCATATATATAAATATTTCAAACACTGAATTCAGGTGGAAAAGTAGACACTTTTTTTTTACAGTTACCTACTTAGGAGGGCAATCAATAACGTAAGGCAACGTTGCTGTAATTTATAGCAGCAGTAATTACCACAGAGAGTCTCAACATCCAGTGTGAAATATTACGCAGCTCACTGCTTAAAGAAACACGACTCCATTCCTTTCTTCCTCCTTTTATATACAATCTTCAGGAATTCCATTCAAGTTCCCATGCCACTTACGCTCCATGTCTTTGATTGCGAACACCTACAGAAATAAGTACAATTCAAAATATACATTAAAAAATGTATTGGTTTTTGCAAAAACTATGTTGTCAAAGTATGAAATAGTGACAACACATGAAACATAGAAATTGGAAGCCCCGTCACGACCTAACTGCCATAGCTAACCGCTTCTAAAACTTTGGTATTTCTCTACCTAGAACATTATGCCTGTCTTACTATCTGTGTTTATCTTTAACCAAAAAAAAAAAAGGCCACAATAAACATTTTCTCCTCATTTACTTTTTTCACTTAAACATGTTAATGCATTATTAAATATATTGCTTTATTTTATAAGCACAGATTGAACTCATTTGTTTAACACATACAGTATCATGTTATATGGAGCTACCATGATTTATTAAACCAGTCCCAACTGGACATGAGCCGGGTTATGTCTGTCTAGGATTTTTGTTACCACCGTGCAGCCAAAACCCTTGTACACGTACTTGTGGGAATAGCCAAGAGGTCCCCATGTGCCGAAGGAGGTGGTTGGACCCCGTGAAAGTACTCACGTTCCAACTCTTGCCAAAGTGAACTTTCTTGGTCTAGTGGGAACGTTATTTTAATTTAATTATTGGGAAATTATTGTTTAATTATTAGGGAAATAGAGCATCTTTTTTTTTTATACTTACAGGCTTAGTAAATTCTTTCTCGTTGCCTGGTCTTTGTCTCTGCCCACTTTCCTGTTGGGTGGTTCATCCTCTCAGCGACGTGAATGACTCTTCTCTATCAGTGCCGTTGAACTTCTATGTGTTGTCATTTGTTTGTAGTTTGTCTTCTGACATGTGGTTATATATGTACTTATTTCATCTCAAAAGATTTTTAATTCTTTTGAGAAATTTTCTGAAATATACAAATGTAGAAAAATAATATAGTTCTCATTTATATTTCCACCATCCAGAATTAGCAATTCTTAATGTTTTTGTTTCCAGGTTAGTTTTTTTTTTTTAACTTAAAAAAAAAGTAAACCATGCAGTACATTGCAGGAAAAGACAGTCGTCTAGACTACCACTCTTGGATTTACCTTCCTGAGTGACGAAGTATGTTGTAGATTCTTCTAAATCTATTTTGTATTTTTGAATGCCCGTATATGTTTCTATAAGCAATATATTGCTTTCTGTATTTTAAACATTTTTTTTGTAAATAATAGAAAATTCATATTGACTTCCTCTTATTGCCGAACATTCTTTTGAAGATTTACTTGTGTAAATAGTATAAATTTAGCTCAAGGTGTTTAATTTTTATACAGTCAGATTTAACAGTCTTCTCAAATTTATCTTCATTGTTGAAAATATTACAGATGCCCCCCCACACTGACCCCGCCACCTCGCTGCCTCCCCCAGGCCTTCTGTCTGTGCCCTGGGTTTTACGAATATGCGCATAAGTCCTTCCTGACTCTCTTGCCACCCACCTACCCTCTGAGGCTTTTATTTTACTAGTGCCTTTCGTTTGCTTGTAATAGACTTTCTTCTGTCAAAAATGTAAGCTTCTTCTTTTTTTTTCTTTTTTCTGTTTTCTGTTGGTTCACATTTAAAACTTTGATGTGGAGCATTTGAATTTTTTTTGAGGATCCGAAGTAACGTAAGGAGGGAATCAACACTAACTTCTTCCCAAACAGCTGGCCGGTTTGCTTCTCGTCACTCATGGGTCACAGTGTCTGATGGTGAGCACTGCCTCTCTCAAGCGCGTATCCAGGCGTGCCTGGTGAGAGTGGTCCTTCTGCACTGTCCCCACCCTGCACTGTCCCCGCCCTGCACCGTCCCCGCCCTGCACCGTCCCCGCCCTGCACCGTCCCCGCCCTGCACCGGCCCCACCCTGCACTGGCCCCGCCCTGACTGTCTGTAACACCTGCCCCTGAGCCCTGCCAGTGTCAGTGCCCTCAGGTACCCTCCGTGGATTCTGCGCCTGTTTTCAATGAGCTTTAGAGTCGTTTTTATCACGTTCCTAAAAGAAAATCTTATTGTCATTGCAGTTACACTGAATTTATGACTTGAATGAGGGGAATTTTTTAATACTTTTAATTCATTCTCCAGGCACAGATTCATTCGCCTACATCTTTCATGCTCATTCAGTAAAATTTTATAGCTTTCTTCCTATAAGTTCAGTAGATTTTTCTTAAGCTCGTCTCGGCAATATTTCTGTCCTCACGGAGTGTGAAAGCTTGCCTTTCGTTACATTTCACATTGTCTATCTCCTTGGCATTTGTATCATCTGTAACTGTATCACACACCCCAGCGTCTCCAGCAGTTCTTAGTTGAGTCTTGCAGGTGTGTCATCGAACGTCTTCTTGGTGAAGTGGCATTCAGAGCAGTGGGTCTCACCTGGGGCGGCTCTGCTTCCCCTGGGGCCATGGGCAGTGTCTTAGGGTATTTTGGAGCATCGCTGTTAGGGGTCCTGGTGGCATCTCTTGGGCAGAGATTGGGAGGCCGCCGAACATGCTGCAGTGCTCAGGACAGCCCCCCACAATGGAAGTATTAGCCAACCCAGAACGTCTGTGAGTCCTCAGGGGTAAAGCCTGGTTCAGCTCCTTTGCCAATTTTGAATTGGGTTGTTGGTCTTCACATGAGTGGGTTGTAAGAGTTCTGTATTTATTCTAAATGCAAGTCCTTTACAATATAGGTTTTGAAAAAAATGTTCCCAGTCTGTGGCTACCTTTTCACTTCCTTAACAGTCTTTTTAAAAAATTTACCTTTATTGTTGAAGTATTGCAGATGCCCCTCCTTTTTTCCCTAGTCACCTCCTCCTCCCTGTTCCCGCCCCCCCCCCCCCCCCCCGCCAACAGGCTTTTTTGAAGAACAAAAGATTTTTATTTTAATGAAATCCAGTTTATTGATTTTTTAAATTGTATAATTCATGCCCTGCTGGTGTGGCTCAGTGGACTGAGCATCGTCCCATGGAGAGGTCCTGGTTCGATTCTCTCCCTTCCTCTTTCTCTAAAGAATCAATAAAAATGTATTTTTTAAATCAATCAATAAATTTTATAATTCATGCTTTTTATTTCTCATTTAAGAAATTTTTATCTAACCCAAACTCACTAAAAGATTTTCTTATATTATCTTCTACAAGTTTCATAGTTTCGCTCTTATTTTTAGATCCCTGATTCATCTCGAGTTGATTTTTGTAAAAGATGAGTTAAGGCCTGAGGATGATATTTTCGCATATGGCTATCCTATGGTTCCAACAACCGTTTGTGGAAATTTTTTCTTTCCCCACTGAATTGCTTTGAAAGCTTTGTTGAAATGAATCGCTGTTATGCGTGGGTCTATTTCTGTGCTTTCCATTCTGTTCCACAGTTCTTTGTGATTATGTATCCCCAGTACCCAATGCCTTGGCTACTGTAGCTTTATAGTAAGTCCTGGATCAGGTGGTGTAAGTCTTGTTATTTTAATATTTTTCACAGTATTGAATCGTATGGCCCGAGAACACAGTCTATCTTTTCATTTGCTTAGGAACTATTCCTCTTAGCAGTGTTTTATCATTTTAGTTTACAGCTCCTACAACCTTTTGTCAAATAGATCACAAGTTATCTTAAATAACTAGATTTTTCTGGATTTAGCATTAGTGCTATATTATCTCACATTAAAAAAAATATGTTTTTTTGTTTTTCTGTCTTCTCCACTTTTTGAAGATATAGCGAAATTAATCAATGCCTCCTTCATACTCAGTTTGGCTCAGCAGATGGAGCGTTGGCCTGCAGACCAGAGAGTCCCGGGTTCAGTTCCTGCTAGGGGCATGTACCAAAAAAAAAAAAAAAGGCATATTTTTCAAATGCTACTCATCCACCTAAGATTGCAGGGGAGGAAAGACATTCCCTCCGCCCTCTTAGGTTCTGTGGCTGGGCCTGAGAGTGAAACCGGCCAAGGACAGATCACCAGGAGAAAAGCGAACACATTGTATTTAATGTTACTCTTTCTAAGTGTGCTTGGAAGCCTTCACCGATAGGAAATGAAGACCCAGAGAAGCAGATGGGCCTGAGAGCTCACATGCCGTTTTAGCGGAGACGCGTTGTGGAGCAGTGTGAAGGCAAAGGAAGGAGGGTGTGGACGGGGGATGGGAAATGGTGGGAACGTGACCTGGACACATGGAGGAGACGAATGGACGCTGCAGGTGACCGTGAGAGGTTCGTGTGCGGGGACCGGTCTCCAGTGACCAGAACATTCTCCTCCTCCCGGGGCAGGGAGGGCACCTTTGTCAGTGGGAGATTCTGTGCCCTGCTTTGGGGTACAAAGTGAGCTCGGAGACCCCTTCCTGAATCTGGTGTTTCTCCAGTGCCTTTTGCTCAACGTAATCAATATGCCAAAGGGGCAGGCCGGGTTCCTCCCCTTCAGGGTGCAGCCCGCAGCCATCTCTCCGCACGCGGGTTTTCTGTGCGGTGCCAACAGCATGGATTTCATAACAATTATTTCTTCTATGATTCACTTGGTAAGCCTCCTAACTTCCAACACTCTTTGTATATTTATATTGAATTATATTTATATTGAGCTTAAACCTCCTATGATGGTAAGCTTGTTTCACTTTCTACCTTTCCTATATTTTGAGGGTTTTCTTTCTAGCACAGAACATTCCGTCTTGTACACATTATATACACAGGTCAGGGAACTCAGTCACCGATGCTTGAGTGTTCAAAGACAGGCTTCCGTACCTTAAAATAAAATGATTTCCCTGAGGCAGAGGAATGTATATTTTAGGAAGACTACTGTTTATAATACTCTTGGCCAGTTTAAAGATGGTCTGACAACTCAATGATGATTCATTATTGAACCACTATTTCTCTAAGACACATGTCTGATAGCTACTCCTTTGGGGGAATTGTTAGAAGGAAATCGTGAGATGACATCGAAATGAACAAGCAGAACAAGACGTAAACATTCTGTTTCGACAGACGGAGTATAAGGTGCCTGGACCTCGTTGTCTCAGGCTTTAACCTTGTACCAGGTGAGATGCAGCTGGGGGATCCGTGGCACATATTTTCAAATATCAGTTTTAAACACGACTTTCGAGTTTCATTTCTACACCATAAAATATTCTGAGCCCATCTGCTCACAATGCTTTAGATTATTTTCAAGGGCATTTTGTTTTAGTTGACGTGGTTCTGCTATTTTCAGATATTTATAAATCCTTCTTTTAATTCATCCTCATTCATTTAATGATTTGCCTGAGATTGTCTACCACATTGTTTTCCAGATTATTTGTAAAACAAACAAACACTGACTCCTAAGAATCAACTACTTATATTTTTTTTGAGAGAGAACTGCTCTCTTCTCTCTTCCTGTGGAAGGCCAAGCCATTTCCCTGTTCAGGAACAGAAAGTCTGTCCCAACCACCCTCCACCCCATTCCATGGCGAAGCCAAAGTCTTCATCAATCAGAAAATACCAACAAAAGTGCTTCCTTGTAGAACCTGAACACAGGCCTTCAGAAAATCACACCGTCCCACCCCCAACACACCCCATACACACGGGGGCTTAGCTGACTCTCCTTGTAGGTCTTCACCCCCGTGAAGCACTCAGGGGGATCAGTCAGGCGCTTCTCCTCCGAGTCTGATTCATGAACTCGGCTTGTCTGGCCAGGTGCCGGCCACCCTCCCACAGTTCATGGTCTGTCAGCAGGAGTGATGGCCATTCCCAGAGGTGAGTGTGACGTTCTCCCCGCGTCGGACACACAGGCTGTGCGGCTGCTCAGTGACCTGAGCGAAGGGGCTGAGCACACACGGATCTCCCAGCACACACACCCCCATGTCCACCCTGGTTCTTTCCTCTCACGCTTTCCACGTTCCTTCATAACGGGCTGACCTGATGAATACCACCACGTCCCATCTCTGGTGAGCAGATGGCTCGAAACCCCGACGGCGGGCGAGCGGGCGGTGGCGTCCAGAGCCGAACATCTCAGCCCACGAGCCCGTGGTCGGGATGCCGCCCGGGAGGTGTCAGCCTCAGTCCTGCAGGGTGCGTGCGGCCCGGAGACGGACAGACAGGCTGGAGACCTAGCGGGCGGCCACTCAGCCTCAGCCCTGCAGGGTGCGTGCGGCCTGGAGACAGACAGGCTGGAGACCTAGCGGGCGGCCACTCAGCCTCAGCCCTGCAGGGTGCGTGCGGCCTGGAGACAGACAGGCTGGAGACCTAGCGGGCGGCCACTCAGCCTCAGCCCTGCAGGGTGCGTGCGGCCTGGAGACGGACAGGCTGGAGACCTGGCGGGCGGCCGCTCAGCCCTGCAGGGTGTGTACGGCCCGGAGATGGACAGACAGGCTGGAGACCTGGCGGGCGGCCGCTCAGCCCTGCAGGGTGCGTGCAGCCCGGAGACGGACAGACAGGCTGGAGACCTGGCGGGCGGCCGCTCAGCCCTGCAGGGTGCGTGCGACCTGGAGACGGGCTGGAGACCTGGTGGGCCTCAGCCTCAGCCCTGCAGAGTGCGTGCGGCCTGGAGACAGACGGATGGGCTGGAGACCTGTCGGCCGCTCAGCCTCCCCAGTCAGGTCTCAGGTTAGAGGCTTTACCACAAGAAACGGGGCAAAGGAGAGTCTTTGGGCTGGAGGGGAATCTGTTGCTGTTTTGGGTTTTTTGTTTTTTTTTTGGTTCCTCAGTGGTGTAGGCTTTTTGTGTAACTCTTGATAGTAAGTACTAGGTCCCGATTCGTTTCATTGCCGTGAATTCTGGGTCTGTGTGTACTTTGGGGTCACTTCTGCAGAGGTTTCACATTTCCACTTCTCAGGGGTGGGCAGCGCTGTGGGAGGCAGGCAGCACCTGCGCGGGTGACAGCCAGCTGGCCAGAGGCAGGGGCTCGGGGCTGCTGGTGGCCTGGGGTGGAGGTGGGGCAGGGGGCCGGGAGGCACCAGCATCAATGCCAAGGTTTCCTGTCTGTGGGACGGCGGGCCTTTGAAAGGTTTTCTAAGTCACCAAAGTGAACTGTCTGCATCATTGTTTAGTACTTTTATGTGTACAGACTACATTGGAGTGAAAGTCAAGTTTCAGAGTTTTAAGGAAAAAATAAGTGAATTAAAAACTAAGGGAGCCCTGGCAGGTTTGGCTCAGCAGTTAGAGCATCGGCCTGCGGTCCAGAGAGTCCTGGGTTCGGTTCCCGCTAAGGGCACGTACCTCGGTTGCGAGTCATCCCTGGCCCTGGTTGAGTCGTGCGGGTGGCAGCCACTCATTGTGTCCCTTTCACATCGATGTTTCTTTCCCTCTCTCCCTCCCAGTCTGTCTGAACAAAAAATGGAATGTCCTTGGGTGAGGATTAAAAAAAAAAAAAAAAAAAGCTAAGGGAGTGGAGCACAGAATTCTTTCCAGGAACGTGGTAACCGAGAGGCCAGGCTGAGATCGCCCGACAGCGAAGCGGCATCAGTCACTGAAAATGGTAGGGTGTCGGGAGAAATTCGGTTTTATTTGTTTATCATTATATTTTTAATGATGAACCCTGGGTTGTTTCAAGAAGGAAGGAAAGGAAGTGGTAAAGGAAAGGAGACTAATTGTGCCTGAAACCAGAGAGGTTATTTTTTTAAACAATGGCCTAGATCAGCACCTGTCACACTTGACTGTGTCTTGTTAAAATGCAGGTTCTGATTCTGTAGGTCTGGGGAGAGGCCTGGGACTCGGCTTTTCTAACAAGAACCCAGGTGATGCTGGGAGACCAGGGCTGCAGGTGCCCCTGGGCAAGGGCGTCTTAGCACCTGCTGTGTAAGGTAGTGCCATGAACACGGACCAGTGCCAGCAAGATACTTCCCCGCAAGTGCAATTCAGACCTCCCACTTCACGGCCCCGCGGACGCTGAGTGCTGAGCTAACTCCATTAGGCAGGGTAGATGGTGTTGACCATTCACTTCACTTGCGAAGTTTTTTAAAAGACTGTTAGCTCCCCGGTAGTTAAGAATGTATAAGTGAACAGCAAAGAAAACGAGTCAAAACCATCAAGGGCTATTAGAGCTTCCGTTTTAAAATGCTGCCATTTCCAGGTGCCCATGTGCACAACCACACTGGTAAACCAGCAGAGCAAACAGGCTCCGCCGACTCTCTCATCCCTCCGTCCCTTCAGAACCTCCGCACCTGCTGACTGCATCCCAGCTCAGCATCTTGCTCTGTTTCTGGAGGAAAGGGGGGCGTGTGGCTTTGCGCTCTGGGCTCTCCGTCCCTGCGGATTCCATGCACCTGTTTCTGGAGGAAGGGAGCAGGGAGCGAGGGCGTGTGGCTTTGCGCTCTGGGCTCTCTGTCCCTGCGGATTCCATGCACCTGTTTCTGGAGGAAGGGAGCAGGGAGCGAGGGCGTGTGGCTTTGCTCTCTGGGCTCTCTGTCCCTGTGGATTCCATGCACCTGTTTCTGGAGGAAGGGAGCAGGGAGCGAGGGCGTGTGGCTTTGCGCTCTGGGCTCTCCGTCCCTGCGGATTCCATGCACCTGTTTCTGGAGGAAGGGAGCAGGGAGCGAGGGCGTGTGGCTTTGCGCTCTGGGCTCTCTGTCCCTGCGGATTCCATGCACCTGTTTCTGGAGGAAGGGAGCAGGGAGCGAGGGCGTGTGGCTTTGCGCTCTGGGCTCTCCGTCCCTGTGGATTCCATGCACCTGTTTCTGGAGGAAGGGAGCGGGGGCACGTGGCTTTGCGCTCTGGGCTCTCTGGGCTCTCTGTCCCTGCAGATTCCATGCACCTGTTTCTGGAGGAAGGGAGCGGGGGCGTGTGGCTTTGCGCTCTGGGCTCTCTGTCCCTGTGGATTCCATGCACCTGTTGGACGTTTCTTTGGTGGGGAGGTAGGGAGTGGCTCTTATGTTTTAAAAACAACTTGAGAATGACCCGATGAGGAAGTTAAATGTCTCCTAGGGAAAGGGAAACATGAATCCTCTTTGATTAAAAGAAGCATAAAAAAGATGATAATATATGCATGAGGTTTTTCTCCAGAGATCCTTGGACCTCCTGGCACCATGTAATAAAATGTAACACACTCATCACAGCCGATACTGTTTGATCTTTTAAACTTTTTGACAGAAGCGGAGGGCCTGAATCTCTACATTACCTTTAATGCAGACAAGATTAAAATAGATTATTTTATAACACTCTTAATCATTATAGATTGGGGGATTTTATCTGACTTCTAGAATTATCTGTGCATCAGTGTTCTCTGTACATTTTTACAACCTTTTATAAATCCATAATTATTTCAAAATAAACAGGTTTTTTATTTTTTTTATTTACTGATTTTAGAGAGGAAAGGAGAGGGAGAGAGTGACAGAAACATTGATGAGAGAAAACATCGATTGGCCGCCTCCTGCATGCCCCCCACTGGGGATCGAGCCCACAACCTGGGCATGTGTCCTGACTGGGAATCAAACCGGTGACCTCTTGGTGCATGGGTCGATGCTCAACCACTGAGTCACACCTACCGGACTATAAATAAAGAGGTATTTTTAAAAGAAAATGAGAGGAACATAATGGAATTAACATACACAACAACTGTAACACATGGGCCTGCAAGTTGGGCCGATTCAGTGGCGTCCGTGTCCTGAGGGTCCTGTGTCGTGCGGAGCGGGGAGGGCACGGCCCAGAGCCGGCCGTGAGCACTCGCAGGCGGGAATTCCTGAGGTCATCACGAGAGGATGAAGGGCATGTGACTTCGGACTGGCCCACCTGCACCCAGGCGGACGCTTCAGAATGAGGTGTTGGGGAACCTGACCTTGACCAGGACGAGGGCCGCACGGGGTTGGGGAGCCTCTCGTCAGTGAGGAGACTGCAGACATAGAACAGGGAGAAGCGGAAGGAGAACGCCAGAAGTCAGGTTTCTGTGGAGAGAATAAAAATGTTGAGGCGTTACAACTCCACAAAAGGAAGACAAAGACCCCAATTAAAAAATGGGCAGAGGACCTATAAATGGCCAAGAGACATATGGAGAAGTGCTCAACATCACTAATCATCAGAGAGATGCAAATTAAAACAATGAAGTATCACCTCACACCTGTCAGAATGGCCGCCATCAACAAATCATCAAACAACAAGTGTTGGCGAGGGTGTGGACAAAAGGGGACTCTAGTACACTGCTGGTGGGAATGCAGACTGGTGCAGCCGCTATGGAAAACAATATGGTGTTACCTCAAAAAATTAAAAATTGAACTTCCATTTGACCCAGTGATCCCACTTCTAGGACTATATCTTAAGAAGCCTGAAACACCAATCAGAAAGAATATATGTACCCCCATGTTCGTAGCAGCACTATTTACAATAGATCTGGAAACAGCCCAAGTGTCCATCAGTAGACGAATGGATAAAAAAGCAGTGGTACATGTACACAATGGAGTACTATGCAGCTGTAAGAAAGAAAGATCTCTTATCCTTTGAGATGACATGGAGGGACCTGGAGAGTATTATCCTAAGTGAAATAAGCCAAGCAAAGAAAGACAAATATCACATGATCTCACTTATTTATGGAATATAATGAACTAAACAAACTGATGAACAAAATAGACCCAGAGGCATAGAAGTAGGGTACAGACTGACATTCCTCGGGGGGAGGGAGGTTAAACCAGAGAACTTATGTGCTTGCATGCATAGCCAATGGACATAGACAACAAAGCTGGGGATGGGGTGGGAGGGGACAGGGAGGAGGGAGTCATTGTGGAGGAAAAGAAGAAACATCTGTAACAAAAATAAATTAATTTAAAAAAAGGAAAAAATGCTGAGGTGTTGTTTTTATTCTGATGGAGATGGGTTCATAATAGGATCAAGGACAGCATTCTGGGTCCCGAGACTGCACGGGAATCCAAGACTAGGTCAGGTGGCGCGTTCGCTTCACTCAGCATGGTAGCAGGTAGTGGCACTAACCTGGACATTTAGTTCTCGGGAGGGGTCCTCTTCCTTCCATTTTCTAAATTGACACACAATTCACTAACATGAATGTACCACTTGAAAGCGTGCAACTCATTGTTTTTTAATATGTTCACTATGTTGTGTAACCATTGCCTCCACCTAATTCCAGAACATTTTTAGCACCCCAAAATGAAACACCGTTTGATTTAGCAGTCTGTCCCAATTCTTCACTTTCCCCCTTCCCGGCAACTGGGCCTATTCTGAACATTTTATATAAACGGGATAGTACGATATGTGGCCTTAGGTGTCTGGCTTCTTTCACTGAGCATCAAGTTTTTAAGGTTCGATCATAGGATAGTGTGTAAGAACACTCAACTCCTCTGTATGGCTGAATAATGTTCCATTGCACCATTTATTGGTTCGTGGAAATTTGGGTTGTTTTCATTTTTGCCTACTATGAATAATGCTGTTGTGAACATCCACGTACACGTGGTTGTGTGAGCATGTGCTTCAGTCCTTATGAGCAGACACCAAGGAGCGGCGGGGCTGGGTCCTGAGGAAATTCTCTGTCCGACTCTGAGGGGCAGCCAAGCTGTCTTCATCACTGCCCACCAGTCACATCCCCGCCGACATGAGTAAAGGTCCGTCTATTCCACATCCTCACCAACATTTATTCACCTTTTTAAAGAAAATAGCAGCCCTGCTGGTGTAGCTCAGTGGCTGGGCATCATCCCACGCACCAAGAGGTCACCAGTTTGATTCCCGGTCAGGGCACATGTCTGGGTTGCGGGCTCGACTCCCAGTAGGGGTGTGTGGAAGACAGTCGATTGATGTTTCTCTTTCATTTATGTTTCTGACTCTCTTTCCCTCTCCTTTCCTCTCTCTCTAAAAATCGATAAAAACATATTTAGAAAGTAATAATAAAATAGCCATCGTAGTGGGTGTGAATTGGTTTCTCTTTGTGGTTTCTATTTGCGTTTTCCTAGGAATGCCGAGCATCTTTTCATGAGTTTATTGGCCAGTTGGAGGTCTTCTTCGGAGACACCTATTCAATTCTTGCCCTTTTAAAAATTGTGTTGTAATTTACTCTTGAATTATAAGTGTTCCTTATGTATGCTGGGTACTAGGCCCTTATGTGACATGTGGTTTGGAAATACTTTCATGTTCCTGGCACTGTCCTTTGAAGCATAAAAGTTTTAAATTTTGATGAAGTCCAGTTTATCTGTTTTTTGCCTTTGGTTGCTTATGCTTTGCTATTCTATTATAAGGCTGTTTGTATTGAACTAAGGTGTTGTTTTTATTTTGAATTCTTGTTGTCTCTTAGTCATCCATACTTAGCCTTAGAAAGCTGAGAGCTGTAATTTAGGTAGACGGTAGCCTATCTCATTAATAAGATGGGGTGGTGTATCAGTTCCCTCTGACTCCTGTAACAGACGTCACACACTTGTGGCCTAAAACAACACACGTTTATTGTCCTGCAGTTCTGTGGTTCAGAAGCCAGAAGTGGGTCTCACGGGGCTAAGACCAGGGTGCCAGCCGACCCATGCTTCTTTCTGGAGCTCTAGGGGAGACTGTTTCTGACCTCTTCGGCTTCTGGAGGTCACCCACGTCCCTTGGCTTTGGGCTCTCTCCTTCCATCTGCGAGGCCAGCGCGTTGGTGTGGGGCACACGCACCTTGTCACTCCGACCTCCCCCGCCAGCCCTTCCCACTTTCGAGGGCTTCTGATTATCACCTTGAAAATCCAGGATAACCTCTCTATTTAAGGCCAGTTGATTAGAAAACTTAATCCCATCCGCAGCCCTGCCCCATTTGCCATGTAAATTCGCAGGTTCCGGGAGTTAGGAGATGGACACCTTTGGGCAGCTGTCCTGTGTAGTACAGAGGCCTCACCTCTAAAGCTAGGAATGCAGTGCATCTGTGGACAGAAATGAAATTGCAAGTGCTCAGAAAGAAACTGACGACGGATAAGTCTGGTCTTGTCTCTGCAGCCCCATCTGGGTTGTGGAACCGGTTGCAGGAGGCTTAGTCAGGTATGCAGATTATGGATTCTTAGTGAGCCGGTTTTACAGTCCCTAAACTGGACGTTTCTGTCCTTGTGATCCTGGAGGAAACAGCTCAGAAGCGTGGCGCTAGGGATAGTAATCTTAAAACTGGCTTCGTAGAAACGACTTGTGTGGACAGTACTGCCTTTCAGGGCAGCACGGGACAGCAGGGGGAGCGTGGGCTTAGCATTAGCACGACCTCTGCTGGATTAGAAAGTCCCCTGGAATTCAGCTCCACCCAGAAAACTAGATTTGTAGGAAAATGTCTGAAACTCTGCATTTGTTTGGCAGCATATCTCTAATGTCCCTAAAAGGCAGAGTGATACTTTTTTTAAAAATAAGCAGCATCGGTGCTGAAATTTTCTGAAGTCACGTAAAGACGGAGTCAGGCTGTTGGCCACCTGCCGATGTCTTTAGGAACGTGTGCGGTGCACTGGTCTCCAGAGGAGCGCGGTGCGATGCTCCAGGTGAGAGGCCCCCCCTGCCCTGGGCCATCGGAAGACCCACTAGGGGCCAGCGGTGAATTCCGTCAGGTCCTCTCTCTGATTTCAAGGAAAGCGAGACAGCGCTGGCCCACTGCCGAGCTTGCTCTCCTGGCCACGTTTTTTGTCTAGGGAACCTATTGCCATGTCTGGGCAGACGGGGGGGAAGTCTCCATCTAAAGATGGATGGCACAGCACTTGGGTGCTCCAGTAACGTACACAGAATCTGAACATTTCTCGCTCTCGATGCATCAAGGTGTCTTTATCCCAGGATGTCTGGAAAAACTAAGATGATCATTAAAGAGGGCAGGAAGCAATTTAAGAAGTGCCCGGTCCCCTAGGACAGGAGCTTGGCAGCGACACGCAATGATTTATGTTGATGGATCACAGCTGTCAGTGTCCAAAGCGCTGCACGGGACACGCTCCCAACCTGCGTTTCTCGTTGTGCATTCGGATGTTTCAACTGCTGTTTTCAAAAGCACAGCAAGTGTCTGGGAGTGCTCCCTGAATCGTCACAACCTGGCCTGCTTTGGGAGTAAGCAAAAGTGAGAGTGATAATAACAGATGATTATTAATGCCCCCCCCCCCCAAGTCAGTCTGTAAGGATCTTAAGGTAGAAAGCCTTCTTAGAGAAAAAGGCCATTATTTAAGAGTTTGGGTTTCCAAGAAAGAAAATAGAATGTCGTAAAAGTGGAGAAACTGATTCCAAAGCATAGGAAAAGGCACACACATGCTGACAAAAAGTAGGACAGGCCATGGGGAGTCAAGGGAGGTGAACGAGGAGTTCAAGTGCACGCCTCTCAGAGTAAGTTCTGCTTGTCAGAGCGCCGCACCTGGTGGAGGGCGGTGCTGGACAGAAGCTCCGTTCAAACGGGAGCTTGCAGACGTGGATTCTGACCGCCACGCACCACCAGAGCCAGTAGCCGTCGGCACAGGGACGCCAGGCTCCATGTCCCCCTGGCGCAGTCGTGCAAACCAGTCATGGATGTGGCCCACGCGGCTGCGGCTCGGTCAGAATCGGCTGAGCCTACACTGGCTGCTTCACTGCACCTGCTGGGTCGCTCGGCTCTAAAGAGGATCGTGGGACAGACAGGTGGATGACCGCCACACCCTGCACGTCTCCCTCTGGACCTGGGCACGGGTCTGCCCACAGCACTGGCCAAAACAGCCCCAGCGCCAAGCCCACGACGGGCTCAAGTACACTCTGCTCCCGATGAAAATGCTTGCGAAATTGAAACAGATTGTGTGCTCAGAGGAGTCTGCTGTAGAGCCCTGGCCGGGTGGCTGAGTGTCTTCCCGTACACCAAATGGCTGCGGGCCCAGTTCCCAGTCAGGGCACATGCCTAGGTCGAGGGTTCGATCCCTGGTTGGGGTGGGCGAGAGGCAACTGGTCGATGTCAGGGAAAGACTAGAACAGCCAGCGGCAGGAAAAACACTGGCTGTTAGCTCCGGCTTACTCAGATATGTAGAGAAGGAGGTCTCGTCCTAAACTTCAGTGTCAATTCCAAAGTAGATTCAGAAAGAGTGTGTTGCCCATAACTGCCAAGGGCTGTATTCTCATCTGGAATCAGTCATGACGGCTGGACAGGATGAAGGACTTGGTAACGTCTAATTTCGTGATTATTACATTTAAAGGTAGTGTGATTAATGAATCTTTCCATTAAATGTCACTAAAGAGAAGATTTGCAGGGCAAATAATGGGTCATTTACACTACTCGGATAAACAAGTCATTTTAAAGAATTTTAGGGTACATTTCCTTTCTTAAATGAATTCACTTACAGTTACTGAAATTCGTCAGTTGTCTGTCTGCAGCGCCACCTCCCACGGTGGGTTTTACTTATCTTGCTCTGCTTTCAAATCTCAAGCCAGACTGACCACACTTTGCACGTGGCCAGGACTGCACACTTAGGAAGGCTCAGCATGGCCGGCAGGGCTGAGCCGGATCGTGCCCGTCTGCAGCCTCCGTAGTCCCTCAGACGGTGTCCCGGGCTGACTGGGCTGGACTGGCTGACCCTCGGGGGAAGCGAGCTCACTTCCCTTCTCCCGTTCAAGCTCCTCGACTTCAGGTCTTCAAGCTGAGCCACCGGGCAGGGAGCGTGGTTTGGGAGGTGACGTAGGGTTGGCTGCTTTGCTGTGGGTTTGCATTACTTTGTGATATTTAAATGCCCCTTTAGATTAGCCTGCAACTTTAAACAGATATTTCCGTCTAGAGACAGTGGCTGCTGACTGTGGGGTGGCGAACATTTCGTTCCGGGCAGAGGTTCCGGGGGTCAGGTGCTTGGGGAGCTAAGACCCCAGTAGGCAGGCTGAGGGCCGATGGCGAGCTCGGAGTCCACTCCAAGGCCAGGACTGTCGCCAGGGAAGCCTTTCCTGCCGGCATGGTTGGTTCTTAGCTCAAAGACGAGACTTTTCATTTTGCAGTTGCACGTCTTCCTACTGCTTCTGTTTTTTATGTAACAGCTTTAGTGAGATACATTCATGTCCTATAAACTCCCCCTTCCAAAGTCATTGCTTTTGGCTTGTGACTAACTTTTCAAGATCACTGTGAATATTCTTTCTTTATCTCTCAGCGGTATTTTGTTATCTGCAGATCAGATTAGCTTTACTGTTTTATTCCAAGACAGTGATACAGACTTGAACGGAATCCCTCCAAGGGCCGAATCTCGCATCACGCAAAGGCTCCCGGAAGAGCCAGTCCTCTGGGCAGGGTTCTCGGGCTCTGAGTGCACCGTCTGGGAGCGCCCTGAGTCCGACAGTGCACGGAAATGAACCCCCTGCTCCCCGGGCGGGCGGACGTTCTCGGCGCTCGGATCCCGCAAAGGGAGCTCGCGCTTTCGCCGTGTGGAGCTCACGTCCTCTGGGCCGCACACGGGCGCCGCCTGGTGGAGAGGACAAGGCCCAGTGGGAGCCGAGGAGTTGATGCCGAGTCACCTCCGGGCAGAAATCACCTCTCTTTCCTTTGCGCCAAAGCCCCTTTTTGCTTCTGAATTTAGCCCTTTTTGGTTTTCTGAGCTTCCAAATATTCAGCTAGTGTATTTTCCCATCTTTCAAGTGTTCACGCAAATAAAGGAAACGCTTCCATTTGTGTTTGCCGAGGGCGAGGCCATCTCAGAGTGAGGGGTCCAAAGCAGCGGTGTTCACGGTTCGGATCCAGCGTGGGATTCTGTTGTTGGGGTTTCTCCTTACGTCTGTTAGTGCACACGGAGCGCATCCATCTCAGAACGTGCTCGTGAGGACGCAGGGTGTCCTCAGAAAGATCGCAGCAGATCCCTGTGGCCTGCTTCTGACCATTTATCGGGGTGACTTTTCCCTTTTCCCTCCTCGTCTGAGTTGACGCTCCTTTGATCTAATGTATAGGTTTCCTCCAAATTTCTGCCTGTACGTACTCGAGCCAGAAACGCATCCTTTGTGTAACGGCGGCAGCTGGTGACCTGTTAGCTTCCTATCGTCTCTTTTTATTTCTTCTCGGCATAATTTTCTTTCCTTAAGGGCAACATCGTTAAAGGGACAGTGTCTCTAAGAGCATGAGGCCTGTCAGATCTCCTTGCTCTGAGGAAAGATGTCTGAGTGTCTCCCACTTCTTCGGGGGGCTTCCCGGCAAACTGGCGTCTGGGCGTTTCCTACGCACTTAACAGTCTCCAGGCAGGAGGACCGAGAGAGGCCTCTGCGCGTCGGGGTTTGAGGAGCTGGGACAGTCCCATGGCTCTGGGACAGTGCAGCTCCTGGACCACAAGGAGGCTCCACCTGCGTCCCCTCGGCCCATGAACTGGGCCCGGAAAGAAGGCAAGAGGACACAGTCCTAGGCTCTTCCTCCCCTTGTCTTGTTGAGCTGTCATCACACTTCAGAGTAGCAGATTTGCAAAGCTCAATCTCCTGAATTTCAGTATTTACACACACACACACACACACACGAGATAAAATAAATAAATAACCGTTCTCCCCCTCAGATCACACCTGCAAACTGACATTTGCCAGAATGAGATGAAGGTAAGTTCTTTCTCTGGAAGATCGCTGTGACGACCAGATAGCACCAGCTATCATTTTGCCTTTAGAAAGCGTGAACGCATGTTGCGGAGAAATGAAAAAGAGGAAAGTTCTTCTTCTTCTTCTTCTTTAAAAGCTGCGTGGCCTCCAGGCCCAGGGAGAAGGTCCCTACTTGCTGGCAAAGCCCCGGGCCCCCAGCTCCCAGCGGCGACCGTGCGCACGGCCCGCCCCGGCCTCGCTGGGCACGTTTAATCTGTTGGCACATTGAGGGCATCGTGTGCACGGCACGGATTCAGGAAGCAGGAACATAGTCCCCCAACTCAGACGGAGCTCGTGCTTGCGCCGGGAGTCGGCCAAGGGCTGTCCGGGCATTTTCCTGCCACTGCTGTGACGGTCTCAGCCAGAGAAGGCAGGCCAAGTCTTGGGGAGGAAGGACAGGCGTGTGCTTTGCCTGGGCAGGTGGGACCTCTGGGAGCTCTGATTTGCAAACTGGGAATCATAGTAGCAATACCCGCTTCACCTGGTTGTTGTGAGGATTGTGAGGGTTCATTGGGGTAAAGCTACAGCCCTTGCTTAGCTCAGCAGTGCAGAACCAGACAGAGGAGTTTCTACCGTGTGTCCGTCACAATGGCAGGCACGGAGAACAGGACTGAGGTCATCGGTGATCCCAGGACGTCTCTGGGGAGGAACGGAGGGACCTCCGAGGCAGCTGCTGGGGGGTGGGAATGGGAGTGGAGAGGAGGAACCCCAGGGTCTGGGCTCTCAGGTGGGGAAGAGACACTGATAGTGGAAAGGGGCTTGGGTGGGGCAGAGCCTTGGGCAGTCTGAGTGTTGCAGCTGCGGGCAAAGCTGAGGGTCGGGGACTGCGGGATCCAGGTGCCGGACAGTGGAGGTGTTCACTTCGGTATGGGACCGAGGAAGGGAAGGGGTGGGTGAGTGGACGGTGCTGGAGTGAATGTTGATGAGAAGCTGGGGTGGAGCCGCCTGCTCAGAGTAGATGAGTATCAGGTGTACGGAAGTAGGTGAGAAGTTTTAGATCTGTGTAAGTTTTAAATAGTAGCTGTCAAGGGCTGAAGAAGAACTGACCGAGGAAGCATAGAAAAGTTGCTTCCGCTGAGGGTCTGGGTGGAGTCCAGTGCTCTCTGCTGTCGTCTTCTCGCTGTGGAAATGGATGAATGCCACGCCCGAGAGAACAGCAGGCAGAGCAGCAGGGACGCCTCAGAGCAGAGCCGGGAGCCGTGGGCCCTGGCCGCACCTGTCGTGTGCAGAGCCCGGGAGCCGAGGGGGCCTGGCAGCGCCTGTCGTGTGCAGAGCCCAGGAGCCGAGGGGGCCTGGCCGCGCCTGTCGTGTGCAGAGCCCGGGAGCCGTGGGGGCCTGGCCGCGCCTGTCGTGTGCAGAGCCCGAGGCGGCCGGCCGGCAGCACCTCCTGGGGTGGCCCAGAGGAGCGCATCCAGCTTTCTCTGGTGGGTCTCAGAGTCCAAAACAGATAGAAAGTAGGGACGCTGTCAGTTATTAATCAAGTCTCTGCCATTTGGAGTTGATTGTCGTGAAGTTATTGTTTGGTTTCCTGCAATGTTAATAGAAATAGCTGCTGGCTATCTGGGCTGGTATAGTAGACAAGGGGTTGGTTTTCTGAGCGGGTTTCTGCAGGTTGTGGGTCAGAGTTCTGTTTTCGTCTGCGGTCTGGCCCTTGTCCATTTGTATATTCGGTCTCTATATTTCAACACGTTGTCGTCATGAAACTTGAAATGACCTTCTATTCAGAATGTATTATTCCTTTAGTTAAATAAATATAGTACCTGAGA
The DNA here is from genome assembly GCF_014108415.1 of Molossus molossus. Lineage (NCBI taxonomy): Eukaryota > Metazoa > Chordata > Mammalia > Chiroptera > Molossidae > Molossus > Molossus molossus. The sequence continues at coordinate 104,723,511 of NW_023425401.1, read as the reverse complement.
GATGAGAGACCCAGGAAACAGGAATGGAGGTAAGGAAATTCGTGGGATTACACTTCAGGAATTGCAGTACTGCATCACAGGGGCAATGTGTTTTTGAAACTGCATCACGTTACTTTGAAACTTGTGCAAGGTAAACCGAGCTGTGGAGGTGGCATGTGAGGCCAGGTCTCAGGCCCGGGGCTGGAGGACAGAACGTACGCCTCTCGTGCCCAGGGAGCGGGGACGTGCCCGAGGCCAGGCTCAGTGGTCTTTCTAGCTGTTATGTCAGCACATTGCAGATTCCTTCTTCAAACCTGGAACCAGGATGTTCAAATGACACAGGACATCGACCCAAACTTCCATTACTTACTCCACAGGCTGTTATGAATACCGATTATTCATACTGGCTGTTTAACCTTAAGAGAGTCTAAGGAGAATCTAAACGTGTAAGCGTATCACCATATGGCATGATGACTGTATGATGAATGGCCTGTTGGAGGGGCAGACTTCTACAGTTACTGTTACTGTTCCAGAAACGCCCTTGTTCCTGTCCGATATTTGAGGGGCCATTTCCCTAAGAGAAACCAGGGTGCATTCCCTTAGATTGATTAGATGGTTCCTTGCCTGTTCGCACATGGTCCTCTCTCCTCTCCTTACTGCCTGACGGAAGCTTGAATGGGGCGTGTCCTCCAGCAGTGAAACCGCTGAGCCGCAGAGAAAGTGCTCTGTCCCTCCAGGGAGGGGGACACCTGGGTACCAGCGGGGAAGAGCATGCGTTTCCCATGAGGCCGTGCTAGCACGAGAAGCTTCACCAAACGCCAGTTTGTCAGAAACACACGAACATTTCTCAGTCCCATCCGTGGGCGTGCACGTACAGATCCACGGCAGGCAATCGGAGTGGCTGATGATCTCAGGGAAGGAAGCAGATGAAGGGACCAGTGGGAAGCAAGGGTCTAGCCATTGAGGAAAGTGTTGGCAACCCCCCCCCCCCCGTGTTTCTGGACACACATGTGTACGGTGCCCTGGAAACAATAGTCCTGGGGTTGTGTGGTTCAACCAGGAACAACCTGCCTGGCCACTGTGGCTCAGCTGGTTGAGTGCCATCCCATGCACTGAGAGGTCACCTGTCGGGTCACATGCCCGGGTTGAGGCTCAGTCGCCAGTAGGGGGCGTGCAGGAGACAGCCAATGGATGATTCTCTCATCGATGTTTCTATCTCCCCCTCCCCCAATAAAATCAATAAAAACATATTTTTTTAAATCAGTAATGACCAGTTAAGGAAATGCTGAGTTCTGGGACGGGGCCTCTCTCGAAGTCAGTGAGGCCCTGGGTGCGAGCGCTCAGGGAGAAGCAGTGCAAAGCGGAGCGCGGCTCTGTCTGGTTTTCTGGGCGGATGTTTGCAGAGCACGTACCACTTCCCGGCCCGGTATTCTTTGCTTAAGTACCAAAGTCATTCTTAGTCTTTTGTTCGTTGCTTTATTCAGATATTCATCTGTGCAGTCGATGAATATTTATGCCGAGTCCACTGTGTACTTGGCGCTATGCTGAGAATCAGGTGTAACGGAAAGCCAGACAGGCCTGGTCTCTGGTGGGCTTAGTGATTCAGGGTAGCGAGCCAGCTATAGAAATAATACTTTCAATATTAATACTTTTGTGTAATGCAAACAATCAGGCCGGTACCTTTAGGGCTTTCTTGTTTTTATTAGAGTTTCTTGAATTGGCAGACTGTCTTCTACTAATTGAGATTAGCCCTACACATAATCACGAAATAGCCTTCCTCCTTCATGCTCACGAGGTTCTTTGTTCACCCCACCATGGTGCGCCCACAATTCCGCCCTGGCCCTGCCAGTCTGCGCTGTGATGCCACGCGCTGGAACTCGGGGCACAGCAGCTCTGGGGGGCGCCCTTCATTCCGCCCGGCCCTGCCAGTCTGCGCTGTGATGCCACGCGCTGGAACTCGGGGCACAGCAGCTCTGGGGGGCGCCCTCAATTCCGCCCTGGCCCTGCCAGTCTGCACTGTGATGTCACGCGCTGGAACTCGGGGCACAGCAGCTCTGGGGGGCGCCCTTCATTCCGCCCGGCCCTGCCAGTCGCTGTGATGCCACGCACTGGAACTCGGGACACAGCTGCTCTGGGGGGCGCCCTTCATTCCGCCCGGCCCTGCCAGTCGCTGTGATGTCACGTGCGGGAACTCGGGGCACAGCAGCTCTGGGGGGCGCCCTTCATTCCGCCCGGCCCTGCCAGTCGCTGTGATGCCACGCACTGGAACTCGGGACACAGCTGCTCTGGGGGGCGCCCTTAATTCCGCCCGGCCCTGCCAGTCTGCACTGTGATGTCACGCGCGGGAACTCGGGGCACAGCCGTCCTCCAGCGGCTTGGGGGCACCTGCCCGCTTGCCCGCTGACGCCTGCCTGGCCCAGGTTCCTACCGTTCCCAGCTCATAGCTCTTTAATAAACATAAAAAGATCACCCGTAATGTCTGAACTATCACAGTACATTTTTCACCGAAAGAGAGATTCACATAATTGCAATTTTAAGAGTATTTTTTTTTCAAACTACACATACAACTTTCCACTCTACCCCTAACAGTTACTCTTAAAAATAAAGCATATGAATGTCTATGTAGATTGCAGTAATTTTGCATTTTTCATAATTGTTACAAAATTTTTAAAAATTCAAGTATATACAAAGGGACAGAGATTCCAAGCATCTTAAAATGGCAATTAATGGACCCAACAGAAATTTCCTGTAGTCTTTTAAAGAGCCCTTTCGGGTGCATTTTTTTCTTCCCATTGTGATTACACGAAGTTCCAAATGTCACGACGAGCTCTGCGGGAGGAACTTAGGCCAGAGACGTCTGCCAGTTTTGTGTCTCCTGCAGGGCTCCTGTCCCAAGGTGGTCGGAGTCCCCTGGACACGGGGTTTGGGCTGAATCCAGCGGGAACGGAGACCTTTCCATCTTAGCATGCAAGAACCCAGTGACACGCGTCACGCACAGAGCGTGTCTTCACGGTTCCTCACGAGCTGCGTGTCTGAAGGCTGAACTGCACGCGGCCTCCTGCACTGTCCAGTCCAGGGTCCTCTGCCCTGGGGGTCCTGAGCTTACATCTCTGAGACTGCTGTGTCGGATGAGCTTCAGGATGATGAAATCCGTTAACCTTTGCCCTCGGACGTGCAGGCTTTTCATGCCATATAAAGGCACACGCGTGCGCTACACCGACCTGAAAACACACACCCTCTTGCATCGCACTGTAAGAGCCACGTCGCTCCCCAGCCAGATGCCTTGTTCTGTCTGCTGCTCGCGCCGGTCCTCGCCCAGGTCCTCGCCCAGGTCCTCGCCCCGGTCCTCGCGCCGGTCCTCGCCCTGGTCCTCGCGCCGGTCCTCGCCCGGGTCCTCGCGCCGGTCCTCGCCCTGGTCCTCGCGCCGGTCCTCGCCCTGGTCCTCGCCCGGGTCCTCGCGCTGGTCCTCGCGCCGGTCCTCGCCCGGGTCCTCGCCCGGGTCCTCGCGCCGGTCCTCGCCCTGGTCCTCGCCCGGGTCCTCGCGCCGGTCCTCGCGCCCGTCCTCGCGCCGGTCCTCGCCCCGGTCCTCGCCCGGGTCCTCGCCCCGGTCCTCGCCCCGGTCCTCGCGCCGGTCCTCGCCCGGGTCCTCGCGCCGGTCCTCGCGCCGGTCCTCGCCCCGGTCCTCGCCCTGGTCCTCGCCCGGGTCCTCGCGCCGGTCCTCGCCCCGGTCCTCGCGCCGGTCCTCTCTCTGGTCCTCTCTCACGAGCCCGCTCCTGCCATCCCTCCCCCTTCCGGGCCCCTCGCACAGCTCGAGGGAATCTCGTACGTGGAGTGTCACTCTTTCTTTCTTAGTAAAACTCGATGTCCTGCATCTTGGCCATGAGGCCCCGTGGGGTCTGACTGATGTCATGCCCTGCACCTCCCTCCCTCCCTCCCCTTCACTGTGCCCAGAGCATCGTGACCATGTGCCCCCACCCCCGCCCGCAGACCCTGGGTGCCTGCACCCAGCACCTTCCTGCTGAGAGGTCCGTGTGGCCGGCTGCACCCTCTCTGCAGACCTCTGCTCAGAGGTGCTTCTTCACGGGCGCGTCCTCTGCCTGCCTGGCGTCCCCAGCCCCTCGCCTGCTCGCGGCTCCAGAAACATGGACTGAGTGAGATGTACCCGTTACCAGAGGAAGAAAGCCGTACAGGACTAACTGGTTTTAAAAACCACTTTGCACTTGTGGCAACTTTTTAAAATGTATTCCTTTTATTTTTTAATGTAACACTGTTTTTAATTTAACACTGTCTCATTAAAGTCTAGTTGGCATGGAGCAGTAAGTGAGGCGGCATCTATATTCCTTACGGTGAGGGGTTGGCAACCAAAGTATAGAAGGAACCCATACAACTCAGTAACACACAAACAAATCCGATCAAAAACCGGGCAGTAGACATGGAGATGGATTCCTTCTTTATTTAAAAATTTAGAATATTAGGGCAACATAGGGGAAAAGACCTGCTGCAGTGGCAGAGTTAGTAGCAGACAGGAGCATCTAGGATGTTGCCACACTTACATCCTGAACCAAGAAGAGGTCATTCGCGCTCTCAGGCACAATGCCCAGGAGGGGGCTGGGCAGGAGGTGGGCAGGGCACACAGCACAGGCGTGTGACCAGCTGCCGAATCACGCCCAGATCTGCAGGCCACCCCTGTTCCCAGGGAGACCTCCATCCACACACCTCTCAAACGAGAAGGACAGACACTCTGCCGGGATGGTGCAGACCCCTTGACAGGAACAGGGCCTGGAACAGGTTGTCCGTATCTTGGGATTCGTTTGGAAGGATAAGGCTTCTGTGGAATGAGGGCCAGGGTGGAGACATGCTATCAGTCAGGGCCCCCAACCTGGCACTGGTCCCCAGACCTGCGTGTACGCTGTGGCCCCTGATGCTGAGGACAGGAGACAGGTCCCACTGCATGTCCATGGGACAGTCTAGCACTAACAGAATGAGACACAGGGGGCTTCCTGGCCACTGCTCGTAAGTAAGGCTCCCCAAGGCCAAGATCTCAGACAGCTGTCACTCAGAGCCATCAGATGGTCACAGGTGCCCAAGTAGAAGCCAGGCTGTAGTCACCCTTTGGCAGGCTCTGCGGTGGCGTGTAGGAGGGAGACCACACAACTGTGTCCATCCCCTCTGCGCGAAGACCTGCCGACACTCAGCGGACAGCAAGGACTCCTGGTGAGTGTTCAGTGAGGCCCGAAGGAGCCCAGGTCCAAAAGGCACATCTTCCCAGATGGTAGAGACATTCTAGGAAGACTGAAAAATGCCTGTAAGAGCAGAACAGTGAGTCTGGCCAGTGTGGCTCAGTGGTTGAGCATCGACCCATGCACAAAGAGGTCACCAGTTCAGTTCCCGGTCGGGGCACATGCCCAGGTTGTGGGCCCGATCCCCAATGGGGGGCATGCAGGAGGCGGCCAATCATGTTCTCATTGATGTTTCTCTCTCTCTCTCCGTCTCCCTTCCCCTCTCTCTCTCTCTCTAATATCAATAAAGAAAAAAAACACCCTGGCCAGTTTGGCTCAGCGGTTAGAGCATCAGCCCGCGGACCAATGAGACCTGGGTTCAATTCCAGTCAAGGGCACATACCTCAGATACAATTCATCCCAGCCCTGGTTGGGGTTGTGCGGAGACAGCCACTCCATTTGTCCCTTTCACATCGATGTTTCTCTCTCTCCCTCTCTCCCTCTCTCCCTCTCTCTCTCTCTCTCCCTCTCTCCTTCTTTCTCCCTCCCATGCTATCTGAACAAAAAAAATGGAAAGAATGTTCTCCAATAAGGATTAAAAAAAAATTAAATTACATTAAAAAAACAGCCCAAGTGTCCATCAGTAGACGAATGGATAAAAAAGCAGTGGTACATGTACACAATGGAGTACTATGCAGCTGTAAGAAAGAAAGATCTCTTATTCTATGAGATGACATGGAGGGACCTGGAGAGTATTATCCTAAGCGAAACAAGCCAAGCAGAGAAAGACAAATATCACATGATCTCATTTATTTGTGGAATATAACGAACATAACAGTCTGAGGAATAGGGTAGACCCAGAGACGTGGAAGTAGGGTACAGACTGACAACCCTCAGAAGAGGGGGTGGGGGGAGAGGGAAGAGATAAACCATAGAACTTTATGCATTTACGCATAACTGATGGACATGGACAACAAAGCTGGGGACGGGGTGGGGGGATGGGGAGGAGGGTGTCAATGGGGAAAAAAGAAACATCTGTAACAAAAATAAATAAATGAATAAATAAGAACAGTGAGCAGTCACAGGTGTTCCATCAGGGGCTGGGTTAGGATGGTCCACCCACTGCCGACTGGACCAAAGTGAGTAGCTTAGAGCCTGCTTGTCAACAGGGCCCCACCAGCTCGGACCAGGAGGCCGAGATCTTCACTCTGACAGCCAGGCACTGGCAGGAAACACATGGATTGTTTATTTTGTTACTAATATGAAACATACTCACAAGCTACTTCTACATGTACACACTTGTTACAATTTAGCAGATTTTTAAAAACAGGTTTAATTTTAGTAACGACCGTTTTAACCAACCAGATGATAGCTGTAAACTTGTTAACGACCGTTTTAACCAACCAGATGATAGCTGTAAACTTGTTAACGACCGTTTTAACCAACCAGATAATAGCTGTAAACTTGTCTATATCGTGCCGGAGAAATGTGACTTCTCACCCTGCAGCTTCGATACGACTTCAGCTTCTGCAAACCGTGTAACTCAGTTTTGAAGGATTGATTTATTCTTTTCAACATAACAAGACTGCCGTTCTCCATCCCTCCCTCCAGAGACTTCAAAGAAAATATTGTTTCCACATAACAATTTTGTAATCCTCTGATTTGGGTATAATTGATGTAGATATTTTAATAACATTAATTTTCATTCTGATATTTGCAAATACAGCCATTCACTGCAAATGAACTTACCGTTCACTTTCTAGAACAATGTAGATCAGTTTCCCTAGAATTAAACACTCTGTAATTGAAATCTTTCTTCTATAGCACACAGTAATCTTCCCGCACTGAAAGTGGACGCAGACTAGCTGAATTCACCGCAGCGTTTTCCACAGAGAGCCGCATGTCCCCTAGGAGCCCAGGGCGGGGCCGAGTCTGGCCCTGGTCCTGGGAGCACGTGCTCCCCGGTCCCGACTGTTCATACAGCGGCGGCGCTGGCCCGAGTGTGTGGATGGTGCCAGGCATCTCCCGGGGGCACGGGTGCTTCAGTCGGTGCGTCCTGGGTCCCACGCTCTGTCGCTTTCTCACCCGGACGTCGGGACGAAACCCTCTGCGTCTGTTTTCCAGCTGGCCTGAGCCCACAACACTGGCCAGACTGCAGGGATCACCTGCCTCTGTTCTGTGACCAAGCGCCAGGAAAACGTAGGCAACAGCCACATTGCCAGCAATTCAGACACTCGGTACGCAGCTCACGTCCTTCAGCTCGGCTCCGATCTGATGAGTCTGGGGTGCCCAGCAGAGGTCCGGGGCGCAGCTTGATTCCGTGCTGGCGGAGACTTGGCGTGGCGTCCCTCAGTCCGTGAGACGCCTTGAGTGGTCTTCCCAGACTTGGCGTAAGGGGTGGGTGTCAGGCCAGTGGCTCTTGGACTGCATTTCTGAGGCCCTATAGGCTGGTGAGTCCCTAAGGGCACGGGGTGTGGCAGTGGGGCGACGCCAGGTGGACAGCCCTGTGACCAGCCCCCTTGGAGCTCACCTCTATCAGTGCCAGACCACCCAGCTGGAGGGTCGAGTCCCTTTCCAGTTAGATTCTCTGCTAACGAGGTTCGCCCGCGTCCTACACCCGACTGGGGGGAGGAGACCTCAGACAGCACGCGGCTCAGAATATACATGCCGCCGCCCCGCCGTGATGCCGTACATGCTAAGCCGGGAGCCGTGAATTTGAGGCCGGGATAACGTAATATCAACTTCGCAAGCAAATAGTTGATACAAAGGAAGTTCATCAAGAGAAGTTCAGGCTGTACCAGGAAAGGGTCCATGACATGACTACTGAAAAATGGATCGAATATTGTAACTACAGCAGGGGGGACTTATTAATTGTGAATTAAAGTGGCTTGCTTTTAGGAATGGCTGATGTTTTCAGACTCATTAGAATATTCATATAAGATGCCAGCCATTTCTAATATGAAATATTATCATTGTGATCATCAGGGGAAATGACAAATGAGAGGAGGTCGTGAGGAAATACTTTGGGAGCAAGCATAAAAATGTGTAGGTTGGCGGACAAAGTCTCAGGTACTATTTTATTACCTCTGATATAATCAGTCATATCAATTAATACATCTGACTTACATGCTATTTTTCCTAAAAGACAGTGGTCAGACTCTCACAAATGAAATTCTATTTAAAAACATCTGTGCACCTTAGTGAATCTTGCCACGTGGTCAGTGTCCATCTATTACTTCTGTTTCATAAATAAATCTTTTTAACGAGACAGTGGAAAGCCATTGTGACCACTAGGATTTCATTCTGCAGGGTCTCCCCGAGTTCCGGGCTGAGGGGTATCAGGAGGATCATCTACTTGCTGAAGCCGGGTTCTGCCCGTGTCCCTGGTAGGGGAACAGGAGCCCGGAGAAGCTGGAAGAGCCGTGGGCGCTAGGGGAGCCCAAGGGGAAACGAGGGGTCGGGCAGCAGGGGTGACGGCAGCAGAGAAGCGGGCATCTCATCAGTAAGGGACCTCCTCCGAGGGGCACTGGGTCTGGCGGAATTTATCAGATTGAGCCAAAATGTCAGAGGGATTTACGTGGCAAATACTTCCGATCTTCCAGAGTCTTGGTCAATTCAAAGACGCAGAACCTCTGAGCAATCTGCCTGGATCTCCCCACATGATTAGGAGAAGCACCTTCTCCTGGTACCTAGACCTCCGTCCTGAGGTCTGTCCATATAGGCAACGGGGTTCCTCATTGTCCTGGTGGTAGAAATACGGAGGTTTTGTGGGAGGTGGGTAGATATAAATTGTAACCTAGTCCGAGCGAGGACCTCGTGTTCAGAACCAGGGACGTGTCTCCCGCGTGGGCCTGCTCTCGGATCTCAGGAGCTACCCCTTCTCACGGCGTCTTGGAAGATGCCCGGCACTCCACTTTGGTTTCTCCCTCTTGCTTAAATGGACTGTAAGAAGTTCAAGTGCCTGGCGGTTTCCCAGCGTGACCCCTGGGCGCCGACCGAGCTGCGGGTTGCTCTCCTGCGTGTCTGAGCTGGGCCGTCCGTCCCGATGCTCGGTCACCTTAGCGACCGCACGGCCACCTCCTGCAGCACATCGCCTGGCCAGCTCGGGGCGAGAGCGGTAAGACCTTTATTTTGAACTCAGTCCAATCGCAGTTTAGTCTGCGGACTGTGACGCAGACTCGCCCCCTCTTAGAGTCACCTGGCTGCCTCCGGGCTTGTCCTCTCTGGTGTCACAAAGGGTGTCTGTACTCAAGGTGACCGCCGCGGTCCAGACCCTCCCCGTCACACTGGGAGCCAGTTAACCCTCCTCCTCCCGTCAGACGGAGGTTAACAGGTGCGCCGTGGAGCGTAGTATTTCTTGTCATGGGGCAAGTCAGCTTCTGCGTGAGGCGTAAAGATGCTGCCTCGGTCCAACCTCATCCAAATTCGGAATGTCCTTAAAGCAGGCTTGGAGGGTGTCACCGGCTTTCCCAACCCCACGCGTTTCATTCTTCTACTCGCCCCCCTTTCTCGGGGCTCGCGGGGTGCAGCGCTCTGTAGTGGCCCTTGATCACGTATTCCTCCCAAGACGCCTTTTCTTCCGCAGAACGTCCCGTGGTTTTCATTTGTCCGGCTGGGGTGTGGGGTTTGACTGGACGAGTCTGAAGGAGCAGGGAGAGAGTCGCCTGCAGGGGGGGGGTCGTGGTAACTAATCCTGCTGCCGCCCCCCATCCCTTCCTGTCTTCACTTCCCATCTGTTGATGTACTTAAGAGGAGTCTCTTGACATTTGAAGGAGACAGTCAAATGCCAGTTTCAAGCCCTCTCAGTGCAGATGAAATAGCAGATTTCCAGAACCTTCCCAGAGAAGTCAAAGCCCTCCACAGCGTTAACTCATTCATCTCCACGACAGGCATTACTGCTGCTTTGCAAAGGGATGCTGAGGTCGCCTGGGGAGCTTCTGGCAAAAGCCAGAAGGATATTATGGTGGAGAACTGGCAGAGGTCAGCAGGGTCAGCAGCACGAGTGACCTGCCCAGCCGTCCACAGCTGTGGCCACAGCTTGGGGGAACCTGGGTCTGGGAGCCAGTCACTTGGGCCGTATGTGGCCGTGGTTCTCATACCCACGTGAACGGTTGGGGGGGAGGAAGCCGAGCAGAGTGGCGCGGACTCGGCAGGTCAGCATCCCGCGGCGCACACACGGCCTGGTGACCAGTTCTGCACAGACGGCTCCTTTCACGCCAGTCCTGTGAGCACACGCCAGTCCTGTGAGCACACGCCGGTCCTGTGAGCACACGCCGGTCCTGTGAGCACACGCCGTGTGGACTCAGCTGTGCTTTCTGTTCCGAGAGCCCAGTGAGCGTTTCCCCCAAAGCGGCTCTGGCTCTTTAACTGCAACCTGGGACCTGGGGGTAGACTATGCTAATGACACACAGGAAGGAATTCTTTTCGGCAAAGAAAACAATCCCTTCTTGTTGTTGTTCTTGTTGATTTTTAAAAGCCCCCGCATTGGAAAACGCTCACCTTGGGGACGTGCTCTGATACTTAGCTTGGGCACCTTCAAGCAGCAGCGTGTTCTAATTGTGCTGTGGACATCAGGCCGAGTCAGCACGCAGGCCTGCAGAGGAGGAAGAATAATGGGCGTCAGCAGCCTTCTGACGGCTTCCAGCCTCCATCCAAGGGCACAGGAGAAGTGTGGCCTCAGAGAGAAGACAGGTGCAGCCGCTTCTGGTGAATTGTAATCGCCCTTCCTTAGACATCTGGGTTCAAGGAAGACTCGTCGGCAGGACAGAGCGGTGGCCCGTGCTCCCCTTGGAGGGAGGCTTCAGCAAGTCAGGGGTCTGAGAGAGACTGCGAAGCAAGCCCCACGGAGGGCGTGTGCTCTGAGGCGTCCTGGTGCATAATTCAGGTCCTCTGCGTCCACAGCGAAGTGAAGACTGTCCCCGGTGCCAGGCCGTGGGCTCAGCGTCTCCTGACGGCTCTTCCAAGAAGCTGCCAGCACCACAGCCTAGAACAGCTCGCCGGCACTTGAATTTGGATTCATTTTGGTGCACGTCACATCAGTGCGCATCTCTTGATTTGATTCTTGTAATGGGATTATTTCGTCTTTGGGGGAAGTAAAGGTGGACAAGAGGAAAGTACTTCCCTTTGTAAGTTCTTAGCCTTTCCCCCCACACTTTGCCCTAAATTTTAATGTTGAAAAGTTCAAACCAACAGCAAAAATCTACCTACGTTTTATCCAAATGTATCCATTGTTAATATTTTTCTACTATGTAGTTCTGCCTTCGTGTGTTTGTTGCTTTCTGAACCATTTGAAAATGCTAGCATTATTCAACTTACGATGGGTTTATCAGGACATAAATATCATAGGTAAAATATGCATTTACTACACCTAACCCACTGAACATCACAGCCAGCCCACCTTGAACTGCTCAGGACACTCGCCCGAGCCTGCGGCTGGGCAGGATCCCCGCGCTGCCGCCGCGGTGTCGTGTGTTATCGCTAGCCCAGGGAAAGATCGGAGCTCGGAGGACAGTTTCTACTGAACGCCTGTCTCCTTCACACCATCGGAAAGTCAAAAGTCATAACCAAAACCACCATAAGTGGGGGACGGCCTGTATGTCGAAGGCATGATGATACTTAACCCCCGAAATTCTTCCGGTCGTACCTCTCAAGAACAAGGATATTCTCCCACATAGCTACAGTGCCATTGTTACTCCAAAAAAGATAACATTGCTAGAACAGTCTTATACCGCCCGTGCTCATCCCTTCATTTCCCCAGTGATGCTGTTCACAACATTTTTGAAATTCACTAAAAAAGTCATGCATTGTATTTGGTTGTCGTCTTTCAGTTGAGAAAAGCATCCCCCACCCCCCCCACACACACCCCTCTTTCTGGTCTTCCTTCCTTATCGACAGCTTTGTTGAACAACCCAGGCCAGTGAACCTGTTGCGGGTTCCACATTCTGTGTTGGTTGGATTGTCTCCCCTGATTAGATTCAGCTTAAGCATTTGGGGCAAAAATCATTACATAATTGGTGGTGGATCTGTGTTCGTCCCAGCATCATATCAGGAGGCACACAATGTTCGTTTGTTCTTTTACTGGTGATGCAAGGTGTGATTATTTGGGTAAGGTGCTATTCACGAGATGTCTGCTATCTTTTTTTTTTTTTTAATTAAAAGTACTAAATACACGGAGTGCTGCTTTGACACCGTAAGTCTCTTGCTCCGCAGCAGCGTTTCCCCTGGTGGCGCCAGCGTCCCTGACAGACGACCCTGCCGAACCATCTCTCACTCCGGCAGGTGTCGGTGGCGCCTCTCGAATTCTCGTGCCTTCGGGGTCCTTCTTGTGGAGGGCTTTTCCCCTCCCCCTGCCTTTGGGGAGTCTTTTCATTCTGTGATGTTATTCTGCATCGCTCTCAGTATTCTTCTCTACTAGTGAAGTACACCGAATTGCTTTTTTGAGCTCTTGCTTTTTGGAACAAGATGTTCCAGACTCACCCTGTACTTGGCCAGTCCTAGACGAGGAGTCTAAGTAATCAACTTTTAATACAAAGTATGTTCCAGGGAAGCAACCAAGTCACTTACAAATAGAAAGGGAATTATTTTCCACCTGTAGTAGGTAGAGAACCAGAGAGAGCTGCACAGGCTGGAAGGTGACATTTCGCCTTAGCCTTGAAGGGTACAGCAAGCTGGAGAAGGTCGGACGTGTGTCAGCAGAGAGGGCACATGGGAATTCTCATGGACTGGCAAGCTCCTAGTCTATTAAAGAGAAGGCACGGAGGTTGGATGGGAGGAAGCAGCCAGGAGGTGAAGGGCCTGAGATGCCCCAGGGTGTTTGGGGTGGGGACAGGAAGGTTAAGGGCAATTGGGTCTAGCAGTCATTCTCTGTGGCAGTGGCGTGATCTTTTGGAAGGAGTGTAATTAGAAGATTCTCCGCTGTGTGCCCAGGCAGGAGTCTGTGCATTATGTTTCTCAAAGAATGTAATATGTATCCCATTGGTGATTTTAGGTTAGGTTTGTTTAGATTTTGCATTTCAGTCTCTTTTCTATAGTTCTGTTACATATTTCTCAGCCTTCAACTTGAAAGACAGATGGCCCGGTCTTTCTCACTGCTGAGTTTATCTTAAGTATCTTAAAATGATTTTATATTCTCATCTTGCATGTAATAGCCCCTGTGTAAATAACCTGAGACTATGCATGTGTGCAGGTGAACGGAAATCTGTATCTGTGATAATCAATCCAAAAAGAATGCTCCTCTGGAAACCAGACACTTCAGGTATAAGTATGGTCCTTGCTTCCGTAGCCTAGGCCAGCGGTGCCCAGGTACCATGGCCACTACCGGACACTTAAAATGTGACTTGTCCAAACTAAGATGTTGGAAATACAGACACACCATCAGATTTCAAAGACTTAGTATGAAAATGTAGAATATCACAATAATTTTTATATTGATGACATGTCAAAATCATATTTTAGACATACTGGATTAAATGAATATAAAGCGCCTACCCTCACCATTTTGTTCAACTCAGCAGAAGTACCAGCCAGAACAATTAGGCAAAATGGAAAAAAAAAAAAAGGTATTGAAATCAGGAAGGAAGAAGTAAAATTGTCACTCATTGCAGATGATGTAATATCATACAGGGGTGGGCAAAAGTAGGTTTACCATTGTAGTTAATAAATAACACAAGAATAAACTGTGTTTCACATACTCACAATTGTAAACCTTCTTCTGTCCACCTCATATATACAAAGACCTAAAGACCCCACCAAAAAAACTATTGGAACTAATAAATGAATTCTATAAACATGCAGGATACAAAAATCTGTTGTATTTTTATACATTAATAACAAACTATCAGAGAAGTTAAGAAAATACTCTCATTTACAATGGCACAAAATAAAATATCTAGGAATAAATTCAGCCAAGAAGGATCTCTGTCCTGAAAACTGTGAGACACTGATGAAGGAAATTGAAGAGGCTCTTGGGTTGGAAGAATTGATACTGATAAAATGTCCATCCTACTCAAAGCAATCTACAGATTCACTGCAAGTCCTATCAAAACGCCAAAGGCATGTTTGCAGGGACGGATGGAACCACAGAAGACCCCGACAGACACAGCAATCTTTAGAAAAAACAAAGTTGGAGGCTCCACCTTCCTGATTTCAAGCTACATTACAAAGCTGTAATAAACAGTATACTGTTGGCAATTTAAAAAGACACGCAGGCCCTGGCCGGTTTGGCTCAGCGGTTGGAGCATCGGCCTGCGGACCAGAGTGTCCCGGGTTCGGTTGCCGCTAAGGGCACATACATACATACATACATACATACATAGACACACAGATCAAGTTACCAAATAGCCGAGAAATAAACCCATGCATATGTGGTCAATTCTTCACAAAGGAGCCAAGAATGTACGATGGAGAAAGGACAGTCTCTGCACTAAATCACCTTGGGAAATGGGACCTCTGTCTTACACCAGACACAAAACGCAACTAAATATGTACTAAAGGCTTGAGCATAAGACCTGAAGCCATAAAATTCCTAGAAGAAAACATAGGCAAAAGTCTCCTTTTTCATCAGTCTTGACAATGATTTTTTGGATTTGACGACAAAAACAAAGGCAACGAAAGCAAAAGTAAACTAGCGGGACTACATCAGAGTAAAAGCCCCTGCAGAACAGGGAGGCCATCAGCAGAATGGAAAGGCAACCTACCGAAGGGAAGAAAATGTTTGCTAATTGTCAGGTAAGGGATTGACATCCAAAGTATACAAGGAACTCATACAGCTTAATAGCAAGGGGGGGGGGGGGAACCCAGTTAAAAAATGTACAGAGGATCCGAATAGACATTTTCCCAGACAACAGGTACATGAACCATCACCAGAGAAACGCAAATCAAAATGAGACCGAGATTTGACCTCACACACCTGTTAGAATGGCCATTATTAAAAAGACTATAAATATAACTGTTGGCTGGCCAGAGCGTGGAGAAAGGGTGTTGCTGGGACTGTAAATGGTGCAGCCACTGTGGGAAACAGGATGGAGGGTTCTCAAAAAATTAAAAAGTAGAACTTCCATGTGATCCAGCATTCCCACTTCTGAGTATTTATCTGAAGGAAAAAAACAACAGTAATTCGAAAAGATACCTGCATCTCCATGTTCACTTCAGCATTATCTATAACAACCAAGACATGGAAAAACCTAAGTGTTCACTGACGATGAACAGATGAAGGTGGTGTGTGATGGAATATTATTCAGCCATAAACAGAAGGAAACCTTGTCATTTGCAACGATGTGGATGGTCCTTGAGGGCATTAGTCAGACAGAAAAAGACAAATGTCTTATGATCTTCACTTCTATGTGGAATCTTTTCTGAAAAAGCTTGTACGGAAAACAGGTTGGTGGTGCCGGGGCGGAGGGAAAGGGGCGAATGTGGTCAGACTCCTAGTTACAGAGGAGGGAGTCGGGCCTGCCGGGCAGCACGGTGGCAGCCGTGGGCAGCGCTGCCCTGTGCTTCTGAGAGAGAGCTTCACGTTCGCATCACATGAGAACATGTGTCAGCATGTGAGGTGCTGACAGACGTCCGATCCTTTCCCAGTGTGTACATATGTCAAATCATTACGCTGTACGCCTGAAACGAACATAACACTGCAGGTCAGTTATATCTCAACCACCGTAAATATGCATACTAACATAGTACTTATATTTACTTTTTGCAAAGTGGCTACTGGAAAATGCACAGTTAGCTGTGTGGCTCGCATGTTTCTGTTGACAGGACTGACACACATAACTGAACGTGTTTCTTTCTCACTAGGATTCCAGGGACTGTGAGTACACAAAGGGCATGTCACCCCACCCTCTAAACGAGGACCACCGTGAGTGCGCCCTCGAGGCCGTGAGAGGCACTCTCTCTCTTTAATTTTTGAAAAGTGTCAAGAAAACCCTAAGTATAAATGCTACTGTATAGGAAACAATTTTGATTGAAACAGGAACATCGGGGGCATATTAAGTGTAAATTAACAATTGTTAAGTAGAAAGCTTGCTTCTCACATTTCTCTCCAGATCCCCTTTTCAACACCTAGGAGTCAAAGCCGGTGGGGGTGACCGAGTGGAGGGGGTGACCGAGTGGAGGGGCGCCTTCCCACAGGGAGGCTGGGGGTGGGGGAGGGAGGCTGGGGGTGTGGCTTCTGCTGTGTGGGACGCAGTTAAGGACATCCTGTGTTGGGGGCCGGGGGCCTCCAGACGCATCCCAGTGGGCTCGGTGTGGACAGGGTCACGTGAATCTGGGAGCGGATTCCCCCTGCCCTCGCCGCACCCCGCTGCTGGTGTCCTGCTCCCCACCTCCTCCCCTCAGAGCCCTTCGGAGAACTGCCTTGACCTCCTGGGTAAGGTGTGACTCCGACCCTGTTACCACCACAGCCAGTGAGGTGCCCTGAGCAGGTCAGCCAGTGCTGGACAGTGTCCTGAACGGATGAGAACTGCCCCACCGCAAACACCCCTGTGCACAGCGTCTCCCCACAGGGCTCCCCGAGCCTGTGGTCGCCCCAGCAGTCGGTGATGGACCCGCACGTGGACATCGGCTCCCCCGCACCGGGGGTCACAGCTCTGGAGGCCACTAGGGTCTCCCTTCCCTAGGGAGCTGGACCCCTGGGGACTGGAGTGCAACGGAGTGGACGGTGGGCTCACAGCACCGGCTCCTGGACCTTGGCGGACATCGTGTCCGCTCACCGCGGGACCCGGGTGGGGTGCGGGTCCGCTCATTGCAGGGCCCGGGCGGGGTGCAGGTCCGCTCATTGCGGGGCCCAAGTAGAATCCCAGCCAGTGGCTTTGCTCAGTGCCAGAGCCAAGCTGGTAGCCAGTCTGCCTGATTCTGGACCTCAAACCATGAGCTGTGCCGGCCTTGGTGCTGCTGGGCCGCCGCCGCTCCCCCCCCCCCCCCCCCGCAGGGCAGCTGAGGCGCAGCCCGGCCACCTGGAGGGCTTAGCTCAGCGCACTGCCCTCTGCAGAGCCAGGGCGGTGACCAGTTAGCCAGGGAGCTCGGTGCCCAGTTCTGCCTGTCCTGTCCCCAAACACAAGCCTGGTTGGCCCTGGGTCTATTCTTCTACCCCAATCAGGTAGGGAAGATGGTCCCTCCCACACTGAATATGACCTCCAACCCCACCCGACCAGGAGACCTCATCAGAGCACCAGGAACCTACAGAGCCCGTCCTGTGCCCAGTGACAGAGGCTCCTGAGTGCAGAGCCCATCCCACAGCCCTGCTCCAGAAGGGCCAGTGCCTGCCCCAGCTGTGCTGGCCGCCGTCCTGCCCCACCGGGTCCCCGGCAGCTCCGGTGCCATCCCGCCCCACCGGGTCCCCGGCAGCTCCGGTGCCGTCCCGCCCCACCGGGTCCCCGGCAGCTCCGGTGCCGTCCCGCCCCACCGGGTCCCCGGCAGCTCCGGTGCCGTCCCGCCCCACCGGGTCCCCGGCAGCTCCGGTGCCGTCCCGCCCCACCGGGTCCCCGGCAGCTCCGGTGCCGTCCCGCCCCACCGGGTCCCCGGCAGCTCCGGTGCCGTCCCGCCCCACCGGGTCCCAGGCAAGCAGCCAGCTGGCCTGGAGCCTGTTTGCTGCGCCGCCCAGTCAGGGACACTGACTCGCAGCCCTGCTTCAGGCTGTGCACAGGGCGGTTCTGTCTGTCCAGGCAGCCCATCCGGAGACTCCGGCCACCTGTCCTGGACGGCAGGGAACCAAGACAGCACACGGAATTTCAAGGACACATCGTGCACTAGCTAGTCCTCAGCTACACAAACCAGGTCTTAGCAAATTCAAGAAAACTGAAATCATACCACGTATCTTCCCTGACCATGGCTGTATGAAACGAGAAATCAGTAACAGAAGAAAAACTAGGAAACTCGTGAATCCATGGAAATTAAACAACCCTCTCCTGAGCCACCAGTGGCTCAAAGGAGAATGAAAAGGGGAATAGAAAGCATTCTGAGGCCAAGGACGCAGCAGCAGCAGTCTGGAGAAGGAAGTTCAGGGCGGTAAGTGCCCCCGTCAAGAATATGAAAAGGTCTCAAACAGACAACCTGCCTTTACACCGGTGAAACTGGAACGGGAGGGCTAACTAAGCCCACAGTTAGCAGAAGGAAAATCATAAAGATGACAGCAGAAATAAAGAGAGAACAGGGAAACCGTAGAAAATACCACCAAGCTAAGAGCTGGTTCTTCGCCACGGTAAACAAAGTTAACAAACCTTCAGCTAGGCTAACCAAGGGGAAAGAGAGGACCCAAATCAACAATCCCTTCAACCCAGGTGAAAACCAGGATGTGTAGGGTTTCCAGAACCTTAACAATTCACCGGGTCAGGTTCAGGTGCGTCGTGCACCCCTGCTTCTCCACTAGAGTGTTTCCACTTTGTATTTTTTTATCCTCACCCGAGGAAATTTATTTTTTTTGCACTTATCTCCAGATAGAGCGGGAGGAAGAGAGAGAAACATCGATGTGAGAAACACATTGAGTGGCTGCCACTCACACAACCCCAACCGGGGTTGGTGACAAACTGCAACCGAGGTGCGTGCCCTTAGCGGGAACCGGACCTGGGACTCTCTGGTCCGCAGGCCGATGCTCTCACCACTGAGAACCGGCCAGGGCGGGAGTTTCCACTTTAAAGCTGGCGGGCCTCCTGGAGCACCCCCGCACCGGAACAAGTGGTCGGACGTGTCCCCACTGCCCCCCAGCCCTTCCCATGCTGGGACAACCCTGACACCCGGGGCCTGGGCCACCTGTCGGGGGAGCCAAGCCTCCCCTCCCCCTGCCACCCCATTCCAAGACTCTGCAGTGAGTCTCCCTACGACCAGCACCTAACCCTCTCTCCGGGCAGTCATGTCTGGATCAGCAAACGTGTTGTGTGCGCATGTTACTGTCATCTAGGAACCTCACCTTGGGAGGGTCCAGATCACTGACGCCCGAGGTCTCTGCTCCTGTAGAGTTTTACTCCAGGCCTCGCATTCCCATTCCGGGAGGTGTGGACAAGAGGGAAAACGTAGTAATTTGAGTTTTAATGAGTAAACTGTGTGAACTGGTAATGCTAAGTATGCAGTCATGATCCTGTCAGTACTATTTCTAAATTTTAAATCGCCCTCTTGAAGATTTCCTTGGAAAGATAACAGGCTCCCTCTAGTGGGAAGTGATATTACAATGGAATTACTTCCCCCCAAATAGTGTATCTCCCTAGATTTCTGACTCACAGTGTGGGCCCCATAGCACTTATTTTTCTCTTTGAATTTTAGCAAGAAATACATGTATATTTATAAGCTAGTCATGTTGATGAAGTGAACTCCTCTAAGCAGAGAGAAGTAGGTTACCACTCGGTGCCTTGGCATTGACGCCGACCATCTTGTTACAATATATAAATACAGGTTTGTGTACATGTCATTTGTGAATATGCAAACTCTTATTCTATAACTTCACTCCTAAGCCTCTACCTGGATAACTAAGTCTTTTAGAGCACACCTCATCTCTTACCCCCATTTTGCGGCTGAGCTCAAGGTCACACATTTGGAAGTCTGCTTTGACCTCTGCGTTCCCACTTTGTGACTTTGGCTTTTCTTAATTTATGAGAAAAAAAAGATTGAAATCCTATGCTTTCTTGAAGCACTTTGTTTTCTGCCTGACATCATTTACACTTGAAGCTAAAACAGAACCGCTATCAAGTTTAATAACTGACGTAGAATGTTCTGCATCATCAGGAAAAGTTAAAATTGCATCAGGCAAGGACTGAAGTAGCACGTGACAGAAATGGGTTTGGGTTGTACCGTTGGTGATGAACAGAAAAGTGGTCACGAAGTTTGGTATGAGAACAGCATATACCCAGACAGGCAGGAGCCGTAACCAGCTCCGGAAGTGGTCCCAGCAGGTCAGAAAACCTTTCCATTTTACAAGCCCACATTGCACAGATCTCCCACCAAAGCATGTGCTTAACCGCTGGTTGGTAACTGGGACGCGTCTCTCCTCCCTGGAGAAAGCCTGGCTTCTAACCTCTCCTCCCTCTCTTACAGCGAATCACATGCTGGGCTTTGGAACACTGGTCAGCACGTCCAATGCCTACGACGGATCTGGGGTTGTGACCGTGGAGACAGACCACCCGCTCCTCTGGACCATGGCCATCAAAAACTGACCCAGGGACTGGCCTGCATAGCCGTGCCTCAGTTTACCTCATCTGCCAACGAGTTGTTGCTCCACAAGGACAGTCCCCTTGGTGTGCGGGAATCTCAGCCTCTCCGAGGGGAGCCCCTGGTTTTAAAGATGTTGATGTTTAGGTGATTCAGGTAACATAAGTGACAGGTCTGTTTCATAGTGAGGGGGGGAATCATTAAGAAAATAAATAAGCTGTATTGCACTCAGTTGGAAAACTGCTGTGGATCATTCCACCATACAATTCAGCACTGATTATCCTTCTGCTAGGAATCATTCCGTTTAGCCCAGAAAATCGCCTCAGTCTGCGGCTGGGAGGGCCGGCTCGGGGCTCCTGCTGAGCGTCTGTCCCCGGGAGGGCCGGCTCCGGGCTCCTGCTGGGCGTCTGTCCCGGGGGGGCCCTCTGCCTGGGAGCCGCGGGTCTTCCCAGAGCCGGACGGCAGGACCGCGCCGGTTTACTCGGCCTCCTTGCCCGGTGGCTTTGTTTTTGAAAAGGGGGCATCGCCCTCATGCTGAGTTGGAAGCGGGCAGCGTGGGAGGCCCGGGGGTAGAGAACCGGCAGAAGCCGGAGGACAGCGGGCAGCCGCCTCGCGGAAGGACAGCCCGGCCCGCGCTCGCGCCTGCCGGGCTCAGAGCCGGGGACGGTGCGCAGGCAGCGCGTGCACTCGGCAGCCTGGGGGACAAGAGAGCACGGGGTGCCCAGGAGCCTGCGTCCCCTCCTGCCTTCGCCCCGCTCCCCGGAGCCCCCTCCTCGCCTGGCACTGGAAGGGGCTGGACGCGGGTGCCCGAGCCGCTCCCCCTCGCTCCAGACAGACCACGGCGGGGTGCGCGCTAAGCGCGGCCGATGACACGACACGAACCGCGCTGCTGCTTGATGGGACCCTCCTCTGTCCCTTCCCAACCCGTTACCATAGAAACCATGAAGGAGGGGAGCCTGCCCACCAGGCTCTCCGTCCACCGCCTCCGCTGCAGGGGAGGGGCCAGCTGTCCCTGGGGTGCTGCTCTGGAGAGCGAAGGGCATCGCGGAGCCCGCGAGCAGGGGCTCGGGCAGCCACGGGGTCTGCTCATCCGCGCGAGTGTGTGAGACAAACCCAGGTGCCAGATAAGATACTCCGTGTGCACGTCTGCGCGGCACGCGAGAAAATCTCTCCTCAGCCCTCTTCCCCTCTCATAGCAGGGTTTCTGTAGTTGAAAGATATTTGCTCCCAGGATGATTGTAACGATGACTTCACTCATCTGATTTCAGAGAACCCTGGTTGGTGTTAATACATCCTCCGGGTCCCGGGCGTGGGTGCCGACCTGTGGGCCTTGTAGGGCGAGAGGACGGGGAGGGCGCTCGCAGGGCTGGACGAGCTGGAGGAGGAGGACGAGGAGGACCTGCCCTGGCGGGGAAGTGCCCTGGGGATGGACGGCACCGGGCCGATTGCAGGCTCCGTGCTGCGTGGCCCTTCCGAGTCTTCTCAGACAGACGCACAGTCCCGAGCTCTGTCCGCACACCGTCCAGCTCCCACCCACGGCACAGACACCCGCGAGCAGCGGGAAAGACCAGCCCACACTGGCTCCTTCAGCTCCTTCACGCGGAACCTCCAGCAGAAAAGCTTGCCCAAGACCCCAGCCTCTGCCCAGCCCTCCCGCGCCAAGGAAGCCAGAAAGTGGGTGCTGGGTGGGTGCGGGCTGGCTCAGCACCCACCGTTCCTCCGCCGGGGCTCAGCCGCTCTGCCTTCCTTACTAGAAATGGATGCACAACACACAAAAGGAACATGTCCACTGTCATGAGATGTGACCACAAAAGAATGCATGTGCTCCTCACCCTGAAAATCTTACCAGTGTCAATGAGGGAAAAGAACACCATTTGCTGTATTAGCTCTGATGGGGGAGCACCGAGCCCCCCACACCACCACCACTGTCACATGGCCCCCCATGGAAGGCAGTCTCTTTAAGCAGAGGGCACCCTCCCCATTCCTGCCAGGCTACTGAAGAATAAGGTCTTTCCATTCCTTAGAATGACCTCAGTGAAATTTTCTGCTACTTGACCACATCGTTGAAAGAAGTACCACTATTGCCCAGCCGGTGTGGCTCAGTGGACTGAGCATCGTCCCATGGACTGAGAGGTCCAGGTTCGATTCCCGGTCAGGGCACATGCCTGGGTTGTAGGCTTGATCCCTAGGAGTGGGTGTGCAGGAGGCAGCCAATCCATGTTTCTTTCCCTATCCCCTCTAAAAAAATCAATGAAAACATTTTTTTAAAAAGTACCCACTTTTTGTTTGTTAAACCCTCACCTGAGGACATGTTTTTATTGATTTTGGGAAAGAAAGGAAGAGAGAGAGAGAAACACTGATGAGAGAGACCCGCAACCTCGGTGTGAGGGCATCAGACTCACGCCCTCCTGCTGCAGGGGATGACGCTCCAGCCATCTGGGCCTCCCAGCCAGGGCTCCACCGATTGCTTTTATACTGACACTGTAAGCCACAGAAGATGGATCTGGGGTGCAGCCCAGAACAGCCACGCCTCCTCAGGCTGCCCCTCGCCCACGCACCTGTTCAGTTCCAGTCCTGACCTCCAGGTGGCGCTCTGCTGGGAACACCACCTGATTCCCTGCCCTTTGACCTTGGCCTCTTTTTCCCATTGGTCATATTAACGCTTCTGTAAGTCTAGTGATGGTCACCCCAAAATGGCACTGGGTTATCTAAATCTGATTAGTGCAAACATGTTCTGATCACTCTCTTCCGGCAGCTGGGGAATCTGCAGGTGACCGCAGCCATCGGCATCCCAGGTGACCCGGATGGAATAGGCACCTGTGTGGTCCAGGAACTGGGAGCAGACCACAGCCCCAGACACAGGTCGGACCGAGTAATACAGGTTGGGCAAAGTAAGTGTACGGTTATGAGTTCACAAAACAGTTTATTCTCGTATTATTAGTTATTGATTATTGTATGACTTTCGTATGAACTGTAAACCTATGTTTGCCCACCCCTGATGTCCGCATTCCTTCCTTTCTGCTGAGCAGACAGAGCGGTTTCCTCTTGGATGGGAACCAGGGACTGCTCAGCGAGGAGGAGGGGCCGGGTCACCTGGGCCTGCAGAGCTAACGACCCGAGCAGTTGTGGGACACTTCTCACGGGGGTAGCACATCTGTGACAGACCCTGCTTACAGCTCCTGCTCAAGTTCATGGTTTCCAAAGATTCACTTGAAGGAGCAAAACCAAACAGCATGTGGATTTGCCGTGACTGAGACCCACGGCCACACCCAGTCAGTCAGCAGGAAGGCACATCCTCCTCCCAGCACCGATGACGAGGGGGCGTGGTCTGCGTGGTGACTGTCACACCATATTCTCCAGGACCCACTGGAAGTGCATTTTGTCATGTGACCTAGTCTAAACACACACACACACACACTGCTCTAATAATTCCATTCCAAATTGAAAAACACCAAGAAACCTACTCCAGATTGAAGAAACACACCAAGGGGTAGGGTAAAATGCATAGAACTTATTAAAAGTATGTGTGCATGTGTGTGTGCAAGAGTTCTGCCTTGAGCAGATACTTCTTCCCTAAATTTTGGACAACAGTACAATTTCCCACTTTCGCACTTACACTTTGAACACCGCGTGTGTGAAGAGGGCTGGCCCTACCAATGAAGCGAGCTGGAGGTGATCCTATCGGGGAACAACGGAATCAATTACACTTCGCTGGGAATGGGGGGGGGCTAGATTATTAAGTTGTATCTATGGCATCCTGTTCAGATTAAAATAAATGACCCTTATACCCGAGGAAGATTAAAACTGAAGACACGAGGTCAATCCATTCCCCAGGGGTCAGTATAGATAAAATGGAAAAACTTGCCTATAGCAGATTTCACTTATTAATCACAGTTTTCTTTTCTGATGAGCCCCAACTCAAAACCATTCTCCAGGTCGCCAGGACCAATCATTCTCCATTGGCTTGGCCCCCGGAGGCCCGGAGCTCACACGCGATGTCACCACTGTACGCGGAATAGCTCCCGCAGGGAAGGAGGTCAGGGTGACATCATTCTTCTTCACATGTAACGGAGAATAAACAGGCCCAAGGACCTGTTCCCTGTGGACCTAATTCCACCACCGAAAGCAAGGGCTTCATCTACAGCCAAATAAAAACTAATGCCACCCCAGGAAACATAAGCAGGGCCCCACAATCGCCCACAGTTAAGAAATAAGACATTTCTAATAATAGACTTACAGCTGTCCCCGAGAACCAGGGAATCAAAGAAGCGTCGTGCTGTGTCGGCCCAAGTGTTGAAAAGCGTTTTTCACTGACAGTGAAAGGAATCGATAAAAGATTAAAAATCATACCTTCAATAGGGCTTTCTTTTCGAGATGAGGGAGTATTTCATAGCCAGTTATATTCTTGGGCAATAAACGTGGGGGACTGTGAGTGTAAAATTCTGTGGGAACGGAGCCGAGTCCCATCTGGACGGCACAATTTTGTGTTCAGTGCCGAACACAGTGCTATCAGTTCTGTGCTAGAAGCGAAACCACTTGGGAGCTGGGGCTGTGTGCTCCTTGCTAGCGGCTCCATCCTCCGTCTGCAGCAGGTGTGCAGAAAAGTCGCATGTGGTACCACGGGTGCAGTAAGTGTACCCAGGCCCCGGGAATAGACTGCATGGTTTCCCTGGTCCCTGAAATCCATCACTCCCTTCCTAACCATGCAAGATCTAGGATGTGCTCAAGTTCCCCTTGAATAGGCTCCCTGGTCCGAAAGACAAGGGCTCCAATCCCGGACTGGATAGTCCTGGTTCCACACACATCAGAGGGAGGAAGCCACGTGCCAGACCCACGGCTGGGCTCACAGGCATCGTCCACGGCACAGCGCGGCTAGTGACAAGGAAGGGAAAAGCAAAGGCCAAAGGATTTCGAGTTGCTCGAAGCAGATAATAAGCAAACGTGAAAGCTGTGTGTCAATTACCGACAGAGGTTTGCAGAGTTGGCGTGGACTAGAAGGATCATGGTCCAGCCCTGGCCGGTTTGGCTCAGCGGTTAGAACATCGGCCCGTGGACCACTGAGTCCCGGGTTCGATTCCAGTCAAGGGCACGTACCTCGGTTGTGGTTCGTCCCCAGCCCTGGTCGGGGTTGTGCGGGAGTCAACAAGTCAATGTTTCTCTCTCTCCCCCACTCTATCTGAAGATAAATAGAAAAATATCCTCGAGTGAAAAGAAAAAACAGACTCATGGCCCAAAGAAATGTAAAGAGCGTGTTTGACTGGCCTGACATGCAGGGGAAAATGGAAAATAAGAGGTTAATGACGGCATTTTTCAGCTGGAAAGCTCGCAGCTGGAGCTGTTTCCGGCTTTGAAGGTTCAAGGTGACCTTGGCCATCACGGGCTGACGTAGGCTATATAGAATACGTGTTATTCTTAAGCACTTTGAAACCATGGCATTCAATTCTGATATTTTCTTTATTTTTGTTTACGTCTACTTTAACATGCATTATGAAATTAGCCTGAGAAATCTAAAACCATTAAAAACAGAATGACACACTGTCTCCAGCTGAATTACCCACGCTCACCCTCTTTATCTGTCATTTTGATTTAGTATTCTTTATAATAAAGAGCACTGTTACCTAACTTAAAAAAATATATATTAATGCCACAAAAGAATTTGTTTTTATTGGAAAACAAACCTCTCTTCAAAAAAAAAACAACAGAAAACTTGTCTTCATATTACTTTTATTAACCAAAACATTCAGCACGTATTTTCAGCATATCCATAGAGCAGCTTCCTGTGTAATGTTAAGACAGTCTACTCACCTGTCCCTTAAAGAAACTCCTACACTAGTCCGGCCAGTGTGGCTCAGGGGTTGAGCGTCAACCCCTGCACCAGGAGGTCACCGGTTCGATTCCTGGTCAGGGCACATGCCCAGGTAGTGGGCCCAGTCCCCAGTGGGGGGCATGCAGGAGGCGGACAGTCGATGTTCTCTCTCGTCGATGTTTCTATCTCTTCCTCCCTCTCACTTTCTCGCTTTGTAATATAAATAAAGAAAAAAATAAATAAACTCCTACACTTCAGTCTCACCGCACACTGCTGGATAGCCCCAATCATGTAAGTATTATCAGTTACAAAATTCAAAACATAATAATCTCAGAAAATAGTGAGGTTTTCCATCCACGGCTGTGGACCCCTCCGGGAAGGACATCGGGCCTTCTTGGAGGAGCAGACAGGTGTCTCTCTGTTGGACTCCAGGAATATTAAGCGTCCGCCAGGTCTCTCTCTGCTAGGTCAACTTTGTTCATTTAAGAAATACTTATCACTGCACCTTTCATTCCCTATTCATGGAAAAAGAAAAAAAAAAAAGCCCTTGGCCCCCTGGGTACACAATCTTCCCTTTGATCGGCAGGTCGCAGAACGCAGGGACACTTCCACGAATAACGAGGTGAGGAGAAGTGGCGTGTGGAGTGGTTGGGAGAGCTGCTCGTCCGCGAATTTATTACGCACATTTTAAAGCTGACCTTTCACCTGTGAAGAAATGCTCAACATCACTAATCATCAGAGAGATGCAAATTAAAACAACTATGAGGTATCACCTCACACCTGTCAGAATGGCCGCCATCAACACATCATCAAACAAGTGTTGGCGAGGGTGTGGAGAAAAGGGGACTCTAGTACACTGCTGGTGGGAATGCAGACTGGTGCAGCCACTATGAAAAACAGTATGGTGTTTCCTCAAAAAATTAAAAATTGAGCTGCCATTTGACCCAGTGATCCCACTTCTAGGAATATACCCTAAGAAGCCTGAAACACCAATCAGGAAGAATATATGTACCCCCATGTTCATAGCAGCACTATTTACAATAGCTAAGATCTGGACATAGCCCAAGTGTCCATCAGTAGAGAATGGATAAAAAAGCGGTGGTACATATACACAATGGAGTACTATGCAGCTGTAAGAAAGATAGATCTCATCCTTTGAGACGACATGGAGGGACCTGGAAAAGTGTCATCCTAAGTGAAACAAGCCAAACGGAGAAAGACAAGTATCATATGATCTCACTTATTTGTGGAATATAATGAACATAACAGTCTGAGGAATGGGGTAGCCCCAGAGACGTGGAAGTGGGGTACAGACTGACAATCCCCAGAAGATGGGGTGGGGGTGGGGGGAGAGAGAAACCACAGAACTTATATGCATGTACGCATGAACAATGGGCATGGACAACAAAGCTGGGGACAGGGCGGGGAGGGAGGGGGAGGGGAGAATAAGTTGGGGGAAAAGGAGAAACATCTGTAACAAAAATTAATTAAAAAAATAAAATAAAATAAAGCTGACCTTTCCATCCCAGCTTCTATTCCACACCATGGCCCGGCACAGAGCGAGGGGCCAGGCGGACATCTGTATGCCGGCCACACGGAGCAACGAGTTTCATGAGGAAAGAGGCAGATCGGATCTGAAGGCCAGATGGAGGGAGGAGAGGGACTTCAGGAAAAAGTAAGTTGTCCAGGAAACGGTAAACGTGCCCTAAGTTTTAAGAAGTGGCTCTCCACCCCGCTTTCATAATGTCTGCTCCAGGCGGGATGCTGCTGGGAGCATCCATGAAATGCCTGCGTGTTAGTCACGTGGACGACGATGCCATCCGTTCCCATTTTCAGAAGGACTCGCTCTCCGCACGGTGGCCCAGGCTTAGCCTTCCTCTTGGGTAGATGTGCAGTTTGCAAGAGCTGACCCTCGAAGGCACAGCAATCAAGGGAGTGATGCTGGGTCAGAAGGGTAGGATGCATGGGTGACCACAAAGAGTTGGGAGTGAGAGATGCCCCGAGTTGCTGAATTTCCCGATCATTCCTATTCTAGCCTTCCCCAGACATTCCACGTACCAGGTCCTTCTGCAGGCTCGATGGGAGGCACGTTCATCTATGTGTGGAGAAGAATCGCCTAACATGTCCACCATCCAAAGCCACACAACGACCCCCTCCCTCCCAGCAAGGCGAGCTCCCCGGGGTTCAACCCAAGGCTGGACACTCGTGGGAGCTGGCTTCTAAACTGTGCTGAGTGAGTCCCCAGCAAAGCCAAGATTGTCTGCCTAGGTGAAGTTTGAGGGAGAGGACAGATGCTGCTCCTGAGATCTGCGTGCTCAGCGAAGTCGTCAGACGCCATCTGAGCTCGGTGGCATTTGCAGCTGTATTTGTAGGGCCCACCGGCAGGTACGACTGCATCTGCGAGTCCGGTTCCTGGGCCGGGGATCTGCGGCCGGTGACGCGGGCAGCCTGGGTAAGCACGCAGGTGACGGAGCACGGGTGAAACGAGCCGCCCAGTCCGAGGAGAGCGCCACCGTGTGGCAAAGGCCAGCCCTGTGCTGGTTCATGACAGCCCTGAGCCAACCTTTCCTGTTCCTGGCAGTATTCTTGCAATGGCCAGGACACCGAGACAGCCTCATTGTCCGTCACTGAGTGAATGGTCTAAGAATATATATACACACACATCCATACATACGCTCAACCAGGTAAAAGACAAACTAGCCCAGCCGGTGTGGCTCAGTGGATGGAGCGTCGGCCCATGGACTGAGAGGTCCCAGTTCGATTCCCGGTCAGGGCACATGCCCGGGTGTGGGCTCCATCCCCCGTAGGGCACGTGCAGGAGGCAGCTGATCCATGTTTCTCTCTCACATTGATGTTTCTCTCTCTCCCTTCCACTCTCTCTAAAAAATCAGTCAAAACATTTTTTTAAAAAGACAAAATACTGTGACATGATCAAGGGTATTAATGCTGAAATAAGTCATACGGAAAAGGACCCAAAAATGTGTAGTTTCACTCACCAAACTCATAGATACAAACAGATTGGTGATTCCCAGAGGGTCCGGGGTGCGGAAGGGTAAATGGGTACAGAGAATCGATTGTAGGGTGACCGGTGGCAACTAGACATTTGGTGGCGCGTGTACACAGATACAGAATATAATGCCGTACACCTGAACTGTATGTGATGCTAATAACCAATGTTACCTCAATAAAAATGAACCACAGTGAGTTAATTTTCAGTAAAGCAGACAGTCCCGTTCAATGTGGCACCCCAAAATGGCATATTCCTGTCTTAAACACAGATGCAAGAGCCTGCCACATGGCAGACGGGGCACAGTGATGCCGTCACAGGCTCCCATTATAATGGAATGAAAGACAAAAAGGAGAGAAAGGAACAAGAGAAAGAGAGAGACGGGAAAAAGAGGGAAGAGAAAAGGGAAGATGTGTGGGAATACAGACAAGACTGCAAAAAGAGGGCAAAGAAGCCCTGGCCGGTTTGGCTCAGTGGTTAGTGTTGGCCTGCGGACCAGAGAGTTCGGGGTTCGGTTCCCACTAAGGGCGCGTACCTCGGTTGCAGTCTGTCCCGGGCCTCGGTTGGGGTTGTGCGGGTGGCAACCAGTGGATGTGTTTCTCTCACATCGATGTTTCTCTCTCTCTCTTCCTCCCTCTCTCCCGCCTGCTCTATCTGAAGATAAATGCTAAATGTCCTCTGGTGAGGGTAAAGGAGACAGGGCCAAGGAGGTGGGGAGAGAGGGGAGTTTCCTTCCCTTCTATACCCCACGTGAAAAGCTAGAGTATCGTCTTACCATTTACAGAGCCAAGTGCATAGCAGGGTGGACCTCTATGAATCCAGTAAAAAAAGGAGTTTGTGAGGAATGATAACAGGTTCTGTGAAGAGCAAAAAGGACACACTGCATATGAGCCGTTTGATCACAACTATGCAATGATAGCCAATACAGTAACTGAATATATTTACATTTTTACCATAGGTTAGCATTGAATAATGAAATTGAAGGTATTATTTTTTCTTATACTTACCGCGTCTGCCTGTTTTCTGTATTTTTAAGAAAATAAGCAGCGTGTACAATCAAGTTTTATTTTTTGAAATAAAACTGTATCATCCGATTTAAAATATTTAAAATCCCTACATGTAAGGGAAATAAATACACCATCCCATTTTAACAAGATCATTCTCTAACATTACGGAGACATGAGAGGAGGTGCAGACTTTCCCAAAGGCACTAACAAATAGGAGCAAACAAACAGGCCAGTATCATGGTCCCTCAAAAAATTAAAAATAGAACTACTTTATGATCTAGCAATTCCACTTCTGGGTATTTATCTGAAGAAATCCAAAACATGAAGTCAAAAATATAGATGCACCCTTATGTTTCTTGAAGCATCATTTACAATAGCAAAAATATGGAAGCAATCCAAGTGCCCATCAAAAATGAGTGGATAAAGCAGAGGTGTGTATATATACAGTGGAATATTACTCAGCTGTTAAAAAGATTCACCAAGAGGTCGCTGGTTTGATTCCCGGTCAGGGCACATGTCCAGGTTGTGGGCTCCATCCTCAGTGGGGGGCATGCAGGAGGCAGCCAGTCGATGTTTTCTCTGATCGATGTTTCTACCTCTTCCTTTTCCTTCCTCTCTCTCTAAAATCAATAAAGAAAAAAAAATTTTAAATAAATAAAAGAATGAAACCTTATCATTTGCAACAACATGCATGGATTTAGAGGGTATTATGCTTACTGAAATAGGCAGAGAAAGATGCCATATGATTTCACTTATATGTGGAATCTAAAGAACAAAATAAATGAACAAACAAAACAGAAACAAACATAGATACAGAGAACAGATACAGGTTGCCAGACGGCGGAGGGTTGGGGGGATGGGTGAAAAGGGGAAGGTATACAAACTGCCAGTAACAAAACCAGTCAGAGGGATGTAAAGTCCAGCATAGGGAAGGCAGTCGATAATATTGTGATCACTGCCAGATGGGTATCAGGCTTATTGAGGGGGTCATTTCGTAAATCGTATAAGTGTCTAACCACTATGCGATACACCTGAAACTAATATGCGATACATCTGAAAATTTAAAACTTCTAAGAACACATTGTTGAGTGCCTGCTCCTTAAGTTACCTTTCGGTCATTATCATTGCTCTCCTGCTAACACCCTCAACTCTTGTTGCGCTCCCTCGGCAAAGCCAAACCTCTGTTTAAATCCAGCTTCTGCAGATAGCTGGAGACCACCACCAGCCATGATGACGGGCCTCTCCTGAAATTAAATGTGGACGCACATACACGCACACAGTCCTTAAAGCCCGCACCCCGCCTGGCGGTCACACTACAAGTCCATAACCCATTCACCCCTACACATCACATTTCCTCTCCCCATCATCCTTATGGGTTATTAGAAAGACGGTATCTTCAACAGATTATTCTATTGACCTCGCTTCATCAAACAGCTACCACCCCATTCTCTGTTCTCCTGTGCAGTCAATTCCTTGCCAACGGTTTCCGAATAAATGCACGTTTTTCCAATTCCCCTCCTCCCATTTCTCTCCCAAGCCCAGGCCGTGACGCCTTGGCTGCACCGCCCCACCAGGCTGCTGTCTCAAGGTGCCGATGGCACACACGTTGCCGAAGCCAGTGATGCCCCTCGGTCCTCGCCACACTTGACCCATCAGGAATATCAACACGATGAGCACGTTCTTCCCCGGACTTCAGGATGTCACACTCTCCTGGCTTCACTCCGACCTCACTGGGCGCTCCTTGTCTCCATCCTTCACTGGGTCCTCTCCTCCTCCTCCAGCCTCTTCAAGGGGGACCCCTCGTACCTCAGTCCTCACCCTCCTCTCTCACTGTGTCTGCCCACGCGCTCAGACATCTGCACGGGAACCCACACACCGACCTGGCTCCTTGGCATCCGCACTGGTCTCTAATGGACTGTTCTCAGCAGCAGGTCCACCACCAGCCTGCACTGTGCTCCCCGAAGCCGGCTCCCCCGCGACATTCCCATCTCGACGCTGGCAGGACATCGGCCGGTTGTTCAAGCCCAGAGCCTCAAGTCACCGGCTGTCTTTCTCCCCCAATTTCTAGCTGTACTTTCAAGGTGTAGTTAGCATCTGACCACTTCTCGCCATCTCTGCCATCGGCCCCCTGGCCCGAGCCTCTGTCGCAGTGGTTCTCAACCCTCCTAATGCCGCGACCCTGTAATGCAGTTCTTATGTTGTGGTGACCCCCGACCATAAAATTATTTTCGTTGCTACTTCATAACTGTAATTTTGCGACTGTTATGTATGCCTTAGGCGACCCCTGTGAAAGGGTCATTCAACCTTTAAAGGGATCACGACCCACAGGTTGAGAACCGCTGCTCTATCGCCTCTCATCAGAATCATTGCCACCACCTCACAGTGGTCCACACTTCTGCGTTGTCCTTCTTCCCCACCTGTGCCCACCACGCCCTTTCTCTACTCCAAACCCTGCAGGGCTCAGGAAGGAAGCCAAACCCTTACATGGACCAAAATGCCCAGCTGACCTGGCCCTGCATTGTCCTCTCCCACTGCTCACTCTGCTAACGCTCCAGCCTCCTCGCTGTTCCTCAAACGCACCCCGTCGCACAGCTGCCTCAGGGCCTTTGCTTGGCTGTTCTCTGCCTCAGATGCTCCTCCCAGATCCCCAGCGGGCTGGCGTCCTTACTCTTTTCTTTTTGCCCTTTTTAAATTTTTTTCCTTTATTAATTTTAGAGAGAGAGGAAGTGAGAGGGAGAGAGAGAGAGAGAGAGAAACATCAATGAGAGAGAACATTGATTAGCTGCCTCCTGCATGCCCCCCACTAGGTTGCGATTAGCCCACAACCTGGGCATGTGTCCTGACCAGAAATCGAACCGGCAACCTCTTGGTGCATGGGGTTGATGTTCAACCACTGAGCACAGCGGCCAGACTTTTTGCCCTTTTTTTAAAAAATTAATTAATTTTTGTTACAGATGTTTCTCCTTTTTCTCCCATTGACACCCTCCTCCCCACTCCCACCCCCTTCACAGGACTGTCGTCTGTGGCCACTGGTTGTGCATAGATGCATATAAGTTCTTTGCTCTATCTCCTTACCCTTTTCGAATCATTTCCCAAATCTCACCTTCTCAGCAAAGCCGACCAGGACAATATGATTTAACAGGAAACGGACTCAGCTACCCCGCCCCGCCCCACCCTGCCCCTGGCACTCAAATGGCCCTTAGTTTGCTTTAATTTCTTTTTTCAAAGCATGTACACGGTCTAGCATACCATGGGATTTACTCATTTACTGTGGTCTCCTTCCCCTCCTGTGAGTGCAGGCTCACTGGTGTACCCCAGCCCCTGGCCCAGCCCCTGGCACTCAGATGGCCCTTAGTTTGCTTTAATTTCTTTTTTCAAAGAATGTAGCATACCATGGGATTTACTCATTTACTGTGGTCTCCCTCCCCCGCCTGAGAGTGCAGGCTCACTGGTGTACCCCAGCCCCTGGCCCGTTGCCAATCCGTTTCTGACACCTGCTGAGTGAGAATGTATCTCGAGCTGGGCACTGGGAGTCAGCACGGAACAAGATCAGTGTGGTGGCTATCCCCTTGGGGTCCAGTGTCTCATTCTTACTGAGATTCCTGGAGACAGTGACTTTTAGAATATTTAAAAGAAAGTGAGCCAGCATCGGGGGGTTCCGTCAGCCACCCTTCCGAGCAGAAATGCCTCCGCCAAACCCTCAAAGGCTGATGAATGAAACAGACCCAGCAACCGCGTGACGTGGGGACCCAGGCTCCGTGCTGTCCCACACAACCAGGAGAGCCAGCCCGGACCCCAGGGTTCCTCGGTCCAGTATGTGAACAAGAATCTGCCCTAATGCCCACTGACGATAATTAACCATGAGCAAAATAAATCACGGAAGACGCTATGTAATTCTAATCTTTCAACGGCTCCGCTCCGGAATGAAAAGACGTGCTCCAAATGAAAACATGCCCCCCCCCCCTTTTTTTTTTTTATCCTCACCCGAGGACATTTTTCCATTCTTTGTTCAGGTAGAGTGGGAGGGAGAGAGAGGAAGAGAGAGAGAGAGAGAGAAACATCGATGTGAAAGGAACACACCGAGTGGCTGCCACCCGCACAACCGACCAGGGCCGGGGACAAACTGCAACCGAGGTACGCGCCCCCAGCGGGAACCGAACCCGGGTCTCTCAGGACCGCAGGCCGTCGCTCTAATCGCTGAGCCAAACCGGCCAGGAAAACATGCCCCTTTTTAAAATCCCCCCAGCACGGCGACCAAGCCCCCGTCCATCATTAGCCGGACTGGAACCCTCCCATGCCCATTTCTCTGCAGTTCCGGCAGCAAATGGACAACCCTGGGCAAATTTTAATTAGCACCTTTACAAATAGTTGGCTGAATTAGTCAAGTATGAAATAACCTCACCCAGATGATTAACTTCGACTTGCATTTGGAATCCATCACCTGTTTTCACTGTGTGAACATACCATCACTCCAGGACAGTCAGTTACAATGTTTATCCGCCTGTGTTTTTGTTGTTTTAATCCTCACCCGATGATCAATGATATTTTTCCATTTATCTTCAGATACAGAGAGAGGGAGGGAGGCAGGGAGAGACATCGACCTGAGAAAGACACATCGATTAGTTGCCTCCTGCACGACCCAACCAGGGCTGGGGACCGACCTGCAACTGAGGTCCGTGCCCGTGACCGGAACTGAACCCACGACTCTTTGGTCCATGGGCCAATACTCCAACCACTGAGTGAAACCGCCGGGGCTGTCCACCTGTGTTCTATCACACACACTGCACAGCGAACAGCAGATGCATCAGCTGGCTCATGTCCATGCTGCTACTCCAATTGGATGCCAGCCACTGGGTGTTGACATTTCCAATACCAAAATAGCCCTGGCTCCATGGTCCACCCAGGGGAGGTTTGTCTCCCTCTGATCGTGCCTCTCGCACTGCAGTGAGTATGATCCTAAAATGCAAACCTGTTTGTTCAGCTTCAGTACGTGGTTGACATGGCACCCAGGTTAAGGTCCCAGGTCATCCTGCAAGGCCCCGGGGCCACCTGTCCTCTGCTGTCTGCTCACCACTCTGCAGCCACACTGACATCTTCCAGTTCTCCACTTGCTCGCGCAAGGTCTCCCACAAGCTACCGCTTCTGCCGACGACTTAGCCCCTACCCCTGCCCTTCCACTAGACTGGTCCCCGGGCATTCTAGGCAGCCACCACACAGCCAAATCCCAGGCACTCCACTGAGGTCTGCTTTACCCTCCCCCTGGGGGAGGGCACCATCATGCCCGACTTGACTAGACTCAAAGAACTCGGCCTTCACCCTGGAAGCGACAGGTGGGCATGGTGTTAGGTGAGGGGACTCTTCTGGGCCAAGCAGCCAGTGGCCCGGCTGGAGGAGGACAAGGAAATCTGAGAAGGGGTATCAATTTCATATAATATATTACTATATTAATCATTCTACATTAGGGTATTTTTCTTATATTCTGCATGGTCCCAGAACCCAAAGGCAAGTAGATCACTTTCTCTTGACTTGGGTGGTCCTAGACATTGGTAAGGAAGAAGTCAACTTAAGAGAAACCTATCAGGCCTAGCATTATTCAACGTCACCTTGCCTGCATTTCCGTTCTACCTTTATGTGGTCCTCACCTACAGGGCTGGTGTCTGATACAGGGAAATGAGCCTTCTTTCCTGTTCAAATTTGCCCATGTGGTCTGTTCCACAAGTGGGTGGAGCTTCTAGGCGTCTCCACACCTGGGCTGGAATTGGCAAGATTCCGTTCTAGCTCCAGCTGGCAGAAGAACCCTAATAATTCTGACCTCAAAACTGTTCTCCAGCCCTGGCCGGTTTGGCTCAGCGGTTAGAGCGTCGGCCTGCGGTCCTAAGAGACCCGGGTTCGGTTCCTGCTAAGGGCACGTACCTCGGTTGCAGTTTGTCCCCGGCCCTGGTCAGTTGTGTGGGTGGCAGCCACTTGATGTGTCCCTTTCACATCGATGTTTCTCTCTCTCTCTCTGTTCCTCTCTCCCCCCCCCCCCCCACTCTACCTGAACAAAGAATGGAAAAATGTCCTCAGGTGAGGATAAAAAAAAAACAAAAAACTGTTCTCCAGATACCCTAAAGATTTCACCAAAAACACAACACAACAACAACAACAACAAAAACCCAACTGGAACTGACAAATGAATTCAGTAAAGTAGCAGGATACAAAATTAATGTTCAGAAATCTATTGCATTTTATACATCAATAATGAATTATCAGAAAGAGAAATTAAGAAAACAATCCCATTTACAATTTCATAAAAAAAACCAAAAATCTAAGAATGCATTTAACCAAGGAGGTAAAAGACCTGTACTCAGAAAATTTGAAGAAAGACACTGAGGAAGATACAAATAAATGGAAGCATATACCATGTTCATGGATTGACAGAATTAATATCATTAAAATGTCCATACTACCCAAATCATGCTACCTGATATGAACTATACTACAAGGCTGTAGTAATCAAAACAGCATGGTATTGGCAATAAAAACAGACACTGATCAATGGAACAGAACAGAGAGCCCAGAAGTAAAGCTACGCCTATATAATCAATTAATATCTGACAAAGGAGGCAAGAACATACAGTGGGGTAAAGACAATCTGTTCAATAAATGGTGCTGGGAAAATTGGACAGATACATGCAGAATAATAAAATTAGACCCCTTCTTGCATCATATATAAGAATAAACTCAAAATGGATTAAAGACTTCAATGTAACACCTGAAACCACAAAGCCTCTAGAAGAAAACATAGGCAGGAAGTTCTCTGACATTCTCTTAGCAATATTTTTTTCTGATATATTTCCTCAGGCAAGGGAAACAAGAGAAAAAAATAAACAAATAGAACTACATAAAACTAAAGAGTTTTTGCACAGTGATGGAAATTATCAACAAAATGAAAAGACAATCTATTGAATGGGAGAAAAAAGTGTTAATGATACAACTGATAAGAGGTTATTATCAAAAATTTATAAAGGAATCACACAACTCAACACCAAAAAACAACCCAATTGAAAAATGGGCAGAGGACCTGAATAGACACTTCTCCAGAGAAGGTACAGATGACCAATGAACGTGTGAAAAGATGCTCAACATCAATAATTATCAGAGAGATGCAAACTAAAACCACAATGAGACATCATCTCACACCTGTCAGAATGGCTATCATCGATAAATCAATCAACAAGTATTGGTGAGGATGTGGAGAAAAGGGAACCCTCATGCACTGTTGGTGGGATTGCAAATTGGTGCAGCCACCATGGAGTTACATCAAAAAATTAAAAATAGAACTACCATATGAGCCAGCAATTCCACTTCTGGGTATATATCTGAAGAAAGCCCAAACATGAATTCGAAGATACGCACCCCTATGTTCATGGCAATGTTACTTACAACAGCAGAGATATGGAAGCAACCCAAGTGCTCAGCAGCAGACAAGTCAATAAAAACGTCAGTGGTACCTATATACAATGGACTACTACTCAGCCATAAAAAAGAAAGAAATGTTACCATTTTTAACATGGATAGACCTAGAGGGTATGGCCAAGTGAAATAAGACAGAGAACAGTAAAGACCCTGATTTCACCTATACGTAGCATCTAAAGAACAACATAAACAAACAAACAAAACAAAAACAGACTCATAGATACAGCGAACATTTTGACAGTTGCCAGATGGGAGGGGCTGGGTTGGATAAAAAAGGTGAAGGGATTCGGAAGTACAAGTTGGTAGTCACAAGATTGTCACAGGGATGTAAAATACAGCACAGGGAATAGAGTCAATACTATTGTAATAAGTGTGTATGGTGCCAGGTAGGTACCAGAATTATTGGGGAAATCACTTTGTATACTACATACTTGTCTAACCACAGTGCTGTCCTCCTGAAACTATTATAGAATAATATTGAATGTCAACTGTAAGGGAACAATAAAAATAAATGAAGAAATTTTTCTCACCTTAAGACTTTTTAAAATAAAATAAAGTGACAACAACAACAAAAAATGTTCTCCAGAGCTCCGGATAGCCTTGCACAACCTCGGAGCTGGGAAGAACCCTAAGAAGACATTGACTTTGCTTGAGGCTATGTGATTAATGAGCAATCTTATGTGCAGACAGACAAGACTCCACACACACACCCTGAACGCCACAGCCATCTCATAAACACAGCCATACTCACGGAAGTCTTTAATTCCCCTAAGCAACCAAACTATTTCAAACTATTTTTCCAGGCATCCAAATGTACAGTTCACTAAGGGCACATGCATCCTTTACTTGGCTCAGTATTGAAAGGTACCTGCTGGAGAATTTGCTCCAGCAGGTGGCAGTCAAGACTTACTAAAAGGCAGTGTGTCCCTCTCACTGCCTTGAGCAGTAAATAGCTTTAAGATCCCATTGCACGTGGACATGCCTGTCACTAGTCACTTAGGTCTGACCCCCGGAAACGGCACTCTCTGGAAGATGTTCAGTATCGACAACGCAGACGATATCGTATTTGATGCTTCCTTCCAAACTCAGGTAGGACGTGTTACCACTGACAAAGCAAAGCTGCAGGGAAGACCACCTCACAGTGACTTCTCCATGGAGGATGCTCTCCTGCGTCTGCAAGGGCCTGTTCTCCGCCCCGCGGCCAGAAGGCCTGGTCATCAGCTCTACCACGGCGCTGACACTTGCAGGCCAGGGGTGCTCAAGACCAGCTCTCCTTCCAGAACACTGAGCCGGCCCCTTCCCAGCACAGCTGGGACAGCCCTGCCCGCGTATTCATGTCCTCACATTCTCCGCATCAGGCCATTGCCTCACCCCCTGTCATCTCTGAGGGGCAGAGACTCCATTGTTCATCTGTTTCTCTTTCTCTTTCTCCCGTGTTTGTTCAGCGTCATCTCTATTCTTACAACTCATTTATCTGGTGAACCCCGCGCCATTTCTTCTCTCTCTTTCTCTCTCTCTCTTTCTTGGAGGGGCCTTCCCTGATGCCCCCAGACCCTTTTTGCTTAAATTTGCAAGAATCGTTTCTTGTTGTTGTTGTTGAATGTGACTAGTACCCTGCCTGATGTTGACACAGACGAGAACATGCCTTCGAAGCGTAACAGTGTCCAAGACATAGGCAGCAGCAATTCATGAGGAGTGAATATTAAACATTGGACAGAGGAACTGAACAAATGCCCACATAGTAGCATTTGAGACTTCTAGTATCGGACTTCCCTATTTTTCTCTTTGCCACAGGAGAAGGATGGGGTGCAAACATCCCCCCATCCCTCCTTTGCTGAGCCCCGTCCTCCCTATTCTCGGGGAAAGGTAAACTGACATTTCAGACGCTCATAGTTCAGTCTAAGAACAAGGTTGGAGGGGTAGAGTCGAGTGGATGGAAGAGGCGGATTTTTCTGAGCAGAAAAGGCTGCCCTGGGCTGAGGGGGGTGGACTGGGTGAGGAGGGGACCTCAGAGGGAACAGGATGCTCCTTCAACAGAGATCAGACGCTGCTCCAGTTTGCCAGAGATCTCTTTCCCCATGGAGAGCGCTCCCAGGCTTAAGGGGAGTGGTAGGTAGGGACAACTGTCTCAGGGATGACATACAGAGAGATGACAGAAATCCAGCCAGTCCCCACTCTGTTGGGCCCAGGACCTGGGAGAAGCCTTTGGAATGACATGTTGAATTTGTCGGCAGCCTGGAGAGACAGACGTTTCACATCAATATCAGACTCACGTGCAGAACATGGAGAAAGGGGGTATTTCTCACCCATCTGGGTGTATGGACCCAGGTTCACATGTGCTGTAATTCCCGGATCTACTGGGAGCGCTCAGGGTAAGTTTTCGAGTTTGCTCAGCCTCGGCCCTGAGCTCGGGTGCACGGCTGGTCCCTCAGGGTGATGGGGAAGCGGCGACCACAGCAGCCGGGGTGGCGGAGGCTCCCAGGACA
This sequence comes from Molossus molossus, assembly GCF_014108415.1. Taxonomy (NCBI): domain Eukaryota; kingdom Metazoa; phylum Chordata; class Mammalia; order Chiroptera; family Molossidae; genus Molossus; species Molossus molossus. The sequence goes on along the minus strand of NW_023425401.1, from coordinate 104,683,417 downwards.
GGGCTGCTGCGCTCAAGGTGGGGGCAGAGAGCACCTCCGCTCTCCCTCCGCGGCGCATCCTGTATGCCTAAGGTCCCAGGTCGGATGGTGCCTTCTCACTCCTGCCGCTTACCATTTATTCCCACGGGTCCAAGGAAGAAGGGAACTGAGACCTCCCTTTGCAACTTTCACATTAAAACCTACAAAGAACATTTCAAGGTGAGAAGAGACATAAAACCCTATCAATATATAAAGTATAAGACAAAAGGAGATTGTATAAAATAAAATAAAACCTGTCAGCGTGGAGGGGGACAGCCTCCTTAGGCTAACCCTTTGCTTATTGGAAAGAAGGAAGTAACGAGCACGTACACCAGGGAGTGAACAATGAGAGAATCCTCCGAATAATGTTATATGAATAGCTCCATGTACTGAGCAAACCTCTGAGCACACCACTGAGCTGGAAAAGGAAGACGTCTAAGGAAACGTAAGGGCATATGTACCCACGGAAGGAATGCGGAACATGCCCCGTGCAGAGCATCCCGGGGGGGCCGGAAGGTCACTCTGACAACCAATGGCAGGTGCCTGGGGAAGACGCGCTGGGAGGCAGCAACAGCAGCCAGAGAGCTGCTGCACACGCGGGGCAGGATCCCGGGCAGGTACAGCCAGCATCCAGTCCCACCGGGCAGGCCTGTGCCTTTCCGGGCATCGGACACTGTGTCCCTGCGAGCAGTCACACAGAACCCTGCTTCTGGAAATGCAGCCAGATCTCAAGGGAAGCAGCAATGTCCCTCCGCCTCGCTGATGTCACTACCACAGAGATGCCCGTGCGTCCTGCACTCGCAATGGTGAGATGGATCGACAACAAAGCCGGTGACGGAGAAAGTTGGCAAGTAATCCTGGCAATGCTGAAGGCATCTTGTTTTGGGGGACAAGGAGAAGGAAAGATTTGAGAGAGATTGCAGAGAAAGAGTTGGCTGGATTTGTAACAGGTGAGAACCCTATTTCTCCAAGGAACGACCACTGCTATTGTCCACGTCTCCTGGGCTACCTGCTACAAACGCAGGGTTTCTGGACTCTACTCCAGCAGGTACAAAATCAGGACTGTGCGGGAGGGGAGGGGATCGAGGGATCTGCATTTGTAACAGCATCCCAGGTGATCCCTGGAGAAAGAAACTGAGAAGGGGAGAAAGGTGGTGTGGCCAGTTTTCACCCTGGGTAAGGTTGGAGCACCATGGAGCATCTCAGCAGAAGGCCCAACGCAGAGGAAGGTCCGAGAGAGCGTGCTGGTTGATATATTCGACCTCCGGACATATTCCTATCGGAAGATCCGTTACTTGGTGGATCTTGGTGGGAGCAGGGTTCTGCTTCTCACTATCGGAACCTAGACACCAGTGACACCGGTCTCTGCCTTTAGCCCTGGGCTGTGAGGCTGTCCTAAGGCCAGGTCATCAGATGCCTCTGCTCCGGACTTCGGGTCTCAAAGATGCAGAAAGAGTTAAGAAACGAGTCACAGCAACGGCCTCCAGACCCCGAGCCATTTTCCAAGTATGGCTTTTCAGCTCCCCCCTCGAATCTCCGAGCTGCCCACAGATTCTTCAAGAAATTCCTCTCCTGCGCAAGTTTGTAAGATTCGGAGGAACTAGAGGACAAAAATAGACCCGGGATAAATCCCTCCGGGTATCGGAGAGAAAGAAATAGAAACAGCGAGCTCAGAGAGCAAAGGGTCGCGCATTCTCGAGCCAGAGGTTCCGAAGAGCCCAACAACCACAGACAGTAAGAAAGTTGACCGGAGAAAGAAGACCAAAGGGCAGGGTTGGCCGTTCCCTTTCCTGTCCTCCCAGATCGCTTCGATCATACTTCTCTATTAAGAATCATCACCCTGTATTAAAATTATGTCGCCTCGTGGTCCCGGCACATGACTCCTTCCGGCTCAGGGAGTATGAGCGGAAGGGATGAGGCCAGTGCTAAGCGAAGGCCATGGAAAGGCCCTCTGTTCTGCAGGAAGGTCTGAGGGACGGGATGTGCTTTACAGAGAGGTCAACCAGATGGTCCCATGGGCCCCGGAGTGTAGGGATCAGAACATCCCGCTGACCACCAAAGAAGTTCCACCATTCCTCCCACAGGTGCTCTGGGAACGTGTCAGGGGGGCAAGGAGGCAGAAAGGGAAGATTCAGCCTTTAAAAAAGGGAGGGGGTGAAACATGCACAGTGGTAGTTCCCCTGGGCCTCCCGGGATGCAAACTACGCCCGACACCGCGTGGCCCCTCGTCCTTAGGATGTTGCCAAAGCGGCTCTGGTTTCCTGCCAAGACCTCTTCCCAGCGGGCCCCTCTCCCCGCTCGCTCCTTTCAAAGACACAATCTCCTTGCCCCCCCCCCCTTTAATGTCCTTTGTGCTTGTAAGAAAGGCAGGAAGCGTCTTTGATTTCAAGCCGCTTTCTTTGGCTTTCCGCCCTGCAGACATCCCTGCGTCAAGGAAATGCGAAGGGCTCCGTCACCGCCTGAAACAGGCAAAACTTGGAATGAACCAAGTACAAGTTCATCTCAGCAAGTTCTCTCGCAAGCTCTCTTGCCTGCCCAAATCCGTGCGATGGTGAGGGCCACTGAGAACCCAAGATCTTCGTCCGTGTTCCTCTGCCGTGTGCTGGGCATGTGGAACGTGCTTCCTGTGCATTACCGTCCGATCCACTCCAGTCGGAGCGATCCGTGGAGAGAGATGAATGACGGACAGACAGACACAGGGTTGACCATGCAAACGGGTGGGAGAGCACGCCCAGCCGCCGGAAGCGTCAGCGTTACTATGCCGTGGGCGAGACCGCATTGAGAAAGGTGAGGCCTCAGACCGCGGGAAAAGCCGGAAGGTGCCAGGAAAGCCCCTTTCTGGGGACAAGAGGCTGTAAAGACTGCACAGAGCTGCCCGGCTGGTATGGCTCAGAGGTTGAGCATCAACCCAGGCACCAAGAGGTCACTGGTTCGATTCCCGGACAGGGCACGTGCCCAGGTTGTGGGCCTGATCCCCAGTGGGGGGCGTGCAGGACTCTGCCCGTCGATGTTATCTCTCATGGATGTACCTCTCTCTCCCTCTCCCTTCCTCACTCTCTAAAATCAATAAAGAAAAAAAAAAAAAGAGCGCACCGAGCTCCTGTCCCTGACCGCACACAGTGAGTGTCCACCGGTCAGCCGGCTCTCGCTCTGCCGTCGCGCACTAGTTACCTGGCAGCAGGTACCTTGTCTTGTCCCTTAGACTTCCAGGCCAAGGGAGCCAGGCTATACCCTGATACCCTGACTTCTTTAAAAGCAGAACTTTTAAACCGTCTCTAGAAACTGGGAAGAAGCCAACCGTACTGGGTGACAGAAGAGAGGCGGAGGCAGAGACAGGACTGCCCCCACGTGGCCCATTTCCTCACACACTCCCGGTGCCCCTGCAGTTGGTCAGGGCCAGGTGGCGAGTTCAGGCTCCCGGACGAGGAGCAGAAGGGCTAAGGTCAGTTCTAGGCCAAGGCCACGGAAAGGCGCTCACTCCTGCGGGAAGGTCTGAGGGACAGAGCGTGCGTTACGGAAGGAGGGTCAGCCAGGTGTCACCATGGGCCCGAGTCTGTAGAGAAGAACTCCCCACTGGCCAGGGCTGGACACGGAGTGTGTGACCAGTAAGCCTTGGGATTTCAAAGCACTGAGAGGTGAGGATTTTTCCCAGCACCATGGACCCTATCGTACCCTGTCCTCTCTGCCCCACAATCTTCTTCCCCCCTTGGTGAGGGTCAGACTGGACACGACTTCCACAGATGGCCCTTTACATACAGACGGTCATCACTGAGGACCTAAAGCTGCTGCAAAACAACACCATAGTCATTCAGTGTCAGTCACTACCTACCGCGTGCTTGCGGTCTAGAAAATTCTTCCAGGCGCCTGACGGACAGCTTCCAACGACATGTGGTTAAGGAAACTTTCAGTGGAGAAAGTGGACAGTTCCCCGGAGGCTTTGGGGCCAGTAACCCAGGAATCACACTCATTTTCAAAGCCATGTAACTGCCTTCGCTATAACGAGGTACCCAGTGCTCTTCCTTGTTCTACAGGGACTTGGGCACTTGTCACTTTGTAACGCCACTAATTCTCTGTCTCCAAGAATCCCTACACCTGGACTGTTTCGCCAGTGACCAGAAGAATGGCAGGCCACCCACCTGGCTCAGTGAGTCCCAAACATGCCAAGGCCTTCTGAGCCGTGTCCAGGGTCTGTCTCTGCATGAGCAACGTTAGGTTTATGTTATAGACCACGCATGGCCCTGCATTTGGGGTGGGACGAGAGGAGACATCCACTGGTTCTGGGCACGGAGGACACTAGTTACCTGATGTCCCTGATCACATTGATTGCTCCCCCTTAGACAGCCTGGTTCCCAAAACCAATTATTCAGACTCACAGTAAAAAGCAGCACCGTATTGAAGTTAGAATATAACCTAACTATTAACCAAGATTGTGAATAAAGGTCCGTTTTGGAACCTGCAAATAGTATTTTCATTAGTATTCAATTCGTGTTTTAACGAGGACCTGAACATTAGTATTGAGGGGAAAAGGGAGAAATAAAAAGAAATATCTGAGAACGGGGGCGAGCATGGGAGGGGCACACTAGGGGTGAGGGGCATGGGGGGCAGATGGGGCGTCACACAGATGGGGTGCATGTGGCAGGTGTCTACAGGGAGGAGAGCTATCAGCTGTTCGCTGGTCCAGCTGTAGGGAGCAGGCAGGCTGCTGCAGGAGTGGTTTCCACACGGGGTCTCATTTAACCTCCCCGTCAACTGACAAGAGTGACAGACCTCGCTCTGCTTCCCACACAAAACTGAGATTTAGGTGAACTTATCGAGCTAACCGGTGACGAAACTGATAACCCCCGACTTCCCTCCTCACCCCAAAGCCCAAGTCCTTCTCTTCAGCGCTTGATACACTTCACCAAGCAACACAGAGCCCACGCTGTACCCTTCTCCAGGCCACAGCAGGTGTGTCTCCCCACAACTCTATGTGGGGTGAAGTAATCATCACACCTCCACAAGGGCAAGTCCCCCCGTTCCGCTCCCCATGCCTAGGACAGAGCAACGCTGAGCACTGAGTTCCACCAAAGTGGTTTCCAACTAGGCGCGGGTGTTTAACAACCTCAGAATTTCAGCACACCGTTATCCAGACCAGTCTGATAAAGGGCTGGGAATTTTGAGTAATCGGGAATTTCAGACTCTCAGGGGACAAACCGTAGATTCTTTTCTGACCACATACCCTTATGGACTCATCGGTTCCATCAGAGAGGACGTTTTCCGTCATTACTTAGCACAGTCACCTTGAAGCCCCCGTGCTGGCAAATAAGGCCCCTTGACCCCCATGGATAAGGCCTCTAGACCCCCAATCGCACCCCTGGGACCTCAGTTAACTATTTTGTGAATTTCTTCAGTGATGTATGTTCTCCTGCCTGGCAAGCAAGGAAATAAACTTGGGTTCAGAACTGTTTTCTTTAAAGACTGGTGGATTTCACTTTCCTTCTGTGGCACACCTGGCTCCTCCCACCTGGATTGGGGGGCTTCCAAAGTGTTTGCCCCTTTCCAAATGTCAGCTTTCAACCACAGTGAAGGATCCTGAATCTCGCTGGTTTGTTCTCATTTCTTCACCAGAGTTCTTTGTAAGAAGGACATCATCCCTTTGCCTGCGGTATCCAAACATTTTCTATCTGCCATTTTGTCTTTGAGTACGTCTCCAACGTTTACTATTTATATAACAAATTTTAAACATTTTTATATATTAAGAAAAGAACCCCGAACCTCCAATATACGTCACCCCGCCGGCACACGTCCCAGGCGACTCGGGGCGTTCATGCATTAAGCACACGTTTGCCAAGAACCGACGACAAGTCAGGCACGGGGTCAGGCGAAGGGATGGAGAGGAGAATGAGACGTAGCAGGTGTTACCCTCAGAGAGCTGCGGAGACCTCAGTGAGGTGCAGCGGTCAAACAAAGACTCTCCATAAAAGTGTCGTAAGTGCATGACGGAGGCATGTCCTGAACGCTATCGGCACACAAGTGGCGACGAACACCGAGCTCTGGCCAAGCTGCACAGAGGATGCGATACCTGACCGGTCTTGAAGAACAGGTGTACCTTGGCCAGATGGAGGTACATGGGAAGGTCTTCGTAGGCAGAGACAAGCACACGTGCAATAAACACACCGGGGATGAAACCGTTTGGGTCCTGTCAAAATGTGGCCAATGGTTTTGAATTGAGAGCGGATGAAGTGGGGGATGGGGACTGTCCTGAAGTCAGCGTGTCAAGGACCGACGGGCGAAACTAGGGAGTTTGAGCTTGACCCCACGGGCAGTGGAGAACTAACGCATCTATCAAGTGTTTGTGGGTGCTTCCCCTTCCAGCCGCTATGGAATAACAGACACCACCAGTCACCCTATCGCTTTAACCAAAACCTATACAAAATAAACGAGACAACAATTTTCAGACGTTAGACCACGGCCAGTGCAGGCGGACAGTAATTCTGAGAAGAGGGAACCGAAGGAGCTCAGCCCTACGATCAGCCCGGTGTGTGTCCTGGTTGCAAGGCAAGGGGTTGGTCTTGGTGAGTTGAGACGACAGACATGAGAATTCAGAGAGACTAAGGAGCCGAGTTCCCGGGATGGAGAACTGGGAAGGGGCACCCCGCGGAGAGGAGGGAGCTTCATCGAGAGAGCACAGCGAGAGACACAGACAGCTCCAGGGAGCTCCGGGGCGTTCCGCTCAAGTCCTCCGCCGGTCCCCGCCCGTCCGTGTGTGAGGACAGGGCCTCGGCCGATCCCCACCCGCCCGTGTGTGAGGACAGGGCCTCGGCCGATCCCCTCCCGTCGGTGTGTGAGGACAGGGCCTCGGCCGATCCCCGCCCGCCCGTGTGTGAGGACAGGGCCTCAGCTGGGACAGGGACCAGTGGGAGGAAGGGCGAGATGATCACAGGAATTCACACAGGACCCGGAGGAGTTTGCAGTCCTCCAAGCCAGAGTGGAGGACCCTCGTACTACGTAGTGCAGTAAGCAGAGTCCTCGGCCGAGAACTGCGCAGGTGCAGGGAAACTGAGCCTTAGGCGAGGGCTTCTCTGGTTCCACAGAACAGAACTTAAAAGTGAGTCTTGAAGGAATTAAAGTGTTTCCACAGAACAGAACACAAAGCTTAACAATATAGGTATATAGTTATGCATATACTTTTTTGTAGATATTGGATATCTATCTATATGAAGATAAACACAGATATCCACCTATCTTTTACATGTACAAGGTAAAATTCACAAGGTCTGACATCCATACATTTCCAGATATGCAAAGAAGCGGGAAAATATGACCCATCGTCAGGACAAAAGTACAGGGGTTGGCAAAAGTAGGTTTACGTTGCATTACAAATAAATGATATAATAATTAATAAATAATGATACAAGAATAAACTCAGTTTCACGTACTACTCACAACTGTAAGCCTACTTTTGCCCACCCCTGTATATCAACCGAAACAGACCCCAACATAGTAAAGACATATGACAATTATATAATTATATTTCATATATTCAAGAAAGTAAATATATGCTCGTTAAGTGAAGACATGAAAGATAAAAGAGACCCAAGTCGAACTCCAAAGATGGAACAAAAAAAATCAATGTCTTAGGTGACAGATAAACAGAATGGAATTAACAGAAGATACTGAAGAAAAGACTTAAGTCCTGCCCAGTTTGCTCAGTGGTTAGAGTGTTGGTCCGTGGACCAGAGAGACTCAGGTTCAGTTCCTGCTAAGGGCACATATCTGTTGCAGTTTGTTTCCAGCCCTGGTTGGGGTCGGGTGGGAACCACTCAGTGTCTCTCTCTCACATAGATATTTCTCTCTCTCTCTTCCCCCTTCTCTCCCTCCTGCTCTATCTGAAGATAAATGCAAAGATGTCCTCGGGTGAGAATTTAAAAAAAAAAAGACTTAAGACTTAGCGATAGAAACTATGCATACTGAAACAGAGAAAAACAGCCTCCCAAAAATAAAGCAGCACGTAAAACATCAGTGAGCTGTAAGACAACTTCAAAAAGCTAATATATGTATAATTGGTGTCCCCAGAAAAGAGAAAGAAAAAGGGAGACAGAAGAAATATTTGAAGTAATAGCTGAGTATCTCCAAATTTGATGGAGATTTTAAATGCACAAATCCAAGAACCTATAGGAAGCCAAATATTAATAAATAAAACTATACTAAGGTACATCATAATCAAAGTGCCTACAACCAGTGATCATGAGAAAATCTTAAAATCAACTAGAGACTAAAATGTCACATATATAGAGGAATGAAAATATGCCACATGTATAGAGGAATGAAAAGAATGACAGCGAACATCTCTTCAGGAACAAAGCAAGGTAGAAGACAGTGGACCAACACCTTTAAAGTAGTAAAAGAAAAAAAAATTGCCAGCCTAGAATTCTATACCCAGCTTTCAAAAACAAAGGCAAAATAAAGACCATTCAGTCACATAAATGTTGAAAAATTTGTCACTAGAACTTCACAAGAAATGTCAAAGGAATTCCTTTAACATGGAAAATGATACCAGATGTAAATCTGTTCTCATCGAAGGACTAATGAACACTGGAAATGATATACAGGTAAGAAAATATAAAATACTATAGTTTCTTATTTTTAAAATACTTTTTAAAAAAATAGTTGACTTTTGACAGCAGAAATAATAACAATGGATTATGGATATTATAGCAGATATAGAAATAAAATGTATGACAACAATACCACAAAGAACAAGAGAGGAGACTGAAATATACTGCTGTAAGGTTCTTATATTTTAATGAAATGGTATGATGTCACTTGAAGATAGATTGCGACAAGTTAAACATGTATCCTATAAGTCCTAAAGCAACCACTAAGAGTCAATAGATGTTATAAATCAATGTTATCATTAATAAGCCAACAAATGACATAAAACTGAATCATAAAAAATATCCAATTACTCAAAAATAAGGCATAAAAAGAGAAAAAGAACCAAGCACAGATGTGATGAAGAAACCACAAATACTTAGATAATAGATTAAAACACAGTCACATCCATCATCACATTAAATATAAATGGTCTCAACATCCTAAACAAAAGGCAGAGATTGTTGGGTTGGATTTAAAAGGCACTGATATGCTCTCTGTATGTTGTTTAGAAAGGCTGTAGCAGGATCTTGCTTCTCCTCTGAAAAGCCAAGGCCTCAGGTGAATATGAACATTACCGAAGAGTGATGCCAAGCCTCGCTGCATTCTCCACAACAAGCACTAAAACGCCACCTTGGATCCCCAGCTTCTGGCTTCTTCAGTTCTCCAAGTGGCCAATGCTGCCAGGAGGCATTCCCACTCAATGGCCTTATCCAATGTGTTACGTACCAGACTGTGAATCACCAGAAATTGCAATTTGTGCCGTGAATCTGATAACCCTATTTTCTCCCTTCCAACGAAAAGGCCCATATTATTAGTCCATTCAGTCATCTGGCAAATCATCAACATGTGTTAGCCAGCCACTGAACCAAATGCGTTGTTCACAGAGGTATATATGGTGAAACAGAGCAGTGTGGTTTCTGTACCCATGGGGCTTAGAATACAGCAGAGGAGACCATCCGTAAGCAAAAAGTACGATCACATGCTGTGCTAGGGGTGGTAATCGAAACACAGGGAAAATATTAGGAAGCAGGTGTTAAGTCAATAATGTGGCCAACGGAGTCCTCATTGAAGGAGAACATTTAAACCAAGACTTGCACATGAACTAGCCACAAGAACACAGGAGCAGTCTATGTAAAGACCCAAGACACAAAAACTTGACGTTTAAGGCGCTTGAAAGACAAGAAGAGTCACCGGAGATCAAGTTGGAGTGATAAACTGGAGTTAGGTCGTGCAGGGCTGCAGTAAGAAGTTTTCACTTTCCTCAAAGTACATTCAAAAGTCGGTGAAGCATATAAATAGAACAGTGCCACTTGCCACTTAATTTATTTTCAGACTCTCGCAAGCGTGAGGCGGTGGATTAGAGAGGGACAGGAGTAGAAACAGGCAGGTGAGTGTAGGAAGCCGTCACTGAAGACCAGCAGTGGCCCGGATCACAGTGGTGACAACCGAGATGTGAAAGGATTTGAGATGTATTTTGGAGGTTGAATTGGCAGGAATATTTGGACAGTTTCTATGGACGCTGTGAGGGAGAGTGAGAGAGAGGACTCAAGGATGACTCCAACTGGGGGGGTGGGGGGGGCAAGGCTGGCTTAGGAGTCGGGGAGAAGTTCAGCCGGGGAGGCCTCCGTGTCTGTCCTGGCTCAGGAGCCGAAAACAGCAGAGAGGCAGACAGACTGGCCTTTCAGAGCTGCTGACTCAAGATGTATCTGACCAGGTCCTGCACATCTCAGCTCCCAACTACAGCTTGGCTCCTCTCTGTGCCTCCTTCCTCCCTCTCTGAAGGACATCCTGGTGGCTCCAGGTGGCCCAGTCAGAGCCACACCCCCTGCACCAGTTCTATCACACACTCAGCGACCCAGGTGGCGAGACAGACGATCAGAAGCCCCGGGCACACCGAAAGCTGGGTCGAGCAGCCTGCCCAGTTCTATTGCTCCCTTCTCTTTACGACAAACTGAACGACAGGTTTTATAAGCTCAATTCTTCCTCGGGAGATCAATCCAGTCTTCCAGCATGTCCTCTCTCTGCCTCACTAGACGCAAGCCTAGCAGTTCAGCACTCCCTCCGCCAAGTACTAGAGGAAGTTGCTCCCAGCTCCTAACCCACACACCGGCGATCATGCCTCGGCTGATAAAAAGCAGGAGCATCTGAAGACAGAGGCTCATCATCTGTTGTAAAGACTTTGTATTGTCACCTTGATGTTTGTGGATCCAAATGTTTGGAATCTCAGGACAGAGGAGTCTGCTGACCATAACATGACCCTACTTTTCACACTGTTCACCAGACCTGGAGGGTCCCTGGGTCACGAGGGACAAGCAAGGCCTCAAAGCCCAGGAGGACACGCATCCGTGTCCTGAGAGCACAGAGCTGGCTCTTCCTGCACAGGAGGAACAGCAGAACACTCCCTGAACCACTGACCCTGAGCATTGGCAAACCGTCAAGCCAGGGCCCGAGGTGTCGTCCCGGGGTCTCAAAGGAGGAAGAAACGCCTTGTTCAGGGTTCTCCTTACTCTCAAAGCTGCCCTGCCGGCCAAGGGTGCGACCCAGACCCTTGCCAGCCGGCTGCCCGTCTACTTCTGTGCCATGAACAGCTTCACGGCTGCTCAGACGTTGGAGACCGTCAAATAGCGTCAACCAGGATCCGTCACCAAGGGTGAAAGAGTAAAAACAAAAAAGTCTGTAAGAGAGAAGAACAGAGAAGCTCTACTTCAAATCTGCTTTTTGATTTGGGAAGATGCAGAGCTGTCCGTTTTTCCAGCAGGTGGAGAACAAATCACAGCACGACCACTCGGGACGTCCTGAAGCCCAAAATGTTTCCACAGCTTATTCGAGGGAGAAATCCTCCAAGTGCTCCAAGTGAGCACCGTTACCACGATGCGAAACAAGTATAAACCCAGCCACGGCCGCACCCCCCGGGGGCCCTCCTAACTGACGCTGTCTGATGGGGAATTGCATTTCCTTCCTTCTCTAACCATTCTGTATTGACCCAGGATTTCCTAGTAAATCTGCCTTCTTATCATCAGAGACATGGTGATTGTTTTACTCTGAAACCAAATGAGATACAAATGTCTCTGCTTGCCTTCCTACCGCCCAGTGAGAGGAACAGATACGATTTCAATCTAAATGTTTTAACAACTGTTAGCAAAAGGGCAGTCATGCTACTGTACAAGAAAATATCCCTGTGAGTGAAATTGAGCCCCGTTGAGGAGAACCGAACACGTGGCCAGACCTTCTGATTTGGAGATAATAGCAGGTTTGTTATGTAGCTGAATTACTCTCCCGTTGCGTGTATGTGGACATAGTTAGTCCTGTGCAAGTCGGTCTCCTGTGACCCCAGTCCTGCTTTGGAAAAGTTCTGTCACGTGTCCCCTGGTGCAGCTACAGCCACCTCCCAACCCTGCTCCGTAACTCCTGGCAATGGGCATCAACTTTGGGCAATGAACAGTCATGGGCCCCCATGTGCAGATCATGGTGCCAAGCACTGCAGGGTGGTGACCGATATAAATCAAATCGACAGTGTGGCCTTGTGGTTGGGAGTAAGGGCGGGAACTAGACTAACTGGGTTCGGATGTTGGGTGCGCCCCTTCCCGGCTGTGTGACCTGTGTGAGGTACCAGAGCTCTCTACCCTGGTTTCTTCAACAAAACTGGCTAATGGCCCTGGCCGGTCTGGCTCAGCGGTTAGAGCGTCGGCCCGTAGACCAGAGAGTGCCGGGTTCGGTTTCCGCCAAGGGCATGTACCTCGGTTGCAGTTTGTCCCCGGCCCTGGTTGGGGTCGGGTGGGTGGTAACCCTCTCTCCCTTCCGCTCTATCTGAAGATAAATGCAAAAATGTCCTCGGGTGAGGATAAATAATAATAATAACAATAATAACAATATTTTAAAAAGGCTAATGGACGCTCCTGGGGTTGTGCTGAGGCGTCAGTGAGCTGCTGTTTGCAAGGCAAGAAGACAGTGCTGGGCTGCAGACCAGGAGGAGGCCACCTGGGAAGGCAGGGGGCAGGGAGCCTGGTCCTGTGGCCCCCGCTGGGCCAGGCCACCAGTGTCCACAGTGCGGGACGGAGGGTGTGGGAGGAAGCCCTGTCCTGCTGTGGAAGGCTGAGACAGCGTCACAGGAAAGGGGATATTTGGGTGGGGCTTTAAGCCTGAGTAAGACCTTGACGAAAATCAAAGGAAGGGGAAGATGTTTCATGCAGATAAAACAGGAGATCAGGGCCCGAGGCACGAGGCCACGGAGGCAAGTCATTCTTGGAGCCAGGGATCGGACTGCAAGGTCAAAACGAAGGGCAGGAGGGGACGCAGCCCCAGATGAAGCCCCAGGCTTCGAGGGGGTCCTGAGAGCCCCCCTGTCAGGAGCACTGTGGCTTCTGTCCGGAGAGGACTAGAGCAGAGAGACAGAAGACGCCTCCCAAACACAAGCGCATGAGGCGGGGAGGAGGACGGGGGAGGGGGAGGAACTTTCTAAGTCAGGAAACACAAGCAAAGGTTACTTCTCCAGTGTGATGAAAACCAACAGCAGCAGCAACCGTGTCTCCAACGTGGCCACTGTTCTTCTTAGAAGCACGGACCTGTGTGGGCCACAGGATCAGAAGTTACTGGGCTGAGTCATGCCACAACCTGTGTTCTCTCTGCCAGTTTCCACATTCGCCAGGTGTTCCCGGTGCCCTTCGCCGGCAACCGCACACCATCCCCTTCTAGGAAGTACCCAAGGAAGGCAGTTCCGGGAGTCTCTCCCGGTGAGTGAGCCCTCGGGTGTTTATCTGATCATCTGGCCTTTGCTTCTTCAGGCTCAGGATGTCCCGGTCCCCGAGCACAGGCCGCCTCCGGCTCCCTCCACCCGCCCCTGCCTCCCAGGTGCTCGTCCTGGTGGCTCCCGGGAGCCCTCACCTCTCTCTCCCGTTGGCTGTGACCCTGATGTCCCTGCCCAGGGCCTGCTCAGGTTTCTGCCCCGACTTTCACAACCAGATTCTTGCCTCTCCGGGCCCAGGCACGTAGTTCCAGTGACCTGTCACCACCTACACCTGGGCGTGGCAAGAGCAAATGACCTTGTGTGTCAGCTTTGACATTTTTCTCAATCAGCCGCCTTCTTCGGGTTGTTTGGCTCATTGTGGGAAGAAAGGGGGAAGGGCAGAGAAGGCCTGTTTCACTGCCTTCGCCTGATTACGTGGTCACTCTCCACGGATGGAAGACAGTGTTACTCTGCGGTGGCGTCAGACGTGTGACCGTTGGTTTTGTTCTTCTCGTATCCGCGAGGGAAAAAAACAATATTGGACCGGCTCTTGCTGAGAGGGGGGTTAGTGTGGTGTCCAGCTTGGCTCTGAAAACTAAGAAACCCCAAAAGTAAAAATGTTAAAACCCTCCCCTGTAAACAAGGTTGGGCATATGAACTTGTCTGAAGATCATGAAGATGAAATGTAACCAAACGAAACAAACATTCCCAAGGACCCCAAAATGACACCTTCTGATCCTCCCATACCCGGCTGTCTCCCTTCCCGACCTGTCCCTGGAAGGGGACCTCTGGAAGATGACCTTTAGCAGCACAGATCACACTTACAACCCCTTCCCAAAACACACGTTCTCCCAAGCCTCCTTCGGCCAAGTTCACTGGTAGCCATTGCATCAAACTTGCATTTAAACAAAACTAGATCATTAGTTTTTTTTAATGTTTTTAAAGTCACACAACAGCCAGCCAGCACTATCAAGAGAAAGACAACTTGAATTTTTCACTATCATAGCCCAAGCCCAATAAGTTCACTTATTTCTGCCCTGAGCCCCAGAGGAATGCCCTTTACACAATTAGACCCTGTGTTTTTCGGTGAGGGTGGCGTCCAGTCTGTGGGTGACTCGAGTCTGCTTTTCTGACTTCCCCCAGGCAGAGGCCAACCAGACAGTGAGTGGAAATACAACATAAATGATGGCAGAAAAGAGTGATTCATTCTTAACCGAATGCGGTAGGAAATTAATTGGGCCCTGTTCACTGCAGCAGACACCTCAGTGAAGGACAAAGGTCATCTCCTTCCTGGACACAGGCCCCCACCATCCACGCCCCACCTCCCATCCCCAGGCTGTTTGCTTGTTTGTTTTTTGTTTTTTATCCTCACCCGAGGACATTTTTGCATCTATCTTCAGATAGAGAGGGAGGGAGAGAGGGAGGAAGAGAGAGAGACACATCGACTGGTTGCCACCCGCACGGCCCTGGTTGGGGCCGGGGACAAACTGCAACTGAGGTACATGCCTTTAGTGGGAACTGAACTCAGGTCTCTCTGGTCCGTGGGCCGATGCTGTAAATGCTGAGCCAAACCGGCCAGGGCCCCAGGCTGGTTTTATTTTATTTTTATTTTTTAATCCTCATCCGAGGACATTTTTCCATTTTTCGTACAGACAGAGTGGGAGGGAGAGAGAGGAAGAGAGAGAGAGGGAAACATCGATGTGAAAGGGACACATCGAGTGGTTGCCACCCACACGACCCAACCAGGGCCGGGGACAAACTGCAACCGAGGTACATGCCCTTAGCGGGAACCGAACCCGGGTCTCTCCAGACCGCAGGCCGACACTCTAACCGCTGAGCCAAACCGGCCAGGGCCCCAGGCTGGTTTTAATCGACTTGGTTTTTGAAAGGCCTACGAGTATCTCAAACTCTAACATCAATAAAAATCACCTGAGGGGCTTGTTACACTGGCCCCTTCTGGGCTCCTCTCTGGACCTGCCAATTAACATTTCTGGGAATGGGGCCTGCGAGCCACATTTTAAACAAATTCCCTAAGAACTGCTATCCAGGGAGGTCTAGGAACACTCGTGGAGACACACTAGGTCAGAGAAGGGGCCAGGCCTTGGCAGGCTCCCATCCCGCGTGCGGAGATCTCGTGGCTTTGAAGTAGGGCTGAGACGCCGAGCTTGGCATGTAACCTGGCCGTCCTTTTAGCCTTCAGCTCGTGCTCGTATGTCATCCCCTCCAAGGACTCCCCTGTTCCCCTGGCCTCTGGTCCTGGTGCACAGAGCTTCCCGCTCCTCCGTGCTCCTTAGGCCCTAACTTCTAACTCTGCTGACCACGCTGTCTTCCCCCGGTCCACTTACCTGTCACATTTCTAACCTCGTCTCCACCAGCAAGCTTCTGCAGGCACGGAGCTGCCCTGGGCACAGAGCTCGGCATGCAGCAGGTGTTCTATACATGTTTAGTGTTCCGTCTACAACCATGTCCCCGCCAAACGGTCCTGGTTTTTCACAAAGAAAGTTCTAGGCCACTCCTTGCTCAGGTGGCCAAGAACCCTTCCTTTCTGAGAACTCGGTTTCTGAGCCCCTCGTTAACCCCGGAGGAGCTGACGGGGGTCAGGAGGAAACATCAGATGCCGGAAGTTCTGACTATATTGCCACAAAGTTAATATGTTTAAAGTTTCTGTTTCAGGAAGAACTAAAGCTCTCGCAACTCTGCCCAAAGTCCACACACAGGCCGAGCCCCTCAAGGGAATTGAAGGCTCGGGAAAGTGTACCAACAGGTGATTATAGCATCCAAACAGCCGCTGTCCAGAGACTTTTAAAAGCTAAAAGCAAAACACCTGCCTTCCGGCGGGCCTCCCACTCCCGGGCTCCCAGCACCTGTCCAGCCTGGCCAGCGCCTCCCCTCTCGGGCAGGTGCAGCGAAAGGCAATCAGAACTTTAAACCTGAAATTATTTATGAACAAGGCAAGAAACATTCCATGAAGGGGGAATCATAGATCACCCCCGTGAGGTCTCCCCTTCCTTCCAAGGTTAGAACTGATGTCAACCGGGCGGACGCTGAGGAGGAGGCCTGACTGCCCAGCGCCGTCCCCGGGTTTCCCACAGGTGCCCACTGTGAGAAGTGGCAGGGCCACCAGCCGCTTACTTGTGGCAGGGGCACGTCTTGCTTGTTCGTCCTCACCCGAGGGCAGCCGTGGGCCACGGTGTCCGGGCTCATTAATCCTGAGCCTCGCAGAAACTGGAGACAGGCAACCCTGTTTGGGGCTCCCCTGCTAAGTAGCTCCACAGGTCGCCGTCCGCAGTTCACGGGGAAGGGCTCTCTGTGGCCAAGACTTTAGCCACGACCAAGTCCATTACCAGGCCTGTCCCCAGACCTCGGAGGGCAGCCTCGCCACCCCAGCAGCCGGCTCCAGCCCGCCCGCGCCCCTGGCCCCCGTGCGGAGCTCTAAATCCCCGAGGGAGGGCAGCCCACAGGAGCCCGCACCTGGGCGCCCTGGGCGGCGCTGCCGACCCCCACCCCACCCCCACCCCGCGGGCCCTCTCAGCCCGGCAGCTGCCCCACGCGCCACGATCCCGGATGGGCTCTCCGGGCGGACTGAGGGGCGCAGGCTCGGGCTCCC
Source organism: Molossus molossus (assembly GCF_014108415.1). Taxonomy (NCBI): domain Eukaryota; kingdom Metazoa; phylum Chordata; class Mammalia; order Chiroptera; family Molossidae; genus Molossus; species Molossus molossus. The sequence goes on along the minus strand of NW_023425401.1, from coordinate 104,666,432 downwards.
CCGCGCCCGTGCGGGCTCCGCACACCTGTCCGCCCGCGAGGCTTCATTAGGCCGCGCCTGTGCAGCCCGCCGGCCCCGCCGCAGCGTCCAGGCCATGGATCCCGCCCGGGAGCCCCGCCAGCAACCACGGGGTGAGCCGGGGCGCGCGGGGCGGGCTGGGGCCCCCGCCGCACCACTTGCTTTAGGAGGCTCAGGATGTGGGTAGGCCAAGGGGCCGGGGTGCCAGAGCGGCCCCCACAGGGCGCCCGCCTGCAGTGGGTCCCCGTCTCTCTCTCGGCGCGGGAGCGAACTCAGGGCTGGAGTCCCAGGTCTCTTCCAGTCCAGGTTCCAGCAGGGTCCCCTTTCTCAGGGTGCGTCCCTTGCGTACGCACACTTGCTGAGCGCCTCCTGCGCACTAGGTTCGCTAGGTACCCGCTCTGCCTCCCCGGCCACCACCCGCCGGGCCCTGCCCCGCAGAGGCCTGGACACCCTGCACCCCCGGCTTCAGGCCCGCCTGCGGCTCAGGCCTCACGCGCACTGAGCGCACATTGACAAAGCACCTTAGCCCGTGGCAGTCGGTGTCCCTACACACTCTGGAAAAGTCATTCCAAGATGTGTATCTCATGGGATTGCATTAAAATAACAGTAGCAAGTCACCAGTTAGTATTCATTTAAAGATACTATCATTTCTGTGGAAGCGGCCCCTCTAGCTGAGGATTCTGGGGGTTCTGGGTGAGTGGGGGGGTGGCCGGTAGGGCTTGGCGGCCCTGGCCCCTGTCCCTGTCCCTGCTGGAGGGTGAGCAGTGCCTTCCTCACGGGGTTAAAGGTGCTCAGCACACTGCCTGGACCGTGGTGAGCACCTGACGGACCAGCTGCAGCTCAGAGACCGGCAGGCAGGCTGGGAGGGTGGGTGAGAGCGACTCAGTGTCACCTGGCACCTTCCTCCCTGGTGATAAGGAGGGCGGCCTGGGCCTCAGTCCCCCGTGTGAGGCTCCGCTTTCCAGGGAAGGAGCAGGGATGCGTATGGACGTGAGGAGGGCTGGCGAGGGCAGAGTGGAAGGTGAGGGGGTCGTTCCTGTCAGCTCCTCTCGTGTCCTTGCCTGGGCTTCGAAGGCCACCCAGTGCCTCCCGGTCCCTACGTTAAGCCATAATGCCTGTATCCACAGCAGCAACAAAAGCCCACCTTAGAAGAAGCAGAATGCATCGCGCTCTCCGCCCAGTCTACCCCAACATCTGTCCCTTAGAAATACCTGAACAGCCCTGGCTAGTTTGGCTCAGTGGTTAGAGCATGCTCCTGCGGACCGGAGAGTCCCGGGTTCGGTTCCCGCTAAGGGCACGTACCTCGGTTGCAGTTTGTCCCTAGCCCCGGATGGGGTCGTGCGGGTGGCAACCAGTCAACGTGTCTCTTTTAAGTCGATGTTTCTCTCTCTCTTTATTCCTCCCTCTCTCCCTCCCGCTTTATCTGAAGATAAATGCAAAAATGCCCTTGGGTGAGGATAAAAAAAAATAAATAAATACATGCCTGAGCAGATGCCTGTCCTTCTAACTCCCATCAGGCATCAGGGAAAATAGCAGGGAACTCACAGGAAGTGTGTCTCCCTTCTACCATGTGTGCGTATGAGCCCAGGCCCCCTCAGAGTGGCGAAGGTTTGCTAGCATTTCTCACAGCAGGTGGCCTGTCTAATTGGATCCTTCAGTAGCTGGGCTAGGAAGGTCTGCCTGGGGTTGTGACCCCCTTCTCTGGGGACAAATGAAAGCTGACATTCAAAGGGAAACCAGCCCTGGCTGGTTTGGCTCAGCAGTTAGAGCATCAGCCTGAGGTCCCGAGAGACTCGGGTTCGGTTCCCGCTAAGGGCATGTACCTCGGTTGCAGTTTGTCCCCGGCCCTGGTCCGTCGTGCGGGTGGCAGCCACTCGATGTGTCCCTTTCACATCGATGTTTCTCTCTCTGTTCCTCTCTCTCCCTCCCACTCTACCTGAACAAAAAATGTCCTCGGGTGAAGATAAAAAAATCAATCAAAGGGGAACCAGCTACAGGGCAGGAAGCAGCAAACTCCTGAGTCCAGACTCCTTCTCCCTGGTGCTGAGCTCATGGGTGCTGGCTCCCTGCAGGCCAGGACGGTGGAGACAAGCCCCGGGCTGCTGGGTCGGAGAAGGAAGGACAGCCGCAGAGTCCCGCCCCCGACACTCGGGATGTCCCAGGTGGAGAGCCGCCTCGCTCCTGCTCTGTCTCTGGGGAGAAGAAGCCACCGGAGGCCCCTGATGCTGGGGGTGAGCACCAGCCACCCCGCTCGGAGGCTCCCCACAAAGACAGAACTCTGGTCCCTCCTCGACCCCGGCCTCAGGGAGAAGGGTGTCCCCTCCCCAGGAGAGAGGCCAAGGCAGGGAAAAGGTCCTTCTCCCCAGGCCTGGGGAAGCAGAAGAAGTCTGTTGCCGTGGGGCCAGCTTCTTCATCATCCCCCCATGGCACTAACTCAGCCCACGCCACACACAACCCCGTGCCCTGCGGGTCAGGCCGGGGGCCCTGCCATCTGGCCAACCTCCTCAGCACATTGGCCCAGAACAGTCAAAACACAGACCAGAAGAGGCCCTTAGAAGTGACCTGCCAGATTCGGAAAAAGACTCGAACCCTGTACCGCTCAGGTGAGTCCCCGAAGGTGAGGAAACCTTAGATCTGGTGCACACGGAGAATGTAGGCCCGGAGACCGGGGTGTGGTTGGCGTGCAGGTCCCCTTGTCCGGGACAACCTCCCGGACCTGCGGCGGGGCCAGGCCTCTGGAGGGGAAGGTCAGGCAGCCTTATCAGAAAGTGAGATTGGAAACAGGTTGGGAGGGTCAGTGCCCACCCACAGAGCCCAAGAAGGAGAAGGCCCCAGCCCGGTGGGAAACTTGGTTGCAAGGCTCTGGCAAGGCCGTTGGGCGGGGGACGGTGGGCCCATCTGGAAGGCACCTGTCTTTCTCCTTCCCGGCCACAACCCGTTCTGTCTTCGTGTGCATGTCTCCTCCTCCCAGACCAGCTGGAGGAGCTGGAGAGGCTATTCGAAGCGGACCACTACCCTGACAGCGATAAGCGCCGGGAGATCGCCCAGACAGTGGGGGTCACCCCCCAGCGCATCATGGTACAGGGGGCTGGCCAGCGGGAGGGGGGAGGACCCCCGAATGGACCTCTGCAGAGCGGGGCTGAGCTTACCCGCGCTGGGGCTCTGTTCTTGCTGTCCCCACGTGCCCCGCCTGGGAACCCTGGGACAGCCTCCCCGGGAACCTTCCTGAGGCCGCGTGGGCCCGAGCTGCTGGTGGAGCTCCTCGCGAGCCAGTCAGGACCCGAGCCTTAGTCTCTGCCCTGTCTCAGCTCCTTAGTGTCTCTGCGCACAGGTGTGGTTCCAGAACCGCCGGGCCAAGTGGCGGAAAGTGGAGAAGCTGAATGGGAAGAAGGACAAGGACAGCCCTGCGGGCCCCGCCCCCACCCACAGCCAGTGCAGGTGAGTCCCTCCTGGGCCGGTCGTCCCCAGAGGTACAAGTGGGTCCCAGCTGGGACCTGGGCTCCGGCTGCGGGGCTGGGGAGCAGCCAGTGCCTTGGAGGGAGGCAGAGTGTGGGACTCGGTGTCCCTTACCGGGCCCGCTGGCAGAGCAACCTTCATTCTGTCTGCTCCCTCCAGCTCCGCGCCCGAGCTGCCGTCCACAGTGCCCCTGGACCCCGAGCCGGGCACCTTCCCTCAGGAGCCCCCTCTGGACGCCCTTCCCGGTGAGCTGACCCCTCCTGAGGGCTGTCCGGGGGCAGTGACGGGAAGTCAGTGAAGACAAAGGGTCTTTCTTGACAGACATGGGACTGGCCCCAAGCTCTGCACTGCTCTGGTCCAGTCCATTCGGGGGGCCCTGGCACTGCAGGCGCCTACCGCCCAGCACCCCGACCTGCCCCGTGCTCTCCCCCGACCACCACCCTCTTCGCCTTCTGTTCCTAGAGCCCCCCATGCTTCTGACATCTGACCAGACTCTGGCCCCAACCCAGCAGAGTGAGGGTGCTCAGCTGGTGGCGGGGACCCCACCCCTCTTCAGCCCCCCACCTATTCAAAGAGCCAGCCTCCCCTTCCCCCTCGGCCCTGTCCACACCTCCCAGCTGATGCCTCTGCTGATGGACGCCCTGGGCAGCGACAGTCACAAAGATGAGCCCTGTGCGTCCTGGGGGACGAGGTACGGAGCCTCGGAGAGCAGGCACCGGGGCTGTCTTGGGAGGGCTCCGGAGCACAGACAGGAGCTTGGGAGGGTTGGGTTAGCTGAGAGGACCCCGGAGGGGACCTGTGGAGAGGCGGAACGGCTGAGTGGCCCCGGGTGGACAGATCTAGGGTCTCACAGCCGGCGTGAGGGCGAGAAGCCAGGAGCAGGAGGAGGGGAGGCAAGTCTGGGGTCATGGAGGTGGGGGAAGGCGCCCCTCTGTGGCGGGAGTGAGGATCCGCCCTGATCCTCACAGATGCTCCCCTGTCCCCACAGTCTGACACCACCCCCCACCTGCTCATACCTGGAGGAGCTGGACCCCCAGGACTACCCCCTGAGCAACCAGCCAGGGCTGTTTCAGGTCTCCCAGGCCGCCCAGACCCCGCTTTTCCAGCCCCCGCAGCCCCCGGCTCCATACCTGCCCCCCTTGTCCTTCCCCACGCCGGGCGCGCTGACACTCCCGCTGCCAGAAGATGCGTTCTTCCCGCTGCCCTTCGGCCCCAGTGCGGGCACCTCGCAGGGCTACTTCCCGGAGCCCCCGGCTGCCAGCCTGCTGCGGCCGCCTGCTGGGGACCTGGGTGAGTAGGGGCTGGGGGACAGGTGCCCTTGGTGACCGCGGAAGGTGCGAGTGGACAGAGGGCCTCGGACCACAGGGAGGGCTGGCGCAGGGCGCCTGTGCGGGACCCTGTCCTTGGCCCCGAGCTCCTCAGAGGCTGCAGGACACAGTCAGCCGGGGACCCTGGACTGAGGAACAGCCGAGTCTGAGGTCCAGCTCAGTTCCCAACGCCCTGGGCCTGTCTCCTGGACTCGAGTGGGAATACGCCTCCCATGTCACACAGGCACACAGATCAGACACACGAGGGACCTCCTGGGCACCGAGTAGGTGGCCGCTGACCTCAGAAAGGCCTGGACGCAGCTGGCTTACTCTGAGTAAAGTCTAGGAGGAGGGCAAAGGCGTGGCCAGCTGCCTCCTGGTCTCTTTTTCTTCCTGCGTGACAGGGTCCGTGACCTGAGCCCCAGTCCCGTGTCACTTACCAAAGCTCAGGACGCCAAACCAGGAGCTGCCTGGTCCTGAGGGAAACTCCTGGAGTTAGTGTGTCACCTGGACTTCCCTGAGGCCCCCTCTGTGAGGCGGCTGTCACCGCTCACGTTGAACTGTGGCCGATGCCCTCGGTCTCATCCAACCTTTCCCTGTTCTCTGACCCGCAGGCACAGCGCCCTGGAATGACCCTTGCTGGGCAGAACTGCCCTTCGCTGGTCCCTTCGTTCCACAAGCTCCGGGGTACCCCCCAGGAGGGGAGGGCTACTTTCCCGACCTGTTTCCGGCCCCCTATGCTCAGCCCGTGAGCAGGCAGCTTTCTCCAGGGCCCGGCCAGCTGCCTGACGGGGCCCAAGCGGGGGCCAGGCCCTCGCTCAGCACAGCCCCCGAGGGGCAGCCCACGGCTGCGGTGACACAGCTGCCAGTACCTGAGGAGGTCCGAGCGGAGGACAAGGACAGCCACGGCCCCTAGCCACGGGCCACGGCGTGACCAAGGCTGCTTGGTGGGAGTGCCGTGGAGGTGGTGGTTGAAGCAATGGGAGAGACTGGGGACTGGGGTGGAAGTGGGACACTCCCACGGGCTCTCTGGCTGGGTGTGGGGGGAGAAGCCAGGGGCTGCCCTGCCGTTTCTCCACGCCGCTGCAGTGGCCGGTCCTGAGGGAGCTGGCCGGCCTGGCTCATTGGGGGATGCTGCCTGTTTGTGTTGTTTCCTTGCTAGAGAAACGAGCCCGAGTGTGCATTGCAAGCAATAAACTAGTCTGCTCCTGGTTTCTGGCCGTGACGACCTGTCTCCCCATGCACGCTATTAAGAACTCCATTTCCTTCGCTGCCTGCCCCGAGCTGCCCAGTTGTGGGCCGTGGTCCCGAGGGTCCCAGGCGAGGGCTCCACCGGGCATGGTCACCGGGAGCCTGACGTCCTCCCTGGCCCGTCTCTCCTGCTGGAGAAGAAACTGGAGCCTTGTCTTCAGTCTTGCCATTAAACCACGTTCTGTTCCCAAACGCAAACCGAGCCAATCCCAAAGCTGCTTGTGGAGGTGGAGGTGGAGGAATGAGGGGCAGAGGCACCAAGAGGAAGATGCTCTGATACCTATTTAGCACCCCGCATCTGAGAGTCCCACGGTGCCCCCTGTACATCGGGGACGGGGTGCCATTCGGGACCTCCTAATGTCTTGATTATTGGAAAATTCACATCCTCTTGATATCATCACCCTCTCAACAGTGCAAACTCGGGCTTTGCAATTGACCAGAGCGGAATCTGGCCTTGCAGACTCCAGAAGAAAGGTCTCCCTGCTCTAGTTTAAGCTTTCACTATCACAATGGTTCCACTAGATGGCGATCTACCACCAGGCTCACTGGGGCCTTTTCTGGGGTTGTTGACAGCTGGGATGTTCAACCTTTTTCATTCCGTGGCGCACACAAACCAATCACTAAAATTCTGTGGCACACCAGAAAACATACTTTGTGCCATTTGACCAAAATAAAAATAAAAAAGGGCATCGTTTTGATTAAATGGCTATTGTGTTGGCTGCTTTTTTTTTTTTTTTCCTTGACCATCTAAGGAAACAGAAGCCAGTGCCCTTGTCGGGCATCACATGTTTTAGAACCTGCACATCGCTAGTTTACGGAAAGAAAGCCCACGTGAACTCTCCCAGAAGCCCAAGAGCCACTAACACCAGAGTCAAAGATATTAAAGTACTTTGGATTGTAGCTTGGTTTGCCAGATAAAATACAGGATGTCCAGTTACATTTGAGTTGCAGAAAAACAAACCATTTTTTTTTTTTTTTTAGTAAAAGCACGTTTTCTACAACATTGTGTGTCCTGTATTTTTATTCCCGCTACGTCTGGTATAGCGTCTCGGTTCAAACAGGTTGTGCAGGAGTCGGCCTCTGCATCTCAGTCGGCTTTCTGCGGTTCGGCCTCCTGAGCAGCGCTGGGGTCTGGGTGTGAACCCAGTTCATAGAGGACGCCCCCGTCAAACCCTCCATTCAGGGTCCACCCTCGTCTAAAAAAATGCTCTACCATCGAACAGATTCCTATCGCCTTTTCTATTCCTGTGAGCTAAATTTGTAAAATATTAGTTGCTTATATATTTCTGAGAGCCCGTTAAAATTTACTTTTAAATGCCTATTTTAATATCCTTGGCATAATCAGATCACAGAAGAACAGGCTGCCAAAGACAAGCTGGTCTCTGTCGATGCCACTCCAAGTCCTACCCGGTCTGGACGCATTGAATGGAAGTCTGATGTCGGGGAAGTACATCGTTTTCATCCACCCAGAAGTGGTGTGATGTCAGTCCAGAGGGAGACACATGGTTCTTGTATTTGTGGTTTAGTGTTTACTGTTCTTTCAAAAATACCCTCTCGTTTGAGTTATTTCGCACAGTCCTCAGAAATAAAGGCAGCTGCTCATTCCGGCATGCAGCGGGGATCCTCGGGTCCTGGGTGAACGCAGATCAGGAAAATGCCCTCCCAGCCTGCAGGGCCTGACGGTCTGGTTAGGAGTCCGGCCACCCAGGTGCACTGCGGGAGGGCAGTGCGGTGCGGAGTCAGCCCCAGGACAAGCCCCGAAGGGGGGTCTGCTGGGCTGAGAAGCTTTGGCGTCCCAGGCAAGGCTTCCCCTGGAAGAAGTGACCGCACAGCAGAGCAGGGAGGAAAGGTGTCTCAGGCAGAGGGTCCAGGGAGCGGAAGGCCACCGACACGGCAAAGATGCGACGGAGAAGTCCGGCGGCTGGATCCGCAGAGGCCAGTGGGGAGGCCGTGGTGGAAGACTTGACACGTGCGGGTTTGACGCGTGGGCATGACTTGCTCAAATCTGGTTGAGAAAGACAGATGGGAAATCCGGTGGGAGGCTCAGAGTGGGGGGCTGGGAAACAAGACAGGCTACTGAAGCGTCGAAGCGAGAGGTGATGGGGAGAGAGGAGAGCAGATTGGAGAAACACTGGGATTCAGAATCACGGAGAAGGGCAGGAAGTTAGTTGGAAGGAACGGGAGAGAGAAAAGAGGACGAACACTTCAGCCACCGAGAAATGCTGTGAATCAAGGAAGGGGGTGTGGGGGTGGGGCACGTGGGGGGAAGGGAGCTGCTTTGTGAATGTTGAGGCTGGAGGTCCTGTGGGTCCGTGTGGACACGTCTAGCTGGAGGTCCTGTGGGTCCGTGTGGACACGTCTAGCGAGGACTAGAAGCAGGGTCTGTGGGGAAGGTCAAGAGACGACACCGATTGCTCGGGCAGGGCCTGGAGCATGAAGAAACGTGGTCTCAGGAGAGACCCACGGAAACACCAGCTGAGGCGAGGAGAAGGGGGCGGAAGGAAAGGGGTGCCAGCCCTGATGGGGAGCAGCACCCCGCCCCCCCCCCGAGTGCCGTGGAGAGCGCTGGGTGGGGGTCCAGGAGCAAAACCCCACTGGGTCAGCAGGCGGACAAGTAATTGTGCAAATTAGATAGAATTACCCCCGGTTACAGAGGGGGACACGGAGGTTTAACTGATTTCCTAAGAATGCGTGAGCCCAGTCAGGATGGAAGTCTTTCGAGTTCATTTTCCACATCACCTGGTGCAGGTGCGGCCAGCGGAGGGAGTCCTGCTCCCTGGATGCCATCGTGTCGTTGGACAGATGGGAAGAGCCGTCCTAGGGGAATGGCTGCTATGACAGCCGGAGCTCTGTGTTCGCGTGTTTTACGAGACGGTAGCGGGAACTGAAATAGTTTACCCAGAAACTGATCCTCAGATAAAACACTCATAATGATGCTAATCATCAGTTAGCATTTCCTGTGCGTGTAGCTCTTTCTAGGTCATTTCGCTTCCCAGCAACCCCGCAAGGTATTCTTTATTCGTGTTTTCTGATCAGGTACCATTCACGGGGCTCAGAGAGGTTTAGGTATTCGGCTGAAGTTGCAGAAGAAACAAATACTGGTCAGGAGATGCCGACAGGAAGACGCAGTGTCCTTTGGTGGTTTTAGAGGGAGATGATGAAGGAGGTCAGAAGAGGGGGTGGGGGTGGCGATCTCGGCTAGACCTAGAACCCTCCAGACCCCAGGTCTGTGCTTCAATGAGCCGCACGCAGCCCTGTTCAGAGTGATGGGGAGGAGGCAGGGACAGTGTGGGGAGGCAGGAGAGGGGGAGGGAACCGTGGTGAAGGGAGCAGCAGCCCCTGCTCCAGAGCCGGACGGGGAGCTGGATGTACGAGAAGAACAGGCCGGAAGGGAAGTGGAGTGGACGGAGGGGCAGCAGAAAGGAAGGAGGCAGATGGAGGGGGCTGGACGGCTGACGGGTCAGCTGTGACCAGTCTTCCCACCTGGTGGATGAGAGGGGTCAAGAGCAGAGAAATTGAGACGCTGGAGCGTGCCCTCCAGAACGATGGCAGGGGAGGAGGGGAGGAGGTGTGCCCTTGGGAAGTCCCCAGTGCCCAGGAGTGAGCCGTGGAGATGGGCACAGTGGAGGGGAACAGAGGGACGCAATCTCGGGGGGCCATGAAGAAATCAGCAGAACTGATTGTGTGGGTGGGGAGGAGAGCAGGTCAGATGGACTCCGGAGCCCAGGCACCTAGGAGAGTCTTCCACACGGAGGCAGGCTACAGGTGTCGGTGTCTGCCTCCGCGCTACGGCTTCTGCGTGTGCACTAGCTGTCCCCACTCTGCCTGTGGGCCTCATCACCGGTCTGCCCGCCCCAGGTCCATCCCTCCTGCCATCGTGTCATCTGTGGGAATGGAAGGCCTTTCCCGTGCCTTTCGCCCCGTCGTGCTCCAGCTGACCCTTCGCTGAGTTCTGTACACTGTGTCCTCCCAGCCGGGCACCCTCGCCCGATCGCACCCCTGGAGCCTGCCGGGAACAGGGGACCCCTTCGGTTCCCACGTAGCTCATTTGGCCCAGTTCTTTGTTAGACCTTCTTGCCCATTATTCATTTTGGTTGGACTTTTCTCTTACTTCCGATAACAATGAAGGATTCCACTTGGTGAAATTGAGTGCGTTTTTATACCCGGTGCACGAAAAACGGTCCCCGGAACCAATTTAAAGAACTACTGTCAACATTTTTAAAAAATACCTTACAGAGCCCAGCCGATGTGGCTCAGTGCTTGAGCGTGGACCCATGCACCAGGAGGTCGCTGGTTCGATTCCCGGTCAGGGCATTTGCCCAGGTGTGGACCCGATCCCCACTAGGGGGCATGCAGGAGGCAGCCATTTGATCATTCGATGTCCTTTCTCATTGATGTTTTTATCTCTCTCTCTCCCTAAAAAAATTCAATAAAGAAAAAAAAAAAACCTTATACATCCATTTTCCTTGATTTTCAACTGGAAAATTCCTCTTCCCCCCTTGTATTTGTTAATGCCTGCACCGCTCTATTTCCGGGAGGAAGCCCCGTCTCTGCGTAAATTCCACCTTCCAGTAAAGATGCCCTCGTCCTCTCCAGCCCGGAAGCTAAACAGCCACCTCTTCCCACGCGCGGGCAGGCACGTGCTCACACACGTGCACACACACGTGCACACACACGTGCACGCGCACACGCTCCTGAGCCTCCCCAGTTCTTCGAGGCCAAACCACGCCTTATCTTTGTTTCTGGTTGGTTGCCTGGCCAAGCTCAATTCTACCTCCAAAACCTGCTTATTAACAATTCCACAGGCCTCGCCACCTGCTCCTCCCACGCTCTCAAAGACAATCTGCCTATCCATGTTGTGTTGACTCAACCTTCACAATGTGTGGCAAGTCACCTTCAACAAACTCAGCAGGTCACCCGCCTCAATCCCACAGGTGAACACCAGCCTGTCTGTAACTAGCTGGCTGTGTGACATTAGGCAAACCATGCCCCTTCCCAGCTCCACTGGGAGAGGCGTGGGTGCTGCAAACAAGCGCCTGGAGGGTTCTGTTGCCTCCAACGGGGGATGCAGTTCTCATCCCCACCAAAGCTGGAGTCAATAAGAAAACCCTCTAGAACTGGCTGGATGAGTCCCGCCGACTTCTGCATTTCCCTTTTCTCCCGAGACTGTCTGCTTTTGTGATGGCGGTAATCTCTCCTGCGCCACTTTTGGACTGTACCAGGGTACCCATGGTCTGTGCCCCTCAGCCACCCTTTCCCGAGGAGTCTGAGCCTTCTTTCTGCCCTGGGTCTGGGAACCCCTTGGTCCGTGGTCCAGCTCCCTCTGCAGTAAGCTGACCCGACTCCCACTCCACTGGCTTCCCAGCTGCATTGTTCAGAGGTAATTGCCTCTCCGAAATGCTCAGATAACTGCCAGGAAAATATTTATCTGCTCAGTGGTGCTCCGGAGGACTTTGTGGGCCAGACTGGGCCCCTCCCTGGAGCAGGCTCTGCCCTCAGGCCCGTGACTCACCCACCAGGCAGCAGGAGTCCGCAGTCACTCCCTGGGAGCTCCCTCCCCAGCTCAGAAAACATTCACAGTGCGCACCAGCCCGGCTCCTGTCCTCCACGTCTGCCCCACTCACCAGCCCCCCAGAAAGGGTCGACAACACGTCTGCTCACCCGCACGCCCTGCATCTCCCTGGTGACCGCGGCCTTGTGTGTGTTGTCCCCGGGAACGCTGCAGACCGAGTGGACGTTTGGCCTGAATCTCTTTCCAGGCCGAGGCTTAGAGAAATGTCTACTCCGTGACTGTGATTTCAAGTGGGCGGGTGGGAAGAGGTGGGTCAAAAACTCTTTAAGTACAGAGACGGGTCGCGGTGCGTTTGAATCATGACTGAGCTTGGCATCGCTTCCTCTTTAGCTCATTGACCTGTAACCTTTGACCCCGCTGCACACCTGATTCAGAGTCAGACGATTAGACGGAACAACAGACAGCTCTTAGGTTAGGTGAACTGTGAGTGACCGAGCCAAACCACCACCGCCCGAGATACGGATGCACAGACTGAAAACCACCAACACACGCGCACAAGGCTCCGTGACACGTCTCGGGCGGATGGGTGAGGAGCAGTGTCCATAAAGCTCCACTCTACCGAAATCCCGGGTTCCCAACCTGGTCTCATTCACCAGCAGAGGCTGCAATGAGGGCAGCACCACCAAACACCTAAAAGCACACAGACTGCCTGGCCAGTGTGGCTCAGTGGTTGAGCGTCGACCCATGCACCAAGAGGTCACAGGTTTGATTACCGATCAGGGCACGTACCCAGGCTGTGGGCCTGATCCCCAGTGGGGAGCACGCAGGAGGCGGCCAATCGATGTTCTCGCTCATTGATGTTTCCATCTCTCTCTCCCTTCCTCTCTCTCTAAAGATCAATAAAGAAAAAAAAAAATCCTTTACAATAAATAAATAAATAAATAAATAAATAAATAAATAAAAGCACCCAGACTATTCCGGGTAGACCCACATGGTGCCCAGAGGGAAATCAGATTCCGTCAGGGGGATAAATAAGTGTGGGCAAGAAGGGGGCCGCTGGCTGGAATCTCTTTAGATTTTCAAAGACTTTTAAACAACTTCTATCTCAAAGGCCAATTAAAAAAAATCCATCATCACAGAACTGAAATCCATGTTGTCTGCACCACGGATGTGGAAGCTGTTTAAGAGATGGGAAAAGGAATCAAGGGAAACAAACACATCTTCCCCGTGAGCCCTGCGGGTACTAACACGTCGGCTGATCTTAGTAAGAGCATCGTGAATAACCGCAAGAGCAGTCGTGTTCGGTAAGACTCTGGGCAGCGTGAGGAGCAGAGGGATGGGACCTCGCTGCGGTCCAGCGCTCCAGGACAGTTTAGCAGACAGCTTTATGGTTTTGCAGGGCAAGCTGGTTACAGTTCAGCCAAGGGGCTAGGAATTAGGACTGTTGTCTCCTGAAGACACCGCCCCTGTGCATGGTTTGGTTTAAAAACCCTGTATGTTTGTAATGGTCTCAGATGCAGTTCTAGCCAAAAAGTGCCGGTTAATGGCTGTTTGCACAATCTCTCATACGAAATGGCTGTGTGTATCAGACAATGATGCCACTCAGAATTAAAGAATAAATTGTATCAAATTCTGGAAATCAAGGAAGGAAACTGGACCCAATTTTGTGAAACCCAACGTATAGAAAATTTAGTAATTCGACTGAGGAGAGATGACTCTCATATATAAGTTTTGTTAGCTTGTTGTTTTGTTTTTGTTTTTTTTTTTTTGGCCTAAAGACAGGTAGAAGCCTACTGTCTTTTAATTTCACAGATGAGATGAGAATAACCCAATTAAACAAATACATATTAAACACTTAAAGATGGCTGTGGTCTTTCAGAAGTCAGCTTCAAAGGTGCTCAGGAAGCCTTAGCAACTTCAAGCAAAGAAGCAGTCATTCAACTAAAAAAACTTTGCATGTGTATCATTCAGAAGTTAATATTTTACCTCTTTGGAAAAATGTGTCTAAAAATTTGCTCATATGGCATACTGGAGTCATATGGCCAGTATTCAAATACTGGTTTGAACAAATAATTTGGATTATAATTATTGTTATTGCTGTTAGGAAAAACCAGTTGTTAGTTTATATATAACATATACATATTAATATACCATATGTTAATAAAAAGGTGGCTTTAAGAAAATAGTGAAGCCCAGTCAGTGTGTCTCAGTGGTTGGGCGTCGACCCATGCACAAAGAGGTCACTGGTTTGATTCCTGGTCACCAGGTTGTGGGCCCCATCCCCAGTGGGGGGCATGCAGGAGGCAGATGGTCTCGCTCATCAATGTTTCCATCTCTCTCTCCCTTCCTCTCTCTTTCTAAAATCAAGAAAAACAAAAATTTTTTTAAATAAAAATAGTGAAAAACTTCAATAGAACTTCTCTAAAACCATCCCATTTTAGATGGTTTAGAAGTGTTAACCTGTGTAGGATAAATTACTAATAGCCTTTATCTTAATTACAATAGAGATCGCTTTTCTAAAAAGTAAGCAAGCGAACGCATTTGGGGATGGACCAAAGAGAACACGTATTATCAAAAGTGATACTATCCTGGCATGCCATCGTTAACTGGGCATGGGACAAAGTTTGTCGTGTTGTTCTTCCCTTTGTACAAAGCTGCGGTGCGGTTTTAGTTTTGAGCCCTCCCAAAGATAAAGCAGAGGAGTAGACTGTCCAGGAAAGGACTAATGACCCAGCTTAAAAGATGGCTCTCCTGTTGCTGTATGAGGGCTCTACCCGAGAAGGATGGCGCTCTTCAGCTGAGAAAGGCATCTCCGCGGAGACAGGTAATCATACGCTGCAGAGTTGGCTAGCACTTTGGAGTTACCTGGCCTGAGCTTGCATTTACATCGAAGGAGACTGAGACATGGACAGGCTGACTCATGGCGGTGTGGTCCCTGGCCTATGGGTCTCCTGCCTTGGGTCCTATGACTCTTTCCATCACACTGTCCCGCTTCTCACAACCAGGATGAAACAGCTCAGAAGATCCCTTCACCGTAGTTCAAGTCAGAATACAAACTCGGGAATGGTCCGAGGAGGATTTCCAAATCCACCCAAACTAGCCTACTTACGCTTCAGTCAAAAGGAAAGTTGGAATAGGGTTTTTATCACCCATCCATTTCTTCTAATCACTTCTATAACCTCTCAGGCCAGAATCAGCAGAAAAACCACCTACATTCTCAGGAGTCGTAAAGTAAGAGTTGACAGACAGACACCATGACCTAGGTGCCATCTTGGTTTCCAATGACCCCTAAACCAAGGAGCCTGGATGCGTCCAGGACTCCACGTTCAGAACCTCGCTCGGTGCTCCAGTCCGAGGAGAAGACGCTCGAGTAGTGAGTGCCGAGTTTATTAGAGTGAGGGAGTATCACCCTCACATTGCCATAGACAGACAAATCCCAGAGATGCATGCACAAACCTCATGCCAACAAGTACGCAAAATTGTTAGGGTTGGAAGATACCTTAGAGGTCATCAGTTGACCCTCCCATCTGACAGGCTAACCCCCTTTAAACGTCTCCTCCAGTGGACCGAGGTCAGATTCTGTTGAACATACGCCACAATGGTCAGCTCAGAATCTGCCCTCCGGAAGCAGAGCACGTTTAAGAACCACACAGTAGAATATGCAGAGTTCCTTGGTTTGGGCCACAGTGGTCTCCTTTCCTGTAAGAAAAGTTTCCCAGAATCCAGTGCAAAGTCCCTCAAAATCCCCGACCAAGCACAGAGCACAAAAAAGGAAGCCTGGGACTAGCGACTAGTGGCTGGATTCTGTCCCTGGGCCCTTGGCGGGTCTAGTTCTTGGTCCAGAGAAGGCCTCTGTTTCAGGGTTGTGGGGCCAACCCTCTCCAAGAACCTCTTGCCCTTCAGCTCCGGAGAGTCCTTCCAGAGAACAGCTAGGGCTGCTGTTCCACCAGCTGCAGTTTGGCCATCTTGACTCGCTGGGCTTCCTTCAGGTTCTGTGAGCGGATCTCTGGGTTGGAAATGAACTCCACCTGCTGCACAGGAAACCAGCCTCGCTCCCCATCTGAGAGTCTCATGCCCTCCAGCCAGCCTACGGGCACAGGGGGGTGGGGAGAAGAATTATCTGGAGAACACAGACAATCATTTGCCCTGGACCACTTTCCCGGAGACATTTCTGAATCGTAAGGCTGAACAAGCTGGGGTGCTCCCAGAGCACGGGACCCCCAACCCTGGAGCCCTCAGCCGGCTGCCCTAGGTCTGGCCAAGTCTACGGCTGCTACCCCTAGTGTCCTGCTCCACTCTCGTGGGTTGCATTGTGTCCCCCCAAAATATCTGTTCAAGTCCCAACCCCAAGTACCTCAGAAGGAGACCCTATTTGGGACTAGGGTTGAGGCAGATGTAATTAGTGACGTTAAAATGAGGTCATACTTGAGGAAAGGGGGCCATGAAGCCAGTGGAACCGGTATCCCGAAGGAGGAAAATGTGCACACACACACACACACACACACACACACACAGAAGGAAGACAGAGGTAGAGACTGGCGTTACGCTGCCGCAAGCCAAGAACACCTAGAACTACAGAAGCGGGGAGAGTCAAGAAAGGACCCTGACGAGGGGCTATAATGGGAACAAGGCCCTGCCAACACTTTGATTTTGAACTCCTAGCCTCCAGCACCACGAGAGAGGTGTTGTACGCCACCCAGTCTGGGGTCCTGTGTTACTGCAGCCCCAGGAAAAGTGCGTCCGTCTCCGGTGTGCCCCTCCAATGCCAGCCTGCTCCCGGGGGACTCGCCCTCTTACCGTCGCTGCTCTGCTGAGTCACCATGACCACGTCGGCCTTCTCCAGAGCCAGCTCGTCATTCTCCCGGGGTTTGTAGGCTCGAAGGCACTGCACCTGGGGGGCATCTTTGGAAGGGGAGAGTGGGAAGGGAGGTTAGAAAGGGCAAGTGACTGGAACATGGAAGGGGACCCGCAGGGGAGGCTGGGAGGACGCGGGAGTGAGAAAGTTCGAGCTTTTCAAAGTTACAGGCAAGAGAGACCCACGGAAATGTCTTCCTCTTCTACCAGGGAACAAAATGGTTGACAAGGACATAGGAAAACCGGAATTGAAATGCATCAAAAATTCAATTTCTCTGGGGAAGAAGGATTGAGGATACACTGTGAACACCTCTAGTGACTCATGATTACAAATACGCCAGACCCGCCCAGCCAGTGTGGCTCAGTGGATTGAGTGTTGTCCCATGGACTGAGAGAGAGGTCCAGGTTTGATTCCTGGTCAGGGCACATGCCCAGGTTGGGGGCTTGATCCCCAGTAGGGGGCGTGCAGGAGGCGGCCGATCCATGTTCCTTTCTCACATCAATGTTTCTATCTCTCTCTCCCTCTCCCTTCCTCTCTCTCTAAAAATCAATAAAAACATACTTAAAAAAAAAAATGCTCCAGACTCATCTTCCTTCTGGAAGCTTCCCTGACTCTCAAGTCCTTGGTGGATTCCGAGCTCCTTTGAAACCGCCGGTGGAGGCTGAACCCTTCACCCCTTACCTAATGCTTCGCTAGGTGTTCTGGGTCTGCAACCAGACGGCACAGCCTGAGTCTGACTCGGCTCTGCATTTTCTCCACCGCCCTCGACGTGGGCCTGGCAGAGACTTCACCAGTGGGTTCCCCTTTCGCTGCAGGCTCCCCCCTGGGACATGACTGGGTTGATCAAGAAGATGCTTGAGGAAGTTTTGGACTTTCTATATTTTCCTGAATCGGGAAATTCCTACAGTTTTTGAAGCTCGATATTAACAGGCCTCAGAGTGCTCCTAACCACAAGCGTCCCGTCCTCTGCGGGTTCATTGTGTTTTCTACCTTTCTGACGGCGCTTAGTGCCCTCAGACCACACACGGAACCTCCGCTCATTAGCTGCCCTTCTTCTGAGTCGTCCTCACAGCCGTTCAGGCCACGGTGAAGGGGGAAGAATTACTTGCCTTCCTGCCCAGCAGACCCCACAGTGGAGAAGTTACCAGAACTGTTTACAGCCAGGCTCTACTTCCTTTCCTTGTATTTGTCCTCTTGAGTCACCAAAGGTCTAGTCTTCCTTTGAGTTCAGCTCCCTTTGGGTATGGCTCAGGGAATCCTGGCTGGAGGACCACTGGGGGCTCACAGGAGACCCCTAAACCCAGTCTTGGCATGAATGCAGACACATTCACGATCTGTGTGTGCCTGTGCACACCTGTGCGCACCTGGAATCCTGGGGTCAGGGCAGGGGTCTCAGGTCACCCTCTACAGGAGGAGGGTGAGCTTAACACGGGACTACCGACTCCCACCCCAGCCCCACTGCCTCCCCCCGTTTCCCCAAGACCTTCAAGCAGGTAACATCAAGGGAAAAAATATATATATATAGCAGGATAGACTCAAGGGGCCAACTATTTAAAAAGAGGCAGGGTACACGGGGGACGAGGCATTGCGTGCGGTGGGCAGTTTTAAGCAGATGCATCTCAGGTGTTTGAATTCAGGGGTCTCCCTCCTGACGTTCTGGGCAGACGCAATGGACGGAAGCCGCGGAGTCGCCACCAGCCCTCTCAAGGAGACGGCCACCCTGCCGCCTTCCCCTCCCACTCACCACAGCACTCCAGGAGGTCCAGCTCCTCCCTGGGCATGGCCAAGGCCGAGATCCACCGCAGCTTCTCACTCCTGAGGAGACAGAGCAGGGCCACTACTTCAGCCGCAGCGCTGGGGGCGGGGGACCAGGGACGACCATGGGCAACGGGCATGACTGTGGGAAAGACCTGTCTAGTGCGGTGGCATCTAGGGCAAAAGTCAACAGGACTCGGCTCGGCTGGAGGCAGGACAGGAGCTTGACTGTACGTGAGTGCGTCTGACCCCGCTTTGTTTTCCCCTCCCCTCTCCAGTTACCCTGTCCGTGGCACCTCGAATCTTTCAAGTGGGGGCGTAAAGTCAACCGCCAATTATAAACCGGTGGATCGTCCGTTTGGGGACGGGACCGAACCACGGTTCACCTCCGTGTAGATTCCCTCTGTCGCTTTGCGTAATTCTTGACACTCTGCCCACCTCCCTTCTCTGTCTCAGAGATGAAATCGTTCTGTAACCGTAATTAGGTCAGGGAGATGCACCTGATTCTTCTTGTTGTGTAATATCACCCCAGCCTAATGCTCATCCCTCATCTGAAGGTTGCTGCCTTATCTCAGCCTCGGCTTCCAAACACACCGGAGAGACTGAGAGCAGGTGCCATGGCTGTTCCGGGAAGATGCTGCCCAAGGTGCCAAGCAGAGGGCACGAGGCCGCGTCTGACTACCCGGGGCAGGCGACACCGTGCATACGGACGCCTCCTCCGCCAGGCCCTCTGCTCCATCAGTGAACATGTCCTGAAGTGTCCTCCAAGGGACGAGGCTGAAGAGTGTCTGAAATGTGAGGACCCTCCAACGACCCGCTAACACGTCAAAGTTCTTTAAGGAATAATTTCATGTATCTTTTAACACATCGGTGACAGGTACCGGCTTGTAGCTCGTCACTGTGGTCGGTACTGCGTACCGGACTATATAGGTATTGGTTAACGTTCTCCAATATGTCGGGCGTGTGTAAATTATTATTTGATTACTGTTTAAAAGATGAGCAGACTGAAGTTCTCAGCTCTACGGATTTCTGCTCCACCCAGGACTGGGGGGAAGGTGGGCCCAAGGCACCCCGGGGCTTGTCTCAGTCACACGTCCGCCACCAGCCTGGCTTGTACTCATGGGCTCACTCATGGGTGTCAGTAATCCAACTCTTTACTGTCTCCCCCGGTCCATCTCCTTCCTGGTATCTCGCAGACTGTGTCCTGCTAGGCCAAAGGGGTACAATGGATGCTAATCCCTGGTGGTGACGTCATGCCCTTGCCCACCTCCCTCTCCTGCAGGCGCCTATTAGCTCCGGGAGCCGGGGTTTCTCTGTGGGTGCTCCCCGGTCCAGCGTGAACTACACAGCGCGGTGGCTGTTTTCTGGACACACTTCCTGCCTCGGTCCCACTTCCTTCCCAGGCTGCCCCCCCCCCCAGCTCCTCTGCCCTGCTCCATCTCACTGAGTCTCCGTGCTGAACAGGAACTCGGCCTGGGTGCCCTGGGTGTTGTGCAGCAGGAAGAGGCGGAAGAGGTTTTTGTGAGATCCGTGCAGCTTCATCTCACACTTCTCCCCCCGGATGGCGGAGAAGGGAGCATGGTCAAACACCAGGAACCGGCCCCTGCCAAACAAAAGCTTTTCAGCCACATTCCAGAGCTGCCACCCTTCACCACACTCAGGTCTTTGGGTCCGAGGTCCCATCCTTAGCCTCTGCAGCCTGCGAATTCTCACGAAAGCCATAGGGTGGTGTGAACTTGCTCTCGAGGTGCTAGCGCCAGAGCCCCCAGGGAAGAGTCACTGGCTTGGCAAACCACGTATCTAGTCTCTCGGATGCTTCGGCCCTCTAAAGAGTTGCAGAGCCAGAACCAGCAGGGATTTTCCGAGGCCCTTTGGACCGAAGATTCGGGATCTGGAATTGGCTAAGGATCCTTGGGCTAACAGACGGAGCCCGGCCCAACGAAACCGCGAGGAGCAGTTGAGCAAGTCACTGCTGATCGGCTGCATTGCACTCTGTGTCTATAACCTGGCACAGGTCTTGCTGTGTGAGCTTGTGACATAATTTGGCGGGATCCCCTTTTTGGCTTGGACTCTTTCTCTTAATGCCACGACCTGGGCTCCCTGAGGAACACGACCCCTCTCTGTCCCTCCCCATCCTCCCCTCTCGCTTCCCGTTCCCGTCACTGACTCTCGGGGCCGAGACAGCAACAGGCAGTCATTGAAGAGATGCAGGTGGACGGGACGCGTGTTCAGCTTCCTGCGCAGCCCCGGGGAGACACTGAACTCCAGCGCCACCAGCTCTCCGCTCTTCACCAGCCAGCGTGACTGCGAAATGAGTGGGAATATCTGCGAAGGGAGGGCGGACAAGGCGGAGTCACAGACAGGACCCCAGCAGGCTCCCTCTCGGTCCTGCCCTTGCTCGTAAATCCCACCGACAGTTCTGGCTTCCACATCCCCCCCTTGCTCATAGCCCATCCCCGCAGACTCTGCTTCTCCATGAGCCCCCCAAGCACTGCTGTCTACGGGGACGGCGCCCACGGGACGGCGCCCACGTCCGTAACTCAGGCAACGGAAGGTGCCTACGGTCCAGCCCGAATGGTGGCCATGTGAGGAAGCCCAGCCCTAGAAACTGAAGAACACGTGGAGCCCGGCTGGTGTGGCTCAGTGGGTGAGCGTTGACCCTGCACCAAGAGGTCACCGGTTCGATTCCCAGTCAGGATACATGACCAGGTTGTGGGCCTGATCCCCAGTGGGGGGCGTGCAGGAGGCTCTCTCTTCCATGTTTCTCTCTCTCCCTTTCCCCTCTCCTCTCTCTCAAATCAATAAAGAAAAAAAAGTTTTTGAAGAACCACACATGGAAAAGCCATTAGGGCCGGTGATGGGAGAAGGCAGGGAACCGTACGTGTACGTCTTAGACTTTAAAAGATTTGGGCCGTTCTTACATCTGTTCTTCTTTTCATTATAACCAGAGACCCGAGAGGAGCAGCTAGACTCAGAGGTGGGAAGGAGATTAAGGAGGACTAGGCAGAATCTGCTTGGAGCTGGAATGTGGGCAAAGATAAGGGTAGAAACTACGATCTCTCTGTGGACAAGGGAGACTGCTCTGAGTTGGAATTTAGATGTGGAATGTCTGTTGTAGCTTTTGCATTCGGGTGGGAGATTGCAGCCCTAGATTTGGATTCAAGTTTCCATCGTGTTGGCTACCCTCGATGGAGACGATGAAATATCGACTGGCTGAAGCACCAAGCGTATGTCTTCATCAAGGCTTTCATGGATCAGTCCTCCCTCATCAGCCACGGCCCTTGATTTCTCATGCCCCCTCCCAGTTTCTCTCCACACACAAGCAAATGCATACCCAGATGGGCACCCTCCAACTTCCCACCAAGGGCAATACGCACAGTTCTGTTCCCCCCCTTTCTCACTGAATGGGGCATCACGGAACACGAAGTGGGCATCCGGGCACCCCAGAAACAGGACAGACCAGAGGCGTGCAGAAGTGAGGCCCGAGGCTGGCAAGGGGCGAGCCAGAGGCCCCGCGCAGCCGGTGCCTGCCCACGTGCTGACCACTCACTCACTTTGCACTCGAACTCGATCTTCTGGCTCAGGTAGATGAGCTCCTCCGTCCGCCGCATCCTCTGGACGTTGCTGTTGCAGTCGCGGATCAGCTGCGCGGAGCGGGTGCAGACAGAGGAAGAGCACGTTAGAGGTGTGCCCCCCCCCACCCAGCCCCTGCAAGAAATCTGCACATCAGCGGTTGTGACAGGGGGGGCTTTCCTCCGGGCGCGAACTGCGTGGAGGCAGAACCGGGCCGGAGTTTCAGGACTCGGTACACTTGGTATGGCCGGGCCACTATTCCTGGGCTGAGTGAAAAGGAGACCGAGTCTGGAGGCTGCGACTGCAGTGTCCTGGGGCAGGGAGGTTGGACGGTGCAGCAGGTGGCGGAGGGATCCATCAGCAGGGGCCGTGGGCCTGGGCAGGGGAAGACGTCTGTGGGGGCCCGGGGGTGCCTACCTTCTCCAGGGCGTGGTGCGCCTTCGTGGCCTCCGCCTCCTCCGAGGAGCCAGGCTGTGTCCTCTTCAGAATGTTCTGCAAGCAAACAGGAGACAGGGCCGGATGGAAGAAGGGCTGGAGACGGAGAGGGGTGGGGTGGGCTAATGGAGGGTTCCCGGGACCAAGGTTTATCAGGAATTCACCCTGAGGAGGAGGGTGTGGGCGGTGGGGAGCTGCTCACTTGCCCACGGGCTGTGGGCAGTGCAGGAGGGCCAGGCCTGTGGTGGTGGTGGGGGGGCTTCCTGAATCACCCCCTGAGCGGAGGGAAGAGTCCCCGGCTGGGCGGACCTGGAGGAGCAGCTTGAGCCGCGTGATGCGCTGGAAAGGCAGGATCAGAAAGGACTTGAGGGACAGGCGCTGGCACACGGGGTCGCTCTCCAGCTTCTCCAGGACCTCGCGGAAACTGCTGTTCGTGTTCCTGTGCAACGGGGGCTCGGGTCAGGGGGCGGGGAGTAGGGGACACAGTGGGACTCAGTGGAACGTCTGTGGGTCAGGGGGGAGTGGTGGGTCCGATGGACACGGGGACGACACCCCTGATCTGGAAGGTGGGCTGGGCTTGCGGTCGCAAAGCTGCACAAGGCTGCGTGCCCCTGGGACAGCACGTGGGTGGGGGGCTGGAGGTTCGGGTGCAAGGGCGCTGCCCCGCCCACACAGGGACCACGGGGGTCGGGGTTCCGTCTCACAGCAGGTTTTGGAAGGTGCGCTCCTGGTAGCTCTGGTTGGTGACGTAAGGCAGGTAGACGCGGCGGAAGTGGGAGGCGTGGTTCAGGACGACGTCACACACGTGGAAGGTGAAGATGTTGTTCTCGAAGTTCTCCTCCAGGTCTGAGAGGAACCTGCGTAGCATTGGACAGGCCTCAACCTGCAGGCCTCGGTGAGCGCCGGCCACCCCGCTGCTCCTGACGTCTGTTAGGAAATCACTTCCATCGCTGTCCTTGGCACTGCGCCCCTGCTGTGCCCTGCGCTCTCCCCGAGGCTGCTCCCGTCCTCCCCTGACCCAGCTCTTTGTGGGAATACGTCTGGTCTCCTCGTCGTCAGATGCTTCCCAAACCTCGTGCCGCAGCGCACCCCAACCTCGACCCAGGAGGCATTGCTCATGGACGTGTTCATCCCCACGGCCCTCTGCACCCCCCGCCCTCTGCTCGCCCCCGTCCCCGCCGGAGGTGATCCGGCTGCGGACAGCGAGGCTGAGGGAGCGGCCCCGGGAGGGGAGCCTTACGTGGTGCTGACGTCACGCACGTCCTGCAGACGCGAGAAGAGCCACTGCTGGTCCTGGTTGGTCAGCACCGCGCGCAGCTG